>NW_027042747.1:0-600000 GCF_036850825.1 Scheffersomyces amazonensis | reverse complement strand
AAGTTTTAGATTTTGTTAAAGTATCATGAGCTCCCTTTGCACTATTTAAATTAGCAATTAATTTATAACTATTATCAACAAGTACAAATGTACCTCGATGATTTGTTCTTAAATTATCCATTTGTTTATTATATAGACATTTCCAAACATCTCGACATACAAATTTCATTATATCTAATATATCTATTATTTTATTATTAATATTACCATTCTTATTATTTGTTTTATAAAGTAGAACATCTGCTAATTTAAGTCCTAAATTATATCCATAATTCTCAATTCGAAGAGTTACTTCATCATCAGATAACAATGAGGAATCAAGAACATGTACTGTACCAGGAAGATCTTTAGGTATCAGTGATAATTGTTGATCTATTGTAGTAGCTTCATCAGAATCAGTAAAAAGTACAGTTGAAGAAGGTGAAGTGGTTGAACTTGTTGAATCAAGTAATTTATGAGAAACTCGAATTGATGTCGGTACTAATTCTTGGAGAAGTAACTGTAAACTAATACTGTTAACATACGTTTGTGTATCTAAAAGATCCTCTGACATTGATACACTGTATTATGGGATTAATTTAATATTATATCAGTACTTGTCTCTCTCTACAATTCTGTATATACTAATTTTGTAAATATACAATCACATGATAAGCAGTCACATGCCAGAGCACGAGACTATTTTACTTACTTTTTTTTTCCAGAAAAAGAAAATCAAACGAAGTGTCGTGCACAGCCCGAATAAAAGCCAATTACCTAATACGTCGTCAAATCCACAACAATGAGTGACCTGCGGATTTTGTGGTTGGTACACGCAGCCTTACTACCCATGTGTATAGTGCGGTCGTACTTGAAGCTGATTGGTCAAACCAATTTCCATAACTATACCAGCCTTGTCTACAGTTACCATTCCTGTATGATGTGCGACAGTTACGATTAGCTCATACTGTTGCCCCTCGTTTGTGTCTGCATTTCTGTACTGCCTCTCTCTCTGACCTCCCAGATTTTTGCCTCCCTCTTTATCCCATAGAAGATTCTATGTCAATTATTCTTTCCAATTTTACTTGACTCCACTCCTAGTTTTTAACTACGTGTGAGGTTTAAAAATACACTACATAAATTTAGGGGGTTAAACGGATTCCCACTTTGTTCATTTATGTATTTCTATTGTATATTCAATTGATATTCTCGCATTTTAATTACTGAAAACTATTCTCTTAGTAGATTGCTAAATAAGTCAACTAGTTTAGTGTAAATTGACGTAAAACAATGCTAAAATCTGAACGTTAGAAGTAGTGCATTTTTTACTATTACCATTATATCCGAAACTTTTTCAACTCTTTTAATAGTACTTACAGTACTTAATAGGTACAATTAACTATTACATACAAGTTACAATTACAATTACATTACAATTTCAATTACAATTACAATTACAATTACAATTATAATAGTATTAATTATCTTACTATAGATTTAATTCATCATACTGATGACCCCATTCCCATAACCTTATACATTCATTATTCAATTACTTAGTTACTGTAAAACTTCTACTGGTGGCTGGCTAATAAGTTGAAAGTTTATTATGGCCCTGCACACAAGCCCACCCATAACCTAAGAAAAATAATTAAATAAAAAATTGATTAGAAAAGCAAATAACGAATTTTCTTCCTATATGGAATATTACATTAAAGTATCACCAATCAATCAACCGTAACCAACCCCCTCGCGTACATCTGTTCGTCGAGCCCTTATTTGCTATCGATCTGTTGTATTGAATATCATTAAAAATCGTTTGTAAGTTCAGACTGTCTCCCTCATTCCTGCACCATTATACATTTGTGTTACTGTATTTGTTTTTCTATCACTACTACAGTTATTATTCAGAATACCTATTCAACCTTAATTATCATATTATCTATATACTATTGAGTTTTACTCATTAAGTATCATCATACCTTTATCAAGCTGTTTCTAATATTTTTCACAGTGCTTGTGTGTACTTAAGATAAGCGTAGCGTATTAAAAAAAATTTGATCATCTACCGAAGCAGACAAAACGAAAATATTCCAATAGGTTCAATATTTCAATATTTCAATCTTCCTTCATCATATCATCATATAATAATAATCTAATAATCATAATAATAGTATTGTTTCAATCCATCCTGTCAGTAAATATCATATAATTTATTTTTGCCCACCATTAGCTATACTATTCAGTTAGATACTCATTCTTGTCATTAAATTCCCTGCATTATTATTATTATCATCATTTTTTCATCTTCATCTTATTCATATTTAATCCAATTCATCTTGTAATATCATCAATTAGCATCTATAAGTTATATCCTTCTAACTGCCATATATACTATGTCTGATCCTTATCATAATTTACCATCTTCGAATGGTTCAATATTAGGTGTACCTGGTTTAGTACCTCAACAAATACCCCCTCAACAGCAGCAACAACAGCAACAACAACAACAACAACAAATTCCTCCTCCTCAATCTCATCAATCTCATTCTGGTCCTAATCCTCCTCCTCCTTTATTAAATACAAATTATCAACAAGTAGTACCTCCTTCAATTAATTCTCCAACTTCAGCATTATTAATCCTCAGTAATATTCCACCAGATTTATCTCATAGAGAAGCAACTATAATATTTTCATTAGTTATTGATGAAATATTAAACATTGAGATTAAAGATTATAAGATTTTTGCTTACTTTAAAAATATAAATACCTGTTTAACAACTGGTAAATTAATTGATGGAAAATTTATATTTGGTAATGAATATCCTCCTGTTAAAGTTGATTATGATAATTCATTAATCAATTCTCCTCAAGCTCTTCATAATACAAATAATGCTTTTGGAAATTTAAGACTTTCAAATTCAAATATTTCTCCTCCAAATTTATCGAATCATCCTCAACTTCATCATCAACCTTCAAATCCTAATATTCCAATAATAAATGGAAATCAGGCTCCACCTCCACCTTCTGCACAATCTCAGCAACCACCTCAACAACAACATCAACCATCTGGTCCTCCAACTTCATCCCAACAACAGCAACAATTTGATAATTTCCAAAAACGACAATCTATTGGAAATCAAAGATCAAGATTTCCATTTAGTGATCCATTCTCAGCAGCAGCTGGTGGACCTCCACCACAATCTCAAGGACAACCTCAATCATTACCACAGTCCAACTCACAGCATGCTACTCCACAAATCCAACCACTGTCGGGCCCAATAAATTCTATTGATTTATCGGATTTAAGTGGCAAATCCATTTTATTAATGGAATCTCAAAACGATGCCAGAGAATACGAAAATTTGGTTAGAGATCCTTGGGGTTCTGCATCTTCTGCATCTGGTCAACCACAACAACAGCCTCCACAGCAACAACAGCAGCAACAGCAACAACAACAGGGTCCAATTGGTTCCAATCCTCAAACACCTGGTGTGTCATCTCATAATGCTTTTGATTGGACTCCTTCTGCAGCCTCAAATAATGTAGGAGTTGCACCTCCAAGCTCGAATGGTTCGTTGAATGGATCTTCAAGTGGTGGACAGCAGCAGCAGCAACCTCCTGTCAATAGAAGAGCTTCTTCGGCTTTTTTTAATACAGTTCAACCACCTTTATTACCATTGACAAGTAGTCATCAAGTTCCTCAATCTGGAGGTGCCACTTCTGCGGTACCTTCGTCTTCTTCATCAGGTTCAGTTCCTACATCCTCGTCGGGTCAACAACAGCAACAACAACAACAACAACAGCAACAGCAGCAGCAACAACCTGCAAGTTCTTCTGCTGTTGTTCCTCAAGGTCCTACTGCTGCGGGTTTATTAGCCGCAGCTCAACAAGCTCAACAAGCTCAACAGCAGCAATCCCAAGGACAATCTACTTCATCCGCACAAACGAATACCCAACCACAATCTTCACCTCCTATGACCATGGCGTCCACTTTATCAGCTGCTCTTGCAGCTCAAAAGTCCCTGCAACCATCGCAGTCTACCCAACCCCAACAACAATTACCTCAATCCAGTGCCCCTAGAGAAACTCCAGTCGTTGATAAAGATGTACCAGATTTATCATTATTAGCTAGAGTTCCACCTCCTGCTAATCCTGCTGATCAAAATCCTCCATGTAATACATTATATGTAGGTAATTTACCACCTGATGCTACTGAAGCTGAACTTCGAGCCTTATTTTCTCCTCAAAAGGGATTCCGTCGTCTTTCATTCCGTACCAAGCAATCTACTACTGGCGCTAATACTACATCTAGTGGACATAATCATGGACCAATGTGTTTTGTTGAATTTGAAGATGTAGCTCATGCCACTAGAGCTTTGGCTGAATTATATGGAAGAGCCTTACCAAGACCCAATGGTGGTAATGGTAAAGGAGGTATTAGATTATCATTTTCTAAGAATCCATTAGGAGTCAGAGGTCCAGGTAATCCTAGAAGAACTTCAACTAATCAATTACCTACTTCATCAACTGGTCAACAACCTCAAACATCTCAACAACCACAACAGCTGCAACAACCCATTGGTAACTATGGTTACCTGACCTATAATCAAAAGTAGAATCAGGGAATAGTTACGACGGTTTAATCCTTTTTTATTGTCTTGTTCCTTACTAACCTCATTTGCTTCAACTCCAGTTGTTCATTGTCATCATTATTATCATTATCATTATAATTATCATTATAATTATCATTATAATTACAATTTATCATTTTCTTTATCCCTGTTGTCATTATTATACTCATTATCATTATCCTGTCTTTCGCACAGAGTCATCTTTTTTTTTGTCTGCCATTCATTGTTGGCTTGCTGTCTGACTGACTGGCTCGTTTGGTTGATCGTTTTGTTGATTGCGTTCGTTGCTTATGCGCACTCATCACTCACTCACATATCTACCCACTGTCTAGTTCGTTTTCGCTCGCTTGCTGCGTCTTCTATATATCATGATACTCATTACTGGTAAAGCCAAATTGGATTTGTGTGATCGCGTCTTATGTTACTTGTTTATATATTTGTTTATTTACTTTTACTTTTACTTTTACTTATACTTTTAGTTTTTACTACTTTATCTTATCATGTTATGTGATTTTGTTTTCTTTATGGGTACTTAGTTCTGTACTTCTTTTAATTTATTGATACTGTATTATTCTATACCATTTCTGTTACTTCATAAATATATATCTATATATTCTCTGATAAATACCCTCTTTTTTTTGCGGTCATTCCCAATTGGGAAATGTATGAAGGATTTACCACATTTTGTAATCTATCACCACCCACTTTTCCATTGTAACCATTAGTTGCTTATTAATGAATAATACTAACAATTCTGCAATGAATCCTAATACCAATACTAATACTAATACCAATACCAATACCAATAATAACTCTAATATTAATTCGGGTTCTAAGAGTAATTATTATGATACTCAAAATTATAGTGGGGCAAGTGTCACCACTTCTCGTTCGAAATCTAATCCTAATTTGACAGCCGGATTAATGGGTAATTCAAATTTTAAGAGAAAAGATAATTCTAATTCTGGTGGTGGAAGAAGTCTGAGTTTTAGTGCAGGAACTGTAGGTTCTAGTGGTAGTGGTAAAGTTATTAGTGGATATCATAAGGGAGGTATTTCTACCACTAATGCTTCTGGAGGAACTTCAAATGCCATAAACTCTAAGAAAACAGTTAGTGGTAAAAAGGGGGGTGCAAGTGGAAAGAATAGTGGTACTCAGAATGACAAGAATATATCACCAGTAGCCATTAATGTAGCCGATAACGAAGTTGCAAAGGTTTCTTCATTCTTAGCAAATATTCCAAATATTGATGAATTTATCGATCAAGTATTGAATAAGGATCTTGAAGCAGAAGATAACTTACAAGCAAAGTTAGAGAATAATATTCGCTTCTTATCTACATTCAATTTTGATATTTAAATGCAATGAATAATGTTAATTTTTATATATATATATGGTATGTTGAATATATAACATACCTTAAGAACTGAAAATTTAACCCTTTTTAAATCTCTACCCTGCCAAATACAGGCACTCTACCGTTTAACTAAAGTTGCAAATTCTTTAGGATTGGCATATACTTGACTCAACCAATTCGAATCAAGTAATTGCTTACATGATAATCTTTTCTTAGGTATTGGATTTAACAATCCTAAGATGTATTCTCTAGCATCATAATGTAAGGCTTTAAATAAGCTCAATGCTGGATTATGACTAAATGATGAATTATTATTGGATCCATTATTTAGATCAACTAATAATTTAGCTAAACTTGAAGAATCTTGTGGATAATATTTATGAAACTTAACGTATGAAAGATTTTTAATATCATTAATATTGGCATTATTCCAAGGAGATTTCATCAAATAGATTTGAAAGTAAATTATTCCTAATGACCAATAATCAAGAGCCTTTAAAGTTGAATCAATGGTTCCACTCTGGAAAAATTGATCAAATGCAAATGAATCTTCCTTTATTTGTTCTTCAAATGTATACAATTCAGGAGCCTTAAAACTATTGGTTCCACTGTATATTTCGGTGGGGTTCTCTAATAAATAAGTTTGATAGTCATCGTTGTTAATGTTTAAACTATATCCAAAGTCGGATAGTTTAAGAATTCCATTTTCATCTATTAAACAATTCTCTGGTTTCAAATCACGATGTACTATCCCCTTTGAGTGTAAATACTCAACTCCTTTCAAGATTTGTTTGAATAACGCATCTTTCATGCTAGAACTAATTTCAATCTTGAATCTTCTTAAATTACTCAAACAATCTAATAAATCTCCCTTTTGATAATAAGGGAAAATTAATGCCAAGTCTGTTGAATTCGGAGTTAATGAAACATCAAGAATTGATGTTATATTCTTATGATTACATCTCTTAATGTTATTATATTCTTTAAGTACCAATTTATGATAATGAGCTAAACTCTGCTCTTCGTTACGTTTAATAATCTTCACAATAAGTTTAGTAGTCCTTGATTTATCAGTACACTTAATAACTACTCCATTTGCACCTTCATAAACAGGATCTTTAAAACTTTTGAAATAATCCTTCTCCAAACAGGTACATATTGCATCAAATGTAAATTCTTTATAATTATGTGATAAATTATTGGTACTATTATTAGATGATGATGGACTCATTAAACCGGCCAGAGGCTTGGCTATAGGACTGGTGTTAGGTGAAGCAGCAGCCAACATGCTACTACTACTACTACTACTAACATTACCTCCATTATGACTGAAAGTGCTGTTACTGTTATTGGTTATAGTCGATGAACTATTGTTCTTGAGTGGTACATCGATATAATCACGCTTGCGAGGCGATGAAGGCGGTGAAACATGAGCCAAAGACGAAGACTTGATCATCTTGAAGTTATAATCTTATATAACTTGTCTTTCCTTTAGTGATTTGATGGAATAATTGATTGCAATTTGCTTTATTTGACTTAGTTGTGGGGATTTCAGATCCAAAAGCAATTTGTATGGTGAAATACAATTTTTGAATGATTAAATGAGTAGATTATGTTTGCAACTCATCAGTTGAATCAATACTTTATATATATATTATACTTTTTATAGAGATCAATTTTGGATTTAAACTATATCTAACCGATTTGGCATCTCACCCCATCCTGTGGGTTTAAAATTTGAGTTAATTCGGATTTATTTCCGCTAATTTTATCCGTTTCGGGTATGACTGGAGAAACCTACATACCGCAATACTTAAGTTCATCTTACATTTTCCGAATTAGGGGTAACACCATTTTGGTGCGCAGCACCAGCTGTTACCGTACTACAGATTTACCGTACTACAGATTTACGGTACTACAGATTTACGGTACTACCGATGTAAGGAATCCAACCGATCAACGGTTTCGTAGTCGTAACAAAACGTTCAAAATGGAAATATTTCCGAATTAGATGTAAGCTTTGCTGGTCATACTTATGGCAGTAATGTGATGTGCACTCAGTTCTTTTATGTGTGACAAATATGTACACAAGATTCACTCACAGTGAGTGTTGTGTGCACGTGACGATTTCAGTACCATTTAATTACTAACCAGATTACCACATAGTATACAATATAAAGATTACAACAGAAGAGCCAATTCAGTAATATAGCCCCGTAGGTACTTCAACCTATTTGGTCTTAATAAAAGTACTTCGATACACTAAATTCATCGAAAAAACTGCTAACGATTCTACAACCTATTATGTAAGGGACTCCCCTTACTCCCATCACCAGAGCGCAAAATAGGTCATTTTCACTTTCCTATTTGGGATGCATGAGGCTCGGCTCCACCACACAGGAAAATAGCAAGTCAGGCTATACTGAGTTTGCTAAATTTAGTACAAACTATGGGGATGTGTTAAAATCTGTACCAATTAGGCAAAGCAATTGAACCTCATCAAAAAATATATTTCTCTTATACAGCATACAGAATTTGACATTAGGTCTCAGCCGAGTCAATTGAAATTGTCACTCTTTGTTTATTCATTCAATTTCATGAGTCCAAGCTTTGTATTATATTAATTTATAATATTATTCTTGTCACTTATTCCTTTCTTTGCTATATCCATCAATTTAGTTTATAAATACTCTTCGCACCTCCAATTCCATTATACTCGGAGCCATAACCATTTAAACTCAAGCTAGTTCAATTCCAACTAATTCAATTCTATTATGTTTAAAGGTTTATTCAATTTCTTCTCCCTTTTCTTCTTGCTAGGAGCAGCACTCTTACTATTTTTCTCCAATTTGAATGGTGCAGCTGAATCTTCAGTATTGGGTCGTTTCTATTGGCTTGAAGTTGATACTTCAGGTTTACAAGGTTTCCCTCAACAAACCACTCGTTGGACCTTATATGGTACTTGTGGAGTTGCTAATGGTAAAAATTCTGATTGTACTAAAACCAAGGCAGCATTCCCTTTCTCCCCCGTGGATAATACAGGAAATTCATCTGATTTACCATCTGATTTTGTTGAAAATCGTGATACTTACTATTATTTGACTAGAATATCTTATGCTTTTCTTTTAGTTGGTGTCTCCTTCACTGTCTTTGCAATTTTATCATCAGTCGTTTTACCATGTATTGGTATATATTTTGTGACTCCATTATTGACATTCATAGCTTTATTGTTCACCATAACTGCTGCAGCATGTCTTACTGCTGCATATGTCAAGGGAAGAAATCAATTTAACAATGCCGGTCATACTGCTAAATTAGGTAGATTATCATTTGGTTTGCTTTGGGCTTCTGTTGCTTGTTTGATTCTTTCATTTGTTGGATCCATTTTTGCTTGTTGTGCTGGATTGGCATCTCGTCGTAAATCTCAACCAGTTTATGATCCAGAGACCTATGACAAGGACAATTTCAGTGATTCTTCTTACCGTCATGTTGTTGATGAGCATACGTATGTTAATGATGAAAATGATGTTCAAGCAGATGCTGCCGCTCCAACCACAACAGCTCCAGATACTTCAGCAGGAACATTTAAATTCTTTAGAGTGAATAGGAAAAAGAATGAAGAATTTGAGACTTAAAATACATTTTAGTGTCGAGTATTGACTGGTCCTGGGGCTTCGTCGATTCTATATCATCGTGGATTTGGTCCATGTTAGCAGTATTACATTTCGGGATACCCCATATTGCTTTATTCGATAAAAATATTACTGGCTAAACCAGACTTTGGCTGCACCTCAGGCCACTATTAGATTACTGAACACCTTTTTTAAAGTTGTCCAACTATTCATATTCTCCTCTAGAGTAGGTATTATTCTTATATTTTTATTATTGCTATCATTCATTTATTTGTTAGCCGCGTTATCTCTCAGTTCAATAAAGCCTAGTTTATTCGTATGTACCTTTTATAAACATTATTTAATTTTAACGATTATAATACTAAGTCATTATGAAAAATCCTAATGGTAATTGACTAATTGAATAATTTAATCTAAACAATCCCATTAATTTAAGTGATATTCAATAACTAAAAGAAAAAATTTCGCGGAACAATGAATGGCTGCAAACAGCAATTAGCAGTGAATGCAATTATCTATACTATAACTGTGCTACGAATACAACTGAGATAATAAATCAGTTGTATACATATAGATGTAGCTTCATGTTATAAAACTATTAAACACATATAAAAGAAAGATGTTGCATGTATTCTCTATACTAGAATACACGTTTAATTACGAATGGAATAACAATGCGTCTTGTATCAATAGTTATGTGTCACATTTTCGTAGAAATATGGCAAACAAGAGTATGTAGATCCAATCACATTCACAGCCAAGGAAACCATATTTTGAACAAAACAAACATAGCTGGAATCATTATCACAACCCAAGTGATGAGGAATTATACAGAAAAGTTCTTTGTAATGGATGACTTATAAAAGTAATATACCAAAGTAGAATGTATAATAGTTCACAGCTCCTCAAGTACCCTAAATGGGACCTAGATAATATTAAGAATCTCTAGATCAAAAAAAACTAGACTTGTTTAAATAGTACCTGTGGAAAAGGTACAGGTCTTCCTGCATCACAAGTCCCGATAAGTCAAGAAATGAATATGTATAGCTTAACTGGAACTAGAATAGGAGCAGTAAATTTTATAGAATACGTACGACCCAAATTCGAAGACTTGGTTTCAAATTTGGCACCCTAGTTCTCCATACCCTTGAGAAATCGGTACAGTTGATCAATATTTTTAATCTTTCAGAATTTCATTTTGCAAGCTCGGGCTGGTGAGGAACAGTTTAGAATGGATAACGGTTTTCGTAGACCCTTCGACATTATCTCTCAATAAACTATTTAGTTGATTTTGGGGAACACATATTCGAGGTAATATAGTATTTAGGATCTAAGAGGCTGATAATTTGTATATATGATATTTCTGTAAAGGAAATTCAATTTCATTGATGTCGTTCCGATAAATTCGTTCTAGATAATCAATTTGAGATTTGGTGTCAAATTGAGCTAATCAGCGATTGGGAGCAGAAACTATTTCAAATATCATTTTAGTGGCAGCTTACAATATGCTATCACATGTGTGAATAGCACTATAGAATAATGAAGTTATTAGCCGGAAAGTTAATAAAGTATTTTGTTTGTCTTTTCTTCATGAGAGCACATGTACATAGCAGAGGATTTGTGGGGAAGAGAATGTTAAATTGTTATTACGAAAAATGGCTAAAATTCCAGTAATGTAATTTACTCAATGGAACCACCATTCAGGCGCCTCATAAATAAAGATACATATCTATGTATGTATCTATTAATTATATTTTACAACGGTTAAAGTATTTTAGTCAAAACGCCGTTTGCGATAATCTTTATCAATATTATGATTTATCCACATATACATATTATTATTCTATACTTATTATTATTTATGATAGAAATACCACTGGAGGTATTGTTTTGAAATACCTGTGGTTCGCTATTGCGTCGAATTTAGTAGATAAGGCTTCGGAAAATATTACACAAAACCCACCCGAGGAACACTTGAACAACATTAACGGTTAGAAAAATTAGAATGAGAAACAAAGTGATGAAACATGGTGTGGTTCATAGTATGTTTTATAATACCGAATATAATATATATGTAATTATTGTAAAGCCACATATATTACTAGTGTAATATTAGGTATTAAATCAATAAAGTTAAAAATTGTACCATTGTAGGCTTTGAACGTATTGGCTCAAGACCAAGATTTAGTCAAATAGAATCTAAAGACAGTCAGATCTGTGGAGAGTTGTAGTATATCATACGCCACTATTTTTCACTGTATTCAGTGGATATGAACTCTGTTTCCATGATAGCCGTCAGAGGTGAAGGATTCGAAGCATTGATAACGCATTTTGTATGCAGGAAACTGCAAAAATGTCTGTGCGACATTATATGTAACAAAACTTCTTGGCACTCTTGGCACAAATCGACCTGGCACTGAAGCAATAGCTTTGTATATACTTTATTCATCAGACTAGAGTAAGATAATAATGTTTGGTTCATTATGTAAACCATAATTAGAAGCTTAAATTTTATAACTTTGCTAATATGTTAGAGATTATTTTTATAGGGAACTGAATTAATGGAAAAGAGTTCCATCAGATCTTGCAAAACAGGTAACTCTTCTATCAGTCAAGAGAAACAACACTCTTCACCTCATTTCAGTGCAAGGCATCACCAAATTCCATTATACTACTATTCTTCCGATACCGGTGATTGCAATACCAAGAAAAACAAGCGATATTCTGAAAATCAGACTTGTTCGAAATAGGTAAGGTCCGCTCATCACAGAGACCTGAGACGTATCCTCTAGCTACAACAATGTCAAAACCATTCAAGCAAAGTTGAAGCGATACAAAGGTATTCGGATAAATTTTATCAGTATGTCCTGCATATACTACAAAGGTACTGATAAGAAACAATATAAATATGGGGAGACTTGTAGATAGATAACAAACAAGGCAATACCGTCGACTAATATGCCTTAAAAAAGACATATCTGACACATATATAGCTCATACTGATATATTATTATCCGCCTGCATGATTCTATTAAGATACCCTGTTCTTTCACTACTGTATTCTCTCCTCTCCTCAATTATGCAGCATAATTAAAAATGTCTCCCTCTTAGCTCTTATCAATTTTCATTTTTCGATGTTGCAGACCGCCCCCTAATAAAATAATAATGTGTGGCTGCCTTTAATAGAAAATGTCATACGGCACTGGCAGATTGCGCTGTCACTGATAAACTCATACAAAGGGCCCGATCGCTATCGGTTAGCTATCTTGCTTTGAAGGTCCAGTTCAATATTATGATACAAGTGTCGATACGAGAAGAGACATGAACTTTGACATAAAAATTTCTCGACGATCGAGCCAAGACTTGAAGTAGTTCAATAACGCTAAGTCGGGTTTTGTTCCTGAAGAAAGCGCTCATAAAAACAAAGAACAGACGCAGTGTGATGTGAGAAATGTAATTACAAGATAGGTAATATATAAGTCGTTCTGTAAATTGATAATGTAACCACAGTGGTGGCTTATCTATTGTAAAAATTTAAACTACTGTACATTGTTGCCCAGGCGTAAAATTAAAAATTAAGATTACTATTGATTAGTGTTAAAAGCACAGATCAATAGATATCGGTTATATTACTCCATTTTTTTATTAACTGTGAAACGATCGATAAGCGCTTTTCTACCTGCTGTGTATACCCTTTTTGGCCAATGATTGCTTTCTTTATTATGCCCACTTTTCTACAAATCTCGTAAATGATTTAACTATAATTAATTGTAGATATACCCCATATATCATTAACCTTATGTATATATAGAAGTAATATTTCTATAGATTTGTTTATCATTCACTAATTTTTCTTTTATTATTTTAAATTAGTGCAATAAGCTGCAAATATTATTGGAGAAAAATACCGCTATTGCAAAAATGTCCAGTCCTGAACCTTTTGACAGTAGCATTCAAAAGAAGGCTGCTGTTACAGAAGTCATTGTCGAATCTGATATCGAATCCTTGAACTATAGTGGTAGTGAAGAGAAGGTTGATTATTTCCAACATGAAAATCGACTTTCTTCGGCTTTAAAGTCGAGACATATTAGTATGATTACTTTAGTTGGTGTTTTTGGTACTGGGTTATTTTTATCATCTTCGGTTTCACTTTCTACTGCTGGCCCTGTAGGTATGTTATTGGCCTATATTATGGTTGGTTTAGTTGTGGGTGCAAATCAAATGTGTATTACTGAAGTTGCCTGTTTTATGCCTGTTACCTCTGGTTATGTTAAACATGCAGAACATTTTGTTGATGAAGCTCTTGGTTTCACTATGGGTTGGTGTGATATTTATTCAAGTATTATTCCTAATGAACTTTCTGCTGTTGCTGTCGTTATGTCTTATTGGTCTGATTTGAATCCTGCTGTTTGGATTACTATTTTCGGTATCCTTGTTGTTTTGGTTAATATCTATAATATTAAATGGTATGGTGAAATTGAATTCTTTTTCGGTTGTTTAAAGATCTTGTTAGTGGTTGGTTTAATCTTGACTGGTTTAATTATCGATTTAGGTGGTGTACCAGGTCAAGACAGAATTGGATTCCGTTACTGGAGAGATCCTGGTCCATTTGCTTCTAAATATACTACTGGTTCCTTAGGTGAATTTCTTGGATTCTGGAAGTGTGTCTCTTCTGTTGTATATGCTTATGGTGGTACTCAAGCTATTTCATTATTAGCTGGTGAAACCGAATATCCAAGACGTGCTATTTTCAGAGCCGCAAAGAGAGTGTTTTACAGAGTCTTTACTATGTATATTGCAACTGTTTTCATTTTAACTTTAATTGTTAAATATAACGATCCTGATATTGCATCTCCAACTGGTACTGCTGCAGGTTCACCATTCGTTATTGCTATGAAGAGAGCTGGTATTAAAGTATTACCTCACATTATTAATGGAGTTGTTTTAACCTCTGCTTTATCAGCTGCTAACTTACAAATTGTTAAAGCCTCTAGAACTTTATTTGCTTTAGCAACCAAGAAACAAGCTCCGGCTTTCTTCTTAAGAGTTAACAGAAATGGATTACCATGGATTGCAGTTGCAGTAGCCTGTTTCTTTGTTCCTTTATGTTATATGTCGGTTAGTGCTTCTTCATCCACAGTATTTGGATGGTTCCAAAATATTACTTCATCTAACATTTTATTCAATTGGATTGTTATCTCAATTAACCATATCTATATGACTAGAGCATTAAAGGCTCAAGGTTATTCTAGAAAGGACTTACCATATACTTTCCCTGGTACTGAATATGCTGCTTGGTTCTCTTTATTCTTTGCTCTCTTATTCTTATTAACTGGTGGTTTCCCTAACTTTATCCATGGAGAATTTGTATTTGCCAACTTCTTCTCTGCTTACTTTATCATTCCATTAAGTATTGTTTTATTCTTAATTTGGAAGTTTGTTAAGAGAAGTCCTTACATTAAGCCAGAAGATGTCGACTTGAAGAGTTTATTTGCTGATATTGAAGCCAAACCAGAACCTCCTTATCCAAAGTTAACTGGATGGAGAGTCTTGACTTTACTTTGGGCTTAGATGGCCAAAGGTGCTGGAAACCTTTGGCTTATTAAAAGTAAAATACTACTTGTTGTCTAGTTGTTATATATCGTTAATTTATATTTACTTCCATAATACTAATATAGTTTGAGAGTACTATTATATTATTCAATTTGTACAAGAGAGTTGGAAATTTATTTCTTAGCTCCATATCTGGAGACAGTCTTACCGTCAGGAATGGTATATAAGACAACTTCCTTACCTTGTTCGTATGGCTTATCGACTCTATAGTAACCCTTTCTTTCGAATTGAATGACATCACTTTCCTTTAAACTACGAACATTCAAATCAGCATAGGCCTTAGTATGGAATTCAGTTTCTGGAGTAAGGAAATCTTCAAAGTTATCTTCTTCTTCTAATTTGTCCTTGGTGATTAAATGATCAAAATCAACTAAATCAACTTCAACTTTATCGCTGGTATCAGCTAACCAGGTAAGTTTCTTAGAAGTCTTACGGAAATCACCGTCTAAGTGTAATTTAGCATCAATAGACTTGACCACATCACCTTCCTTGTGAACTTTTTCAACAATGACATTACCCCAGTCCATAAATGTGATTTCTTCACCATCTTCAATGGCTACAGCATCAGCTTGATCAATTAATACTTTATTAGCATAAATGACGGATTTTAATCCTACTTCAGCATTTTTCTTATGTTTAGGTTTTTGTTCAGTTGTTGGTTCAGCAGGTCCGTCCAAGTTAACTACAACAGCATTTTCTTTATCAACAGCTGTAAATCTTGGAGCTATTGGATCAATGACTTTCTTATTTAAAGCCCAAATAACAGACCAATCCAAATTGATGATGTTTTTTGATGGACCTTGAGAGATAATAAAGTTTCTTAACCCTTCAACAGTCATACCTCTTCTTCTAACACCTCTAACGGTTGGGAATCTTGGATCATCCCAGTTAGCAACATACTTTTTATCGACAAACCATTGTAATTTTCTCTTGGATAATAAAGTTCTAACAAAGTTAACTCTTCCAAAATCCCAAATATTAACATGACGTAATTTCAAAGCATTTTGAATCCATTCATATTGTGGGTTACGATCTCTATATTCATTTGTTCTTAAAGCATGAGTTACTCCTTCAATAGAATCAACTACTGGAACACAGAAATCATAAAGTGGATACATTTTCCAAGCAGTACCAGTTCTATGATGAGGAGTTAAATTACATCTATAAAGAACAGGATCTCTTAAAGTTTTATTGGCAGCGGTATAATCAATTTTAGCTCTTAAACAATTCTTTAATCCTTCTTCAGTACCATTCTTCATTTCTTGTGTAAAGATGGTTAAATTTTCTTCAATTGATCTATTTCTTCTTTCAGAAGGTTCACCTACCATTCTTTGTTCTCTCATCTTTTCTAATGGAGTATCATCACAATAAGCATTACCATCTTTAATCATTTGAATGGCTAATTCATACATAGTATCGAAATAATCAGAAGAATAAGTAACTTTATCACCTTTAATTCCTAAAAGAGCCAAATCTTCAATAATAGAATCTTGGAATTCTTCCTTTTCTTTAGTAGGATTAGTATCATCAAATCTAATAATTAATTTACCCTTATAATTATGAGCAAAATATTCATTTAAAATAGCAGCTTTAGCATGTCCGATGTGTAAATATCCAGAAGGTTCAGGTGGGAAACGAGTAACGACTTCACCTATTTTAGCACCTGGTAAATCAATATCAAAATTAGCCTTATGGGTTTCTTTTTTACCTCCAGTACTAGCAGCCTTAAGGGATTTTCTTAATTCATTAACTGATTTAGTATAGAATTCAATAGTATTTTCAAATCTCTTATCTGAAGCTAATAAATTATACCATCTAGAAATATTGATATAAACTTCATTCTTAATGATAGAACCCATTAAAGCATTGGCACGTAAGGCACCCCATACAGCATAATCGGCTAATGAATATCCATTACCTACAACAAATGAACGTAAATTTAAATGAGCATCTAAAGTTTCTAAATCAGTTGATAATACCTTAAAGTTCTTGATGTACAAGTGATTCAAAGCGAATTCTGCCCATTTTTGAGATTCCTTAGCATCACTAACAACTGATGGGAACTTTTCACTCAAATAAGTTAAGATTTCTAATTGAGTTTCATAAGTTTTACCTTCAGGTGTTACTAATTTAGCACCGATATCTGCCTTAGTGGGGTCAACTGATTTTTCATCGATAAATTCAATGGGGATGGATACTTCATCCACTATTTCGTCTATAATTTTCACAGCAAGTAAAACTGGGTACGCAACGGCAGTAGCCTTAGTAGCTACCGACAATATAAATGACATTGGTGATGGTGAGACTTACTACTGAGTTCGCTAGAGTTCAATTGAGTCACCTCTCCCCTGAGCTCTGAAAAATTTTAGAACTTTAGCGGGAGTTCCTCGCTGGCGCACTAACGTTTACCGACTCAGCGTGCATTTATGCACGTGATCTCGTTAGGGCTTCTTCGCTAATACGCTTAAGTACTAGACGATGGATCCGCTAAGTGAAGACTAAGTCATTAACTATTATTCTTACCTCCATTATGAGTTCCAATACCAGACGGTCAGGCTCACCCAGTCCACAGGGACTCCAGCGTCCTACAGCAAAAAGATCACCGTCCATTTTAGTAACAGACTCCCGGACTCACTACGTTAAGGGAGCTCGAGCACCCTTCGCAGGACACAACTACAAGAAGCAGCAACAGCAACAGCAACAGCAACAACAGCAACAGCAACAGCAGCAACAGAGTCAACAAAGTCAGCAAAATCAACAGAACAACCAATTGGGTCATTACCAGAGTCCTAGTCCCAACCATGGTAGTTTCCATCAGGAACAGCACCAGAGTGCTCTTCAGAAGAGATTAACGTTTCGAAGTAAGTATACGGATATATCAGTAGATAAGCTTCTCAGTAATTCCAGTGATATTCCTTCTGGACAAAGTAGACTCCCTTCCTTAATTTCCAGTACCATTCGAAGCTCATCTCCCTATGGTCGTACTATGTCTCCTACTCTAGGAGCTCAACCCCTGGAAAGTTTACGACGTAATATCAGAAGTATTCCCAAATTATCTCAATCCTTACCATCCAGAACATCCAAAACATCCCAGAAATTGGTTCTTATTCCTGATCAACAACGGTACAATTCGCCTCCACCTCAGAATATCACATCACAATCTTCATCTCAAGATTTACATACTCAAATCCAACGATCTCGAGCTGAATTAATGGCTAAAGAAGCTCGAGCTCAGGAATTCAGTCGTATGACAGCATATTTCATCTGTGATCAATTCAATTTACTGGCAGTATCCAAATTTTTACGAGAGAATCATGAAGTTAAACCTCGGATGTATGACGAAGCTCTTTATGTTCCGTATGCTTTACCATTATTACCAGGTACTGATGGATTTCGAGTAAAATCCAACAATTCCATGAAATTACAGGCTAATAAGCGTATAATGGAGAAGTTAATTAATCGTAGTGAACAGGCAACTCATTTATATGAGTATTATTCTGGAGTAGAGACTCCTGAAGATGCTAACAATTATTCGATGGATCCCGAGACGGAGAATTTCGATAATTCCCCCTTTGATCCCTCTGAACCGCAATTCTTTGCTCCTCCTTTAGAAACTAGCCGGATTAGTGAGGATGGAGTTAATAGTATCAATAGTATCAATAGTGCCGAATCTGCCACTTCTGTAAACTCTCCTAATGGAGAAACTACCACTTCCAATTCTAATTCTAATTCGCATTCCAATTCAAATTCAAATTCAAATTCAAATTCAAATTCAAATTCAAGTCAATTGAAAGAACCTATAGTGACCGCAGCTGAAAAGGCTGAAGAGAGATCATCTCATAATATTCATACTCAAGCTGAGATATCCAAACACCATGCCGAAATGTTTATCTTTGCTTATGGGATTGTGGTATTCTGGAATTTTTCAGAGATCCATGAAAAGAATATTTTAGCCGATTTGGCCTTTGCATCAGATGAACCTGAACCACTATTAATTAACCCTATAGATGAACAAGATATTGAAACTGAAGAGTTTCATTTTGAGTATGATAATCAGATCCATCGTCCACGGATTTATAATGATATGATCACCTTACGGTCGGGAGATCATCTTATTAAATTGACTATGTCTCATGCTATAGCTCAACTGACTAAATTATGTTTATTTGAGAGTCGAATGGTGAATGTTTTACAACTGATTTCTAAATTACCCAGAAAATTAGCATTAACTGGTAGATTAGGACTTAAGAGAACTCAATTACTTAAGAAATCAGGGAAATTATTTAAACTCCGAGTGGATGTTAACCTTTCTAGTTCAATTCTTGATACACCCGACTTCTTCTGGTCGTTTGAACCAGCTTTACATCCTCTTTACAATGCAGTTCGTGAATATCTTGAAATCGATCAACGAGTTCAAGTACTTAATGATAGATGTAAGGTATTCTTAGAATTTCTGGATATTGTTAGTGATAGTATGAATGAAAAGAATACCAATCGGATTACATGGATGATTATTGTTATCATCTTTCTCAGCTTATTTGTTAGTCTCTTTGAGTTCTTACTTGAGATTATATAGTGGAATATAAGTTTCATAATAATAGAAAAAACATATATTACATAATCTACATCATTAATTGAAGCATACTAATAGAGGTATACTTAAGATTAAATAGAATCTCTACATAGATACGAAATAATTTACTAAATATTTGCAATAACTAGTAGCCTTGACTCTGAGGATTTTACTCTATTCAACGGATTTATAGTAGGGGCAGTTTTTAATATGTAATGTTTCAGATATATGTAAGATATATTATGTACTGTTTCAGATTTTAGGGAGTTTTTCTATGCACTCCATAATGGAGACTATAAATGCAAAAATTATCTATCAAATTATAAAACCTCTGTTTATTAGGTTAATAGTTCAACCCAGATCTAACACTTGCCATCTATTGTGAATCCGATTTGTGGGTTGTACGCTAAAAATTGTTATAAAGTATAAATATCATTTAAATAGGATTTTTGTTTACTAACTGTAGGTCAACTCATGTGAAAATATCGGTTTCCTGAGTCATCTTTAGGTTCCTAATCATTTATTCGGTTCTGAGGTATACATTTAATATAAATAAATATTATATAATAATTTATCAGTGTAGTTTTAATCAGTTGTATGGACTTTTTCCTGGTTTCACACTTTACTATAAATTGTGGGATATCTTGGCTGTATTAAAGTTGCCAATACATAAATCGCGATAATTCCTTGAGTATTAGCTACATGCTTGTTTTCTAAGGTAATTAGAAGACGATATAGTCGGGGTTGTGTTTTCTTGCCTCATATCTAACATTTTATTCCATTTAGGCTATTGCTAACTTTAGTTTGGTAAGAATGTGTTTCACTAATGCTTTTATATATCTGGTTTTGTCCATTTTAATATATATTATTTTAAATTAATTATTCAATTATTTGTAACTTGAACAAGTACAACTATGTAATTTCCATCAAATCTCTACAGCTGTTATCACCTACAATAGATATTTAGAACAAATTTAAGTTCTCGTCATACATTACAATAGGACAACTTTATAACTAACAAAATTATAATGTGATATTCTGTGAATTTATTTAATCGTATCACTTTCACTATACATATTAACCACATGTCACTTAATTCCTTACCCGACTAACGTCAGTTTAATCCACTATAATCTGCCGCTCTTGTTAGCCCTGCTTGTAGGAAGTTTAGTCCTATTGGCTGGGTTCAATACTTGATTGTAAGACTTGAGCTAGTAACTTTATAACGCAAAATTCTATATAAAACTAAATACAATTGCTATTTATCAGAATAAATACAATTACCATCACTAGATGATTTCACCAGGATTCTAAGTATCATAAATGGCCATGAGTAATGAATACGACTTATACTGGCTGTAAACTCCATGTTGGAAATTCCTGCACATAGCTCTCCATATAATACTCCACATAATCATTGCCTTTAATAACCGAAGTAAAGAAGCTTATTCCTCTACAATTTAGAACCACTAAGTAGTTCACCATGTCGCTCCCCTCCAAATATGCGCCGGGAGGGATAAGTCCCAGTGATGAACACCGCACTGTGACTACAGGTACACCGCGAGCTAGGAAACCTATAAACTACACTATACGAGTAATTGAAGATCGGATTGAAGACGCCGTTCAGCATCTGCAGCAACACCATCATCATCACCACCAAAACCACTACCAAAACCAAAACCAAAACCATTACCAAAATCACATTAGAAGATCATCAGATGATATAGAAATGGTAGGTATGGATGATTATAAAGAAGTAGATGTAATATCTGAATTTGTTAATTACTCTCGTGGATCCGGTGACCTTGTATATAGCGATTCTATGGATGGTATAGAACATTACAGTACTCAAGTAGAAGTTATTGAAGGTAATGTTTCGTATATGGTTATAGATACTAATTTCATATTATCTCATTTGAATATTCTTGATCAAATGAAGAATCTTGCTCATAAATATGGGTTAAAGATGATTATTCCTATTGCCGTAATGCAAGAATTGGATGGATTAAAGAATTCCACTAGAAACGTAAGTGAATCTGAAGATCGAATATCAGGTAAGTCTGTAGGTCATTTGGCTCGTTGGGCTAATGATTGGATCTTTTCTCAGTTTGCTAAGAATAGTACCGTTGTTCAAGGTCAGAATCTACGTCAAAGAATTGATAAATCTACTCTACAAGATGATGCGATATTAGATTGTTGTCTTTGGTGGAAGCAAAATCATCCTAAATCCTTAGTAGTATTGTTTTCTAACGATAAGAATTTCTGTATGAAGGCGCTTGCTAATCATATCTTGACGGTTAGCTTTAGAAAAGATATGACTGCCGAACTAATTGCCAAAGTAATTCATGATGAGAATGTTCGAATATTCGGTGAATTAAAATCAGAAACTGTACATAGAACCCAAGTAATAGCGGCTGAACCACCGATTATTTCACCAGCTGAACCATCTGATGAATGGAAGGATGCTACGAAAAGTATTATTGAGTTCTCTAGCTTCTCAGAAGTAGCTTTTCGTGTACATTATGAGATTCAAACAGTAACTCTTTCTGCTATTCATCATTGTATGGAAAATGAATATGGTGAAGATTTAGATTTATTACGAGATTATGATAAGAACTCCATAGTTACATTATATGATTGTTCTCAGGTATTTATAAGGTTCTGGTTTACAGTATTTCAAGCTTGTTTCAAAAAATTGCCCAATAAACTAGTGCCGTTTGAAGAAGATGGTCATGGAAGAAATTCAATCAAAACTCCTATTCATGTGGATATACCTACAGATCCAGTTGATTTACACGCATTTGTCAAATTCTGGTCGGCTGTACTTACTACTATATATCATTCAGAAATGAACGAGGTTGAAAATAATGCTTTAGAATTATTAATAGAGAGATGGGAGAAGATGGCAACCCTATTTTAGATTCCTTCGTTTTTGAGAAAGAGATCCAAACTTCTTGGGTCTTATTGGTTGATTGGGTTGTTCTTCCTTCTTGATCTTCTTTACAGGTGAGCTTTTCAATACTCCAAACTTCCTTTTGGTTCCTCGTTTTGTTTCATCTGGTTCTTGTTCTGGTTCTGGTTCGTTTTTTAGTTCTGGTTCCATCTCTGGTTCTTGCTTTAGCTTGATTTCCACGAATGGATCTTCTTGCTTATATGGTGCCAGACTGATATTGGATGGTTGGAAATTATCAGTGAGCCAAATATTTGAAAAGTTCCATGCTGAATGATCTGTAAGGGATGTATGTACAATGTCGTGTAGTCTTTTCTCAGAAGATCTTGCTACTCTCTTTGCTTGACTTAAGTATTGCTCATTTACATATTTATCCCATTCCACTGAGTTAAATTCTGCCATATCAGATGCATCAAGCTTGTTATTCTTCTTAAATTTATTGATTAATTGCAGTCCATGGCTGAGCTTAAAGTTCTCTGATAGAAACTTAATATATAGATCCTTTACCTGTACACTATGTTGGAGTTGTCGTAACTTGTAAGTTAGATACTGTTGGTTAGCGAACTGTTGATAGTTCAATCCCGCAAGGAATGCTGCCAATTGCGTCGAATCTTGCTGATGTACATAGAACTTCCATTTAAAATCGGTGTGATCAATGTGGATATCTAATTGACCGTTATGGTACAGACATATTAACCCCAGCTTCAATTCCTTGGAACTGTATATTGCCTTATGAATAGTGGCGACAAGCTCTTTACGCTCATAATCCAAACTGACTGAATAGCCTAATTTCGTGGCATATTCATACACCGACTCAGTCGTATCTGTCCAGAGGCCATTGAAATTCGTAACGTATAGTCGGTAACCCTCCGTCTCTGGAACTAACCCTATGAGTACTTCACTTGATTGAAGTCCCTGCACTGTACTGGTAGTCCACTTTTGCGGTAACGTTATCATATTGTGCGACTGTAACTTCTCTACCCACTACCCCACTAAATTTGTAGTCGCAGTGTTTTACAGTACTGACTTTTTTCTTACGAGTGCCCTGGTTGCTGAGCTTCGTTCTTTATTTGATATTTGTCTGTAATGCATCAAGTGGTTATTCGCAGCGATCATATCACTGAGATTGTGGATAGAGTTTTGGCTAACTGTAAAAATGTCTTGCCCAAAAGACGGTATATCATTTCACTAGCAGGGATCCCAGGAGCCGGTAAGTCCACCTTATCGTCGTTAGTAGCTCAGCAACTTAACCAGACGGTTAAAACTATCGTATTACCACAGGATGGG
The DNA here is from genome assembly GCF_036850825.1 of Scheffersomyces amazonensis. NCBI lineage: Eukaryota > Fungi > Ascomycota > Pichiomycetes > Serinales > Debaryomycetaceae > Scheffersomyces > Scheffersomyces amazonensis. The sequence continues at coordinate 575,975 of NW_027042747.1, read as the reverse complement.
TTTCATCTCTACCGATGGCAATTGAATGATATGCCCGATAGTGAAGAAGCCATCAGACGCAGAGGAGCTCCATTTACTTTCAATGCTAAAGCATTTGTACAGTTGATCAGTCAATTGAATGATCCCGTCTATTCGCAGCATATTATTAATGCTCCTTCGTTTGATCATAAACTCAAGGATCCTATTGAGGATGATATCCATATTGAGCCTGATGTTCAAGTGATTATTATAGAGGGTAACTATGTATCGTTAAGAGATCCTGACTGGCGAGATATTCATCAGTATGTGGATGAGTCATGGTTTATACAGACAGATATAGAAGTGGTTAGAGATAGAATAATTAAACGACATTTGGCAGCAGGGATTGCCAATAATTTAGAGGAAGCTACTGAGCGAGCTGATGGTAGTGATCTTGCCAATGCCAAATACATTCTTGCTCACTCTGCTCCCGCTGATGTTGTAATAGTTACGCCATAGACAACTAGATTAATTAATATAAAGTTATGTGTATTAACAGATGCAAATTTCTAATGTACAAGAGATGAAGAATAATAAGTTAAGGATTAGGCAGGAGACACGTTATACTTCATCTTGATTCCCATGGCTGATAATTCAGAGTCTAAGTATTTCAATACAAATGGAATAGCCACAGTTGAAGTGTTGTCTCCTCCTACAAACTTCTTACCTTGACCATCTTCCCAAATATCAGAGTCATTGGCATAACCGTGTTTTTGAACATAGGTATCCAATTTTTGAGAACATCTACGACATCTTACAGTAGCCAAAGATCCGATTCTTGGGACTGTAGTTTGAGTGGTTAATATAGAACCACATTGACGACAGATGGATGTTTGTGTATAATCAGAACAATTCAAAAGTCTATCCTGTAATAAGAAGGAAGTACCATGACCAATTAAAGCATCTCTTTCCATTTCTCCTACACGAATACCACCAGATCTCTTTCTACCTTTAACAGGTTGCATAGTTAATGAATTAACAGGTCCAGTAGATCTAACTTGGAACTTATCATTAACCATATGTCTTAATCTTTGATAGTATACACATCCGATATAAATATCGGCTCTTAATTCTTCACCAGTAGCTCCAGAATACATTGGTTCATTACCGTGATAATTATATCCAGCTGAAAGTAATTGTTCACCAAAGAAATCAGCTGGGGTATCATCTTCACTAAATTTCCATGGAGTAGAATCTTGAGCAATACCATGTAATGCTCCAGCTTTACCAGCTAATGATTCTACAAACATTCCAATAGTCATACGAGATGGGAAAGCATGAGGATTAATAATGACATCAGGTTGAATACCTGTTTCAGAAAAGGGCATATCAATTTGAGGCCATTTTCTTGAACAAACCCCCTTTTGTCCATGTCTAGATGAGAATTTATCACCAATGAGTGGTTGTCTAGTAATTCTATATTTGATAGTAAGTTGTTGACCTTCTTGATCAGCATTATCATCACCAATAAGTTTAACTTCTTCAATATAGGCTGGTTCATTGGAATGATAAGTCTTAACTTTAGTCTTACCTAAAGTTTCATCAAAGTATGCCACAATTGGATCACCTTCTTCAACTTTAACTCCAATAATAGGTAATCCATCATCATCCAATTTTTCTTTCCATGATTCAGGCCAAGAATCTTCTCCAAATCCGAAATGTTGAGTGATTGGATCTCCTCTTCTTCTAGATTGAGATAAATCTACTTTTTCAACTTTATAAACAGTACCATAACCAAATCCTCTTTCATCCGCAGATTTATTAATAATCATTGCATCATCCATATCATATCCAGTATAAGAAATGACTGCTACAACAGCATTCATACCATTAGGGAAATTATCCATTCCATAATCATCATAAAGATTGGCTTTAACAATAGGAGTTTGACCAGTTTGTAATCTATATAATTTATTATCAGATCTATGAACCAAGGCAACTCCAGGAGTTCCCATAGTTTGTTTACCCATTTGACATTGATACATATTTCTTGGAGATTGATTAAAATCTGAGAATGGAGTTAAATTAGCTAAAATTGATAAAATATTTGTAGGAGATTCTTCTACATGACTATGAATATTATTAGTAATTTCTTCAGGAGTTACAGCAATATTCATATAAACTTGTTCAAATGGTCCCAAGATATCTTTCTTATTTAATGGTAAATATTTGACAGGTCTCATCATTCTAGCTCTACCACCAAATAAGTATAAACCTGGATATTGACCTTTAGTAGATGGTGGAACATAACCAATTTCTAAATCTAATGGTAAACCATGATTACCTTCAACTTTCCAAAATCTTAAAGTATCAGCTACAATCTTACCTTGTTCATGACTAGTCCATCCAACAATCTTACCATCTAATTGAATACAACATACATTAGGTCCAGCTGCAAAAGTATGAGCTGGTGATACACCTAATTTAGATAAACAATTAGTAACTTGAGATACATCTGAATCTTGAGTAGATATTTTACATTTATGAGCTAAATGATTTAATAAACCACATGGTGAACCATCTGGAGTATGAACAGGACATAAGAAACCCCAAGATTCTGGTAATAACTTTCTAACTGTAGTAGTTTTCAATTCAGCAAAGAAAGAACCTCTATGAACCATTCTGAAATGAGAAATAAATCTATGGAAATTAATCTTTTCTGCTACCACGGTATAACCAGATACTTGTTGTAAATCTAAACCAGATTGAGAAACTAAGTTACCAGTAGAAAGAAAGTATTGTAATTTTTGTCCAATATTTTCATTAATCTTTAAGAATACTTTAGACATATACTTTCTATCATTAAAGTTAACAGCTAGTCCACGATTAATATCTGATTGGATTTGTAAACGAATGTTTTGTAAGTATTCTTCAATCTTTTCTTTAATAATCATTCCATAAAGGAATCCTCCTAATAAAACTTCTTGATGTTGAGTAGCATCAGGATTATCAGGAGAACAATCTCCTGCCACTAAAGCATATAACTTTCTGATCATGAATAAAAGCATCTTAAACTTATCGGCATTATTATCTAAATGAACCAATACAATTCTTCTTAATACTTCTTTACCAACTTCAATATCAGATACATCAGGAGTTGCATTAAATACAATTCTAAACTTATCACCTAAATAAGCTAAAGTTTCTTGTTTGGAATATAAGTTATAGTTTTTAAATGATCTTAATAATAATTCCAATCTATCAGTTAAGAAGGAATTCTTAATGTCTGATCCTACAATTCCATTGAAGATTTCTCTATCATTGGTTTCTACAAGGGCCTTTAAGATCATGACTACTGGAATTAAATATTCATTCTTTCTCCATGAGAATCTGAAAGTAACATTACCATCATTTAAGTAATGTAAGACATTGGTTTGTGAAGTTTGATCGGGTCTTACACATCTGATTTGAATCCCAAATTTGGAGTATGAAGCACCTCTATTTCCAAATGAAGGTCTGATTAATGCCATAGGATGATTTCTTCTTTGTACAATTAACATTCTGATTAATTTTTCAATCCCATTGACTATGAAATATCCTCCTAATTCATCTGATTCTTCTTTATAATCAATTAATTGTTGAGGACTTAATCCTTGTAAATGGCATCGATTAGAGTTGACCATAATAGGTAATTGACCAACTTCTCTTATTTCCGACACTTCTTCACCAGAGTCATTGACAGTCCATGCTACTTTCAATAATAATCTAGCCTTATAAGTAGACATTCTTTCTCTACATTCATAAGGTAAAGTCTTTCTATTAATGGATAATTTATCGTTGGCATTAACGGCAGGTTTTACCAATTGGACTGAATCCACTCGAATGTTTAATTTATTACCTAATCTTCCGGTAGCATCATTATTAGTATCGAAAATAGTTTTAGTTCCAATATCTGCTACGGCCATATTTAAGAGTCCTCCATGAGGTCCTTCGGTTAAGGCATTGAAGGAGTCAAGATGAGGTTCGATGGCATCCTTTAATAAGGGATAAATGTCCTGGTTGGACTTGGGTGGGTTTCTAAACCGGTCCTCTCTCTCGAGGGTTCGGAACTGAGCTGATGGCATGGTGGTGATAGTCCGAGTTGGTTGAAAGATGGGAGACTCATCTTGAAAAATTTATTTAGATCTGAAAAAAAGTTGTAGATGAGGTAAGGTTGTCAGGTGCGTGGGGTCATGCGATAGTCACGTTTCTAGTGATGAGGGTCATGTGCATTCTCACGCGTATATCATGTGCTTCATAATACCCAAATACCCATATAAACTCATCGAATCTTATAGTTAAAAACTATTCTACTACTCCACAGATCCTCTTACAATAATGGCAAAGTCACGTTTCGAATACGTACGAGAGTTCGAAAGAGAAAACCATCTCTTGCCGCAGACGTACATTGTAGTCCGAGTCGACGGCAAGGGATTCCATCGATTCAGTCAGGTGTATGAATTCGACAAGCCTAATGATATTGAAGCCATTCGGGTAATGAATGATGCAGCTCAAGAAGTATGTCGTCAAATTCCCGATGTGCTTATGGCATATGGTCAATCGGATGAATATTCCTTTTTGCTTCGAAAGGATTGTCGGTTATATGATAGACGAGAGATGAAGCTCATTACTTTATTTCTGAGTCTTATGACTTCTGCATATACTTATTACTGGAATGTAGCTCACCCCAATAATCTTATTACTATTGATAAGAAATTAGTGGTATTTGATGCTCGTGCCGTAGTGTATCCTAACTTTACTGTTGTTCAAGATTATTTCCGATGGAGACAAGCAGATTGTCATATAAATAATTTATATAATACTACATTCTGGGCTTTAGTACTTAAAGGAGGACTCAGTACTAGTGAAGCAGAACAAACTCTTAGTGGGACATTATCAAAGGATAAGAATGAGATTTTGTTTCTGAGATTCGGTATTAATTATAATAATGAACCAGAAATGTTTAAGAAGGGGACAGTCATAGTACGAGAGGTGGGTAAGAGTTTAGCGAGTGATACTCCAGTAGAAGACTTGTCGAATCGACAATTACAAAGATTGGATAAGGTTATGCGTAAAGCCGAGATTAAGGTATATCATCAGGATATCATTACTGATGAGGAATTTTGGGACAGTCGGCCGTGGCTACTGAGTTAGTGGATGTGACTTAGTGAGAAGTAGCAAGAGTTAGTGAGAATTAGCGAGAGTTAGTGAGAATTATTTAGTGAGAATTACTGAGAATTACTGAGAAGTCTAGCGAGCACTTAGTTAGCGAGTGCGAGTCACTGACTACTAACCACTAACAAACTCATTCTACAACTACATAAAAACTGCTCGACTGTATATGTGTATTAGCAGATCAAATGACCCAATAAATAATTAAATAAATTATATAAATAAATAAATAAATAAATAAATAAATAAATAAATAAATACTAATAATAAATAAAGTTAATAAATAGAATTAAATAAATACATCTCCAGAATTGAATAGAAATTAGACTCAGATATGAATGGAGTCACTAAATGAATGAAAGGCCGAAGCCGGTGTTGGAGAACACGAAAGAGGAGTAGTAGACTCATATGGAGGTGACACTTTGGCGTCCGAAGCTGGAGATGCGTTGGAAACAGTTCCACTCGAAACTGTGGAACCAGATGTAGAGAATGGAACTGTAGACTCGCCATTTGAGAAACAGAATTTATTGATGATATCGGCATAGCTTAACGAGCTAAAGTCCGTAGACAATGGTCTTGTGGATGTGGTGGTGGTAGACAACTTAGAATGGCCATGATTACTGGCCTGTTTAGATCTGTAAGATTGAGAGTATCTCGATTGCTGTATATCAGAGGCCGAATATGAATGCTTGAGTGATGGTCTTGAAGTTTCATCAGTGAAATTATACTTTAATGAAAATGCAGCGGCATTAGTAGGCTCTGAATCATCACGTTCAACAGCCTTCAATTTGAGTACCAACTCCTTATACTCCTTCTTTTGTTTTTCCTGTTTCTTTGTATCCTGTTGTTGTTTGGTTGTGGTGGTGGAGGTGGTGGATGATGGCTTGTATGTATATGTTTGGATACCACTAGAAGTTACAGGGGATAAGTGGATTTGATAGTTATTGGTGTTGTTGTTGTCCCAATACACTTGACCATTGACCGTATACTTAATGCACATTTGAATCTTAACTACGTTACTACTGAATCCATTGGTAGTAGAGACTGTTGAAGTGGTAGTATCAGTTGTAGATTCATTACCAATCAAATCATCAAGTAAAATCTTTAACTTGAATTGATCTACGTTAGGACCAAGACTGGCGTGATAGCTGGTTGTTCCGGAATAACCATTAAAGAAGATACTGGTGGCCCAATTATCGAGGGTAAGTTTAAGAGCAACTTCCTTTTCAAACCCATAGTTGGCAACATTAATGAGTCCAAAGAGATATGACTTACCAGCTTCCTTAACAAGTGATACTGATGCAAGATATACAGGTCTGGTTGATGAAGTGGCGGTGATGGGATTAGAGTTATTGGCTGAATTAGTAGTCAAATAACTAGGATAGGTGGCTGAAGCATTGACATTATTATACAACATTCTGTATTCCTTCTTCTTAAGAAGTGGAGGTGTAGCTGAGGCAGAACGAGGAATCTGGTGAATGGACCAGTCATCTTCATCAGAAGAAGTGTCTGAATTTGCCTCATTGTTTCCCCATTGGAAGTAGTCGCTTCTTCTGTGCTTGCTAGTCAGATTAGAGCGGCGATGTGTATGTGTATGTGTGTATTGAGATGTCAAGCCGAAATCCACATCGGCATAGTCCAACTCTTCATAGTCGTCGTATTCATCCAGATATTGTGGTGAGTCAAGTGGCGTGTTATCGGCAGTAGATACTGAAGATGGAGATTCCATACCGTCAAACATCTTAATGTTAGTGAGACGTGAGGCGAATCTTACTGACTTTGAGCGAGCAAGTTGTGATGTAGAAAGGGCCTTGGGTAAAAGTGATGGTAATTTTAATGAAGATTTAACCAATTCTCCAGACTTCTTACGCACTAGCGATGGAACTTTATTGTCGGCGGCAGGAGTATGATGACTAATGACATGCTTAGCGAGTGGTTTGTAGATGGTAATGGTTGGAGCTGGTGATAACTTGATGGTAGAGAGTGATGATTGGGAGCTTAGTGAGTCAGATGAGCTGTTGTGTGAGTCTGTGGAAGATGCGGATGATGAGGATGAGGATGATGCGGCCAATGCTGTAGCGGGTGCAAGCACCGGCGAGGCTGCGGTTAGCGTCGTGACCGACATGGTTGTTGTGTATGATGGGTTTGTTGGTGGTGTTGTTGGTAGTGGTTCGGTAAATTTCAGAATCTCTTGATATCCACAAAAGGCTTTGTGTGGCAGAAATTATTAATGACCCCCCTTTACGATTATGAGGTGCGTGTGCGTCTATTTCTTTTCTTCTTTTTTCTTTTCTTTTTATTATTATCTTTATTTTTTTTATTGCTGAGAATGTCGTGGCAGCTCAAACAATTAAAAAATAATAAAGTTTTTTCCTGGTCTTCCCTAATTACTAAGATAAGGATAAGATGGAAGTAAATGAGAAATTGTGTGCTATGTTAAGCTTGGCTTTGATGAGCTTGGTGCTTTAAGTATATGATATGATATAATGTTTCGTAACTTTAGCTTAATGTAATTGATGCTAAAGTATATTGCCTAATTCTAATTTAAGTGAATTATGTGGTGCGATGATAATAATAATATTACGTTCTGCTAGTACTGATAAGATTATGCAAATTTTTACGATGATATTCAATTCTTGTTAATGAGTCCCAACAATGATTTTTTATGATACTGGAATTATGCAATGATGATGATGAGTAAATTACAAGGAAGGAAGGAAGGAAGGAAGATGCAAATAATGTAATAGATAGTAATAATAATATACAAGTGTAATGTAATGTAATGTGTTTGATAATTTTTGTTTGTCCTGTTAATATACAAGGTATGTAATGCTATTACTGGTGAATTACCCACTATAATCACCCTAGACTAGTCAATCAATGACATATAAGAAGAAATATATTCCACCAAGAAATAAATAAATAAATATAACTAAATAGATATATAAATGTAATTCGTTACTAGTGGAATTTTCACTAACTTTATATGATTCAGGAGCCTACTTTTCTTCCCTCATGTCTCTAGTTACACACTTCCAAATTAACTGCTGAGGACTAAAAAACATTCCAAAAAATAAAAAAAAATATTAAAAAATAATACATAATATCATATTTTTCTAAATAAAGTTTGCTCAACAATTTCCTCTATTGTAGCAGTTTCCATTGTTCTTGCTTTTCTTTTTCCACCCCCCTTTATAAAATAATTCATTTATTGTGTGAGATGCAAGAGTTTTGTGTAATGCTTATGCAGCCTCTCTCCTCATGGATTTTTGTTTTTTTTTATGTTTTTTATTCTCTTCCACAGCAGATTACGTAGTTCCCACTGCGGAATAAGGATACATTCTTAGGGTTAGTCGTACCCACCAGTAATCAATGATTATCGGAGCTGGCTCCGCTAAGTGTCAAGTGACGTTATGATACTCATTCTTAATCTTATTCTCATTATGGTTGTATCTGACATTTTCACTTTTATAGTGTTACTATATAGTGCGAGAAATAAAATACCCCCCGGCCTGAATCAAAGCCCGCAACATATCCCCTTATTCCGACTCATAAACCAGCGCATCCCCTATGACATGACAGATCATATCATATTATATCATATTTTAACACATTCATGGCTTTACTTCCCGACTATGGGATATTATTTGCTTTGATTTAGTAACTTATTTTTTGTTCTGTATCTCCACCGCACTGTGCTCCCTGCCTCAACCCTAAACCAGCCCATAAATACTGATTGCGCACACTAGGGATAAGGGCTCATATTGCTACTACTAATCGGTCCGCTTGATCAACAACATCCATGTACTCTTACGCATATTCGTACTTATACTATCGCTCGTATAAAATCATAACGCCCTGAACCACACCACAAACCAAATACTACTTGCAACTTTAACATTATCCAAGGCGAGCAGAGAAAAATTCTGAACAATCACTAAGTCGGTTAATTAATATAATTAATAATTAATATTTTAGGCTACGGATATTGTTGGGGTATGTGGAGTAATGTGTAACTTGTGTTTAACGTCAACTTTCTTCTTTATGTCCATTGTAACTGTTTCATCTCCACCATGTACTATACCCATTTTAACTCTATTAGGTTAATTGCAATATTTTCAGTTAGCTCTGTCTCCTCTCTTAATACTGACTGCCTGTAAGTCTAATTTTAATTTCCAATTTTATTTTGCCTAGTTGGTGCAAAATAAACTTTTCAGAACGCGTGTTGGAGAAATAAATTTTTTAAACTCTTTTTCGATTCCTTCTATCTGCCGGAATATCCTGCACACAGTTCCAACCATGCATGATCTCATCCCTTCATTTATTTTCCTAGTGCTTTGTGTAATGTATAGATATCCGTAAAATCCCATTAAAGAAAATATATGAAACTGCCTACGGGTCCCACTCATAACTCTATTGGCTGGTAATGAACCAAATTTTGCCCAGTCTGGTAAATATTAGTGGAGAAAGTCTCAAACAGGCATGTCGGAGAATAATCCTGATACAGCGCTTGTTACGGTAATGAATATCCAGCCAAGGACAGGGTTTGATTTAGGGAGCTAATACTACTACTACTCAGCCTTCGATAGTAATCGGCCAAGAGTAATGTTAGCACATGGTCTGATGTAATAATGATGTAGATAATGAGTGTAACATGAATCTACTGGGCTTATGTATATTGCTTGGTCTAATTGTAAGTCCGATGACTATCTCAATTGTTCAAGCAGACTAATTGACCGAATCTGCACCTAGTTTCAAAACTTGCATGCACCCGGTTTCATGCCAATTTAGTGCAAAATCTGGACCAAATTGGCCAGAGCAGAGTAGAGGAAACAAACTACAACAGACTAAAGTAGAGAAGAGACGGTTACTTTAGTACTTTAGTGAGTCCCCATGTGTTTAGCTTAGCTTGACCTAATTGCATAGTTCAGCCAAGGTGTATGACTACCGAAAGCTTATTACTAAGTACAAACTTAAAACGTGCGCTCATCGATATAAATGATGTTTACAATTATAGTTCGCCTTTGGCGCTTGGCCAATACGTCCGAATGTATCCTACGTCAATGTACATGGTTCTTCGGGTCAATTTCATACTATAATTAGACGATTACCGTTGCTGGCACCAGTGTAGTAGTCAATCATCGCTACCAGTACTCACTAGTTTTTTTTTTTTTTTTTTGTTAGAGTTTCTTTTTTTTTCACCTCAGGCGATGGTAGTCTTTCCGCTTTGTTCCTAAAATCTAACTTTATCTGACCATATCATATTCGCAATAGCAGCGTCATACTCGCACGGGGACGTATAAGAGTGCATAAGTTCTCTTGGTATTCATGCACCGTTTTCACTAATAATTAATGAAATTAATGAAACTAATGAAAAATTAATTAGCGACCTGGTAAGTAGTGGTTGAGCCGTGCGAGCCTATGTGGTGAAACACGATACTATATTTAGTGTAACAGAATTCCCGAAGGATCTGGATCTCGATTGAGTAACTGCATATAGTTCAAGAATATATCTGGAATTACTCACAGTAACAATGAATTGTTACTATACCCCATTAGAAGCCCAGCCAGCGTAGTGGGCCCGTCTTGGTGTAGTTTCTACAGTGGCTGCTTAAGAAAGTCGCTATCTCTGTTTTCACCACAGTAAACAAAAATTAAAGTTGAATCAGATGACTACCTCATAACCATCTCGATTATTTTTTAGATACATATTTTTGCTTTCGTGGGTCCCATTGTTCGCAAACTTTAATTTATTACTCAATTCAGTGCGGATTTTTCTGCCAGAACCAGATTCAAGAGCCAGGGGGCAAAGGATGGATCTATCAACAATAGCCAGCTCAGACACGCACCAGTTATAGTTCCATCGTCCCATTACTCCAATAGGAATAAACACAGACTTGCCCCATATTTATCTTGTGCGTAGCTTAAAGCTTACCCCAGATTATTATTGATAAAATATCAGCGTAACTCTAGCTTGCTTTTCCTAACAAAGTAAAGTCAATTCATTCGTTACAAATTAATATTATTAGAAAAATCTTATTCGTATTGAACTTCCAATTGCAGGAAAAAAGATAAATTGCCTATTAGTATGAAATTTGTATCCCTGCTCCCTGTAATGCTCCTTACTTTCCGCCTATTTTAACTTCGCTATATATTTAGACTATGCTTCTTGCCCTCTTTGCCTGTTATATACTCATTCATTACTTTTCTTTCATTTCTATTGCTCTCATGTTGTACACTATCTAGTAAACTACTACTATCTGCCTTTATGTTAGCCAGTATAACTACTGTCGGATTTCTCACAAGAAGACATTTCCCCTTCTCCTCTTTGCTCCCCTCATTTAATAATAGATCTTTTTATTATAAACTGTCTCCCTCAATTAATTCTTATTGAAATTTGTTTTGTGATATTCATTGTCTCCCGCACACGGACTATGCTTGCCTCTTCTCCTTCACTCGCTGCTCTATTCTTATTTTTTTTTGGTTTTATTTTTTACTTTATTTTTTATATTTTATTTTTTTGGTTGCATTTTTTATTTTTTCAATCTGATTTTAATTTCATTTTTCAGTAATGATCTTAAAGCGCAATTAAAATCCAGCCTTTTGTGTGTGCAATCTCTCCGCTTACCCCTCCCATTGCCCCACATACACAAAAGTAGTACCCAACACAAATTACACATTATACCCTCAATTACAAAATTTTGCAACAATGTCTAATTATAAACAAAATTGTGAGTATAATCACTACAAACCTCCCGAAATTTGCAATTATATTATTTTTTATATATTTTAATTATCTATTTGCATTATTTATTTATTTATTTATTTACTGCTTAGTTACAACTTGGGCTTAGTTCTTGGATGAATCTTCCTTCAAAGTTACAATCCTGTTAAGTATCAATCCTTCGGAAGAACTATCCTTATCTACACAGAAGTATCCCACTCTTAATGCTTGGAATCTGACGGTATTATTTCCCTTTTGTTCAGCAATGTTGAATTGACTGCCTGGAACTTCGACATTTAATGGACTCTTGGCTTCAATTTCGTTAAATCCTGCCTTTTCCACAATTCCTGAAGTCAACACATGCTCACTATCAGGATTAATATCACTCAAGAATCCTTCTGGGTTTTGGTTAGGATTCTCACTCTTGAATAATTGCTTGTATACCCGGATTTCCTTAATAGGAAGCTTGTTGTTATCACCCACCCATTGGATAAATGTCTTAGGTTTGATTTGTTCTCCGTGATTGTATTTGACATGGATAGTTTCAATTTGTCCTTCAGCATTCTTGACTACTTTATTAACACTAATGGTGTATGGTACACGGATCAATCCAACCGGTTGAGATGGAGTTAATCTGAAATATTCTTCAGAATCGGCTACACCTTCTCTGAAATCATTACGTTCAATATAGATGGTTGAGCTTAACTTAACCTTTCTACTTCCAAAGTTTTCTCCTCCTTTACCTGGCTTGTATGGTACATCTATATCTTCACCATGAAGAGCAGGATCATAATTATCAATAACAACCTTGATTGGATCTAAAACCATTAACAAACGAGGAGTAGTGTGATCAAGATAGTTTCTAATGGCTGATTCAAATCTTACGACTTGAATGTTACTATCAGTAGTGGTAACTCCCAAAGTATTAATGAATGATAAAATGGCACCTGGAGGTACACCTCTTCTCTTTATAGCTTCTAAAGTAAATAAACGAGGATCATCCCATCCTCTAACATAATGTTCATTAACTAATTTAGCAATTTTTCTCTTTGACAACACAGTACCAGTAATATTTAATCTACCATACTCACGTTGGGCGGGTCTATAAACATGCAACACATCACATAACCATTCATAACTTTCACGACTAAGACGGAACTCAAGTGTACAAAGTGAATGACTAATGTTTTCAAAAGAATCAACCAAACAGTGAGTGAAATCATAAGTTGGATAAATCTTCCACTTATCTCCCGTACGGTGATGAGGTGTATTCAATACACGATATGCAACTAAATCCCACATTTGAGGATTGGAACTGGTAAGATCCATTTTCATTCTTAAGGTGGCTTCACCAATATCGTACTCACCGTCTCTCATGGCTCTGAATTTCTTCAAGTTTTCTTCAACGGTTTGTTCACGATGTTTACAACCAAATCTTTCTCCACCTAAAGTTCCATCTTCTTTCAATCCTCTTTGAACCTTGACTTCTTCTGGTTTACAGTGACACACATAAGCACGTTCAACTTCAATTAACTTTTCAGCCAAGTCATACAATTCTTGGAAATAATCGGATGAATAAGTGATTTTCCAAGGCTTGTATCCCAACCAACTGACCATTTCTTTAATCGAATTGAAGTATACTTCTTCTTCTGCTTCTGGATTGGTATCATCGAATCGAAGATAACACTTACCCTTATGATAAGCAGCATAACCAAAGTTGACCATAATAGCCTTGGAATGTCCGATATGAAGGAATCCATTTGGTTCAGGAGGGAATCTAGTAAATACATCTCCCTTGGTGAATTCCAAATGAGGTTTAATGAGTTCAGGATACATTTGAGGTTGGTCACCTGCCTTATGTAAATCACCAAGGAACCCCTCGGAGAACATACTTCTTTCTGAAGCAGGAGTGGTAGTAGCAGCTCCAGTACCCTTCTTTTCAGTATTGGCACTTGATTTCTTCTTCTCCTTTTTAACAACATCTCTTTCATCCTTAGGGCCAAGAATCTCCAAGAATAACTTATCGATAATGGGCTTAAACAAGGAAGGAGAGGCCCACTTTAAGCTTGGAACTTTTCTAATTTCTCCCAATACTTTTGGCACCATAACATAACGTTTACTAGTCAACTCCGATTCAATATCGGTAAGGTACTTTTTGATTTCTGATTCAACTTGACTCTCACTAATTTCAATACCAACTCCACTAGCAGCTTGGAAAGATGCCAATTCGGCATCTTCTCCCGCACTAGTTAAATACTTCAACCCTTCACTGACTTGTAAATTAGTTTTGATTTCGTCAGCCAATATACCATCCACAAGTAAGTCTACACGGGCGACTTCGGCACCCTTTAATTCGACCGCTACTTGTTGTAATAATGCCAATTTCTTTTCATCTAATGGACCATCCGATGATACACGGCTTAAGAGTCCGAATAATGTCTGAGACACTTTCTTATTCTTAACAATTTCTTTCGACTTTTTGTCAGTAATTCCAAACCTTTCGAAGGCCGATACTAACTCGGCTTCAGAAACAACTTTATCTGACATCTTGACTTTAATTGATAATTAGGAATAGTAACAGTCGTTGGTGATGACTCTTGACTCAATTAAAAATTTTGGGAAGTCGGCTGGGGCCGCACACGACCGCGAGATCAGATGCACATAAAGCATCCGACACTGTATATTACGCTACGGATGTATGTATAGATGGATTAATGTACCGATATAGTTGAGATCAATGGCAGATATAAGCGACCCATTGTCAGTAGTAAATATTAATGTAGTCAATATTTGTCAGTGTTTGTTGGTAAAACTCAGTATTTCTCAGTTATCGTCAGTAATTGCAGTTGTTAGCAGTCAGTCCTTTTATAGTGATTATCACAAATTCACCCTAAGGTAATTACACAAATATTAACCGAACAGTTTATCTTAATTGCTGACTTCTGACTCAGTAAACTTATCACATAAGTAGTTGCTCTAACGCGTAGTATAGTGCGTAAAGATCATCATCTACGTGCAAAATCGCAGCCATTGGTGCGTACATCGTAGCACGAAAAACCCTTCTATCACTAACTTCACCACTACCACACAACACCAATACCCACTACCACACAACACCAATACCCACTACCACTACTAATACCAATACCAATACCACCCGATGGAAGACCCTTACGACACCTTCTGTTTTATCAGTCGAGCCCTCCGTAATCACCTGACCAATGAGTACTACATTCGTTTTCCTAAACTCAAACAACTCCTCCTCGTGGACAACCATGGACTTGGAACACTGACTCACATTTACATCTACACTTTCCGTCATGAGATAGATCTCCTTATCCAAGACTATAAACAGAAAGCTTTCAACTCGGCGGAATTATTGGGATTATTCTATAATGTCATGATATTATTATACATATCTCCGTATATCAGTAAGAAAATATATCGTCGATTTACGGAAATACATTGGGATTTAATGTCTTCTATGGCATTATATAAACCCGAGTCAACTCTTTTGAATTTGTTAACTCGAAGATCTTTAGGATTAGTTCCATATAGTATAGATCATGATGTTGATAGTGCCCCTAAATCTAATTGGATTAGTACTAAGATTTTACTTAATACATGGAAAGTTAATACTGACCTTCGACCACTTTTAAAATCTATGTTTACGGTAATGGGTACCGATCTTAATGTTCATCGCCAATTATCAAAGAATTCTGATTTTACTAATAATAATTATCTTATTGAATTAATTACTTGTCTTGGACTCGGAATGAAATTACCGATTATCGGATGGAATGGTCCATTATTTAATAAAGTAGTATCAGCGGGAGATTATCAAATTTGTGAATATTTACGATTCTTAAACCCATCTTTTGATAATCTCTATCAGATAGATACTTTAACTTGTAATGAACCTATAGGTATTGATACATCCCTTACCAATAAAGAACTTTGCTTTCTTCAATTCCTTGATTATACAGTAATGGTTCTTTGGATTCAAAAAGGTTCTCAACGGATACTTGAACCGAAATTTTTTTCTACTTTATGTATTAAGGATGTAACTGGTGAAGATCTTACTGTAAAATTATTATTTAAGAGTATAGAAAATCCTCATGAAAGTTTCCGATGTTTAATAGGTTCTTCAATAAATGAACTTATCTTAACTTTCACATTAGTTAGATCTCAATTACTTGTACAATTAGCTAAACAATTAGCTCATATTACTAAAAGAAATGATACAGTGTTATATGCTCCCTCCAAACGTGCAAAAACAGGTATGGTTGATCTTGAAACAAATATCGCATCGATTCTAGTCAATAAGCGAGAAAGTGAAAGTGAAGAGCCAGTTGTTCCTGTAGAAGAGAAGCTGAAGGGCCAACCAGAACCATTACCAGCAGTACAATTACCAGAAGTACAACAGTCACAACCACAATCACAACCACTACCGCTACCACTACCACCACCACTACCACAATCACAGTCAGAGTCACAATTACAACCACAACCACAATCACAATTACAACCACAATCACAACCACAATCACAACCACAATCACAACCACAATCACAATCACAACCACATCCACAACCACATCCACAACCACATCCACAAATGCGACAACCAGAATCAGATCCAGTAGAACCAGAACACTCTCTGTCGTTTGAAGAAAATGAGACATCTCAGGCCGTGTGGTCTCCTGCCAAATCGGATATAGATTCTATTGGTAGAAGTCCCGTCCAGTCACCCATTGCTCCTCTGAATGTATCTTCTACTCAGAATGGTAATGACCAGAAGAAGAGAAGAATTTCACCTCCAGTAAATGATATTGTAGTTGCTAGTCAGAGTGGTGCAACAAGTACTGAAAGTACTCAGGCAGTTAGAGCTCCTCACCCCAGAGTTCTCCGTCTGCGTTTAACCAATTCAAGTAGTCCTGGATCATTTGTAAGTCGCCCTAAGGGAGAGTACTTGGTAGAACCGGATCTCCATATGAGTGATGATGATCATGACTCTTACGAAGTAGAAGTCGAGCATGAACTGAATCCCGACCAGCCTATAGCCACTTCTACCCAGTCCAATGGAGTTAATGTAGAAGTAGAAGCAGAAGCAGAAGCAGAAGTAGAAGCTGTAGCAGAAGCAGAAGTGGAAGTGGAACAGACCAGTGTTTATGATACTCTTCAGGGTAGCATGCAAGCCTATGCTCATACATTAGTGGGTAAGTTGAGGGGATTAGAGAGTTCTATAGAGCAGAAGCGAAGCGAATTACAGCGAGATTTGGATGAACAGTTCAAAGCAATTCAGCAGAAACATCAAGAGAATCTCGTTAATTTGAATCAGTACTACAAACTGGAGATAGATAAGATCTTTCGAGGAGGAGTATTGGATCTGTAGAGTCTGTATAGCTTAGTTAGTTGTAATAATAAAGAAAGAGTAGAGCAAACTAATGATAGAGTACTTTTATCTGCTAACTGCCGCAGTAGAATAACTGTTTTTGCAGCCATTTAGACACTACCGCTTACTACATATACATTTATTACAAACATACTTTCTCTAGTGTGTCAATTACAAACATATATCCCCTACTATCTTTATACCTATATTAATCTATTTACATCTACTTATCTCCAAGCTTCAAGAATGAAAAGATCTCCTTAGCAAAATCAGGAGGATTATCAAGATACAAATGATGACCAGAATTAGTTAAAATCTTGAATGATGCTAATTTTTGATTATGTTTCTTAATCGATAAATCATTAATCTCATTCATCATTTCATATCCTGCTTCTTCATTCATCCAATCTTTATCACCATACATCCAAAGTGTTGGTAATTTCATATCTACAAATTTCTCTGGACATCTATCCAAAAGTGGTAATTTAGCCAAGGCTCCAAAGGCAAGAACTCTTGTAATGGCATATTCTCCTGATCCCTTAGCATTAAATACTCGATATATATAATCATGCATATTCTGGAAATGTTGAGGATTAGTATAATATACATGAGAAAATCTATGAGTTGTCCAACCACTAATAAGTTTAGACCTAACTGGTCCGACATTACGAACAATAGAAAAGGGAGAAAAGTTATTTTCCCACATCTTCTTAATGATTTTAATTCTTCTAGTTTGAGGTAATTCATCTGGATCATCTGGTAATCTACCAGTTCTAGCTTCATCAGGAACAACTGTAGAAGAAGAATTGGTAGTTTGATGAACTATATCTTCTTGATTAGCTAAATATTCTTGTTCAACATCTATACCAGTATCTTGTTGATTACCCTTAGCCTGAACACTCAGACTTACAAAGGCTTCTTGAGCATTCTTTAATAATGAAAATTTATTTCTTTCTAATCCGACTGGACTTATAAGTACCAACTTATCTATAAGATTAGCATTGGTACTAGCAATCTTTTGTTGATATTTTAAAGCATAACAACAACTTAAATATCCACCAAATGAGTGACCCATCAATACAAATCGATTCAAGTTTCTCTTCTTTCTCCATACTTCAAGTGTATCTATAAACCAATCCTCAGTTTTATAAATATCTTCTGCAGTAGTGGTACCAAAATTTGGAAAGTGAGGACGCGATGAGAATCCAAATCCCAATAAATCAATAGCATGAATCTTAATTCCTGGGATTCGTGATAATGAATCAAAGTTATCTATGAAAAGTCCAAGTGAAGCAGCATAACCATGAACTAATACTACATCAGGAGGAGTTTGTGATAATGCAGTTGATGTCAAAGATGGATGTACGGGCTTTTCAATATTCTCAATATAAAGTTCATGAATGTAATTCCCATCACCTATATCAGTATTAATTATCTTTGCTATTCTCTTCCCATCGGATTCCGGATAAAATGGTAATACCGACAATAAGTTAGATTCCACTTGTTCGTCAGTATAATGACTATAGAATGATTGTTTGATCCAGTCCTTAAACGACTCAGTCCATGTGTAAATAGGCCTTTTTCTACCATCATTGAACTCACTTCGTTTACTGCTCATCCGATCAGTTGGTGTTTGTGTAGTAGTAGACATGATTGTTCTGGTTATCTCCGTGCCCGTCAGTAATAGTTATGATTATAAAAAGTGAAATGAAGTTAAGTGGATAAGAATTCTATTTATACCACAGTGACTCTACTGACCTCCGATAAGTTATACTATAGCTTTAAAATTGAAAATAGCAACTTTGACTGATTTCATGGTTTATATAGAAATGGTTCCAGATGTCACGGGCCCTTACGGAGATAAATGTGTGCAGGACCTCGCCCGAAGGAACTTCGGGTCAAGAATTCTTACCGTGATGAGCATCCGAAGTAAACAGAGGCTACGAGGCAGTGGCAAAATATTAAGGCTACAGAAGGTTCAGCGAAGGGCAGTGCAGTTCTGTATGTAGTAAGTTTTGTAGTGACCATATATAGTTTATTTCTTATCTATATCCGTTATTCCGTATCTCTATTGTAGGTTAAATGTTAAGTGTATGTGTATGACTCGTGACTTCATTCATGTGACAGATGCACTGATGTTTCTACTGGTGTATGGATGTAATATTTCACTCGCTGTAGCTCAATCCTCCTGCACACAGACTAGAAAAAATTTCATAGTTAACAGTGCATACAAAATTAAATTGATCTTTTTCAATCCTATTCTTTTCACCAATACGATATATATCAAGTAATAATCGAAAATGGTATGTATAAGTGATAGTTTTAACAAGTTTAAAAAGTTAAAATGAATGATATACTAACTGAGGAATATAGGACGCCAAAACTCCAGTCACTTTAGCAGAAGTTATCAAGGTCTTAGGTAGAACCGGTTCAAGAGGTGGTGTTACTCAAGTTAGAGTCCAATTCTTAGAAGACAAAACCAGAACCATCGTCAGAAATGTCAAGGGTCCAGTCAGAGAAGGTGACATCTTATGTTTAATGGAATCCGAAAGAGAAGCCAGAAGATTACGTTAAGTCAAATTATTCTTATTCGTTATCAACTTCATTTCATCATCTGTCATATAATTCCATCCTAACTCCATTCCCATCCCCATTTCCATGTTTTCGTAATTTGTTTGAATTGTTTATTTGTTCAAGGATAAGTGTCCTACATAATATAAGATATATGACATCAGTCTACAATATGAATACTACATGTTCATTCATTTTAAGAAAATCATACCTATAAACCCTCGAAAGTTTTCATATACTATATTACTACTATTATTTAATATAAATTATCATAAAAAGGTTATAACCTTATCTAACCATGATCTTATTCATATCATTATTATTAAGATAGGTTAAATTTGTAGTTGTTAGTAAAAATTTATATTTAAAATTATATGTGCGTCACGTGAATTTCAAAAAGCCCTAACCCTAACCGATTTAGGTAATGCTACATCCATGCATCCATGCATCCGTCACATGATCTGAATCACACTACCAAAAATATAATAAATAATGTCGCGCGACATGATGTCTTCCATCCCGCAGGACCAGCGACATCACGAACTACGCTGAACAAACTGGTCGATAAAGACATGCCAAATAGACCAAAACGGAACAATTATCCGAACTATATCATATACAAACACCCACAAAAATGTCGGATTTAGAAGACGATTTATTGGCCTTAGCTGGAGGAGACGATGAAGAAGAAGAATACTCTGGAAAGGAAGAAGTAAGATCCCATGCCGGACACGGTGGTGATCAAGATGAAAATGACAACGATGAAGATGATGAAGGACATAATGAAATTATAAAATCATCCAAAAGATCGTCACGTCGATACGACGAAGATGAGGGGGAGTACGATAGTGGTAATGATGAAGTATATTCTAAGCGTAGAAAGATTCAAGAAGACGAAGATGAAGATGATGAAGATGATGAATATGAATTACCTGATGTTCCTGAACCTGAATTGATTAATCCATACCCTTTGGAAGGGAAATATAAAAATGAACAAGACCGAGATGATTTGGAAGATATGGATGAAATTCAAAGAGAACAGATCTTATTCGATAGAACACAAGAAATGGAAAGATATAATGAGAAATTATACTTGCAACAAAGAATGAAACAACAGAAACAACTTGGCAAGCCCAGTTCGTTACCAGCTAAACCATCAAGGTCATCAAATCGTGATAAGACTTCAAGTAGTAAGACATCTAAATTAGATAAATTGAATGAATTAAAGAAGCAAAGACAACAAAAGTCAAGAAGAAGACGAGATGATTATGATGAAGATGAAAGTGAAGAAGAAAGTGAAGATGATTTGGATGATGAACAAGAATTAGATGAAGATGAAGAAGAATATGATGATGGAATAGTTACTTGGGGAGGTAAATCTAAAGTCCGAAGCTCAGCCCGAAAATCAACTCAATTAGGAGGAGTAGAAGATATTAATCGTATAAGATTTGGTAGAACCAAATTAGCCCAATATTGTTATTATAGTGAATTTCCGGAAATCATTGTCGATACATATGGGAAAATCAATTTAGGATTTGATAAAAGAACGAGACAACCACTTTATAGATTGGTTAAAATAATTGATGTAGAACATAAACCACCTAAAGCTTATAAATTACCAGGGGGAGTTAAATGTGATATATTTTTAGTGGTAAGTCAAAATAGTAAACAAACCAAAGCATTCCCTATTACCATTTTCTCAGATAGTTCAATTAGTAATGAAGAATTTCAAAGATATATTCATGAATTAGAAAAAAATGGAGAACAAGTTGATTATTTGGATGATATTAAGGAGAAATATCAAACTCTTAAGGCATTTGTTAATAAATCATTAACTGATAAAGATGTTAATGAAATCATTGCTAAGAAACAACAATTACAAAATAAGAATATTAAAGATATGAGTTTATATGATGCTGTTAAGAGGAAAGCTCAATTATTGGATGAAGTAAAAATTGCTCATCAACAACGTAGATCAGCTGATTCAGTACTTGAAGAATTGAGTCAATTAGATAAGTATATTACTGAAAAGAGACTGGCGGATGTATTATCATCAGCATCATCTATGACCAAAGTCAATGAAAGAAATAGAAAATTAAATCAAACTAATATCCGTAAAGCCGAGATTAGAAATCAATTACTGCAACCTAGTAGTGGTAATAGTGATGGAGGTGATCCATTTTCTAGATTAAAGACTGTTACAAGAATCTTTTATCAAGATTTAATTAATGCTGAAAATGAGAAAGCCTTGAATGATGCTAAATTAAACTATGAGAAGACTTTGAATGAAAAGTCTAAGCAAGAAGAAGAGATTAGTCGTAGTACTTATCGAGAATTGGGAGAGATGGATAAATTGATTAAGAGTATTGACATTGATATTGATATTGATATTGATTTGGTGTAAGGATGTTAGTCAGCAGAAACTATGTACTAGTTAAGGTAGTTAATTATTTACGCTTAGTTTACAATAATGAATAGTTATTAGTAATTGGTATAGTAGATTTTGCAGTCGTGGAATTTCAACAGAATTATAGTAATTTAATGTATTGGCTGCTAAATTTAATATACAGGAAAGAGATTGTCGTAGATCAACCGTTACTTTCACGCAATACAGTTCATCTCCGACATTACAATAATGTCGTATCTAGTTACACTACTACTGATACTCTTTATTGTCACTTATCTTTATACCATTTATATTCCCTCATATCAATTATATGTGTATCTTATCGATACACTACTCCTTGATTTCCTCTAACTATTTAAGTAGGTCGATTTTTCCTCCTTTATGAAATAGTTAGGTTTTTATACTCTATCAAATTTACACGTTATCAACTATACTACTAGTTCACAATCGATTCTAAAGCTCTATACTATTTGGTCAAATCAACTATCTTAACCAACCCCTTCCGTAGAGTAATTGCTAACTTACTCAACCTTTGTCATCACTCTTGTTACAAAACTTAAACCACACATTCTTCATTCTCACTATTATTATTAGTCTTCCCATTAGAGACATTAATACACCGAGTGCTACAAGTTCAATCAAATAAATTATCAACCCCTTGTATATACAAAGCATAAATTTCTTTATCATTACAATGGCAGAGTTTATAAATAAAGTACAGTTAACTGAAACAATTAGGTTCTTAATAGTTAACTATGAACAAGACAACTTCAATATATTTAATTCTATAATAATCGATGAACATGATCCCGCTCTCCTAGAACTCAACCAAAATAATGGGGAAGTAGATTTCGAGAAAAGGAAGCTAGGGTTCATGATGTCTAACTTTGTTGCCTTTTGTGGATGGTCAAATCATCGCATGATATATTTAAGTGAAGATTATCTATCTACAGACCAATATATCTTGGATTTCCGATCTCTATACGATAGAGTCCTTGAAACAATCGACGAAGTATTAGTGGAAATGGTAAGAGGTTCACGTATTTCATTTAGTTATGTTAATTCTTGTTTCCATATTTCAAGAATATTTTTCACTTCGTTGGCACGTTCTAGGTTAGAAGATGGTCAATTAAGAAACAGAAGAGTCAATTACAGCGGTTCCCGGAGATACTTTGAAAATTATCTGCAAGCATTTCCATCATCAATAGGCTTGCCAGGTGATAATGATTTGGAAAATAAATTAATGAGCTTATCATTAAATGTTGGTATGTTAAAGAAGACTCACTTTCTTACTACTGAGATCCTTAAAAAAGTCGATAGTGAAGCTGAACTTAAAATGCAATTCGAATCTTCATTTCTAGATGGTCTCTTACGAATTCTATCATACAAATTTGATTCTGCAGACGTAACTCCAGAGGATACTAGTAGTGGTATAGTTCGTCCTGATTTAGGAATACGGGTGACTAAAGCAGGTAGCCAATTTTATGTGCCTATCGAGCTCAAAACGAGCGGATTAAGAGGAGCTATCGATTCAATAGCAAATCATAACTTGCCATTTATGGGACCAAACGCATTTAGAGAGCATTTCAATCAAAGTATATTTCAGATGCTTACATATCACTCGGAGATAGGATTCCTCATCGATAGATCTTCGATTATTATCATAAGAATTAAGCTGTCAAAAATCGTCAATCAATTAGTGAATCAAGCTGACGGTTCACTTTTAAAAGTCTTAGATTGTTCAGTACTTTGTTTAGAACACAGCACTAATGGTAATAATTTAGGGTCAATATTAATTAGTTATTTGGCAGATTATTTCCAAAATATAACTTTGCAACGTACTACGGCAATTGAAGTGTTATTTAGAAGTTTTCAGCTAAGTGAAGATCAAAAGCGTCTTAGGATGGTTAGTAGGGTAGATTTTGTTAGAGGAGAATGGCTCAACAGGTTCTCAAATTATCAGTTGGTTGGCAATTCTTTCGTTCATAATTCCCATCCTGATATTCTGATTGCTCGTGAAATTTTTGAACTCAAAGATTTAATTGAGGAGTGGAGAGAAAGAAATGAGAATGAATTTGAAATTGTTCGGAATTTGAGGGATGGTGAAAATATCAATGGCCACTTCTCTAAAGTGTTCTTGGGTAGATTTCGTGGTACCAATAGTAATATTGTACTTAAAATCTATGATCCCATGTCAGCTCCCATCCTTGATAGAGGAATTGGGTTAGCAGACAGAGCATTCAACAGTGTGTTCAGTTATATACTAGAAATGTTTTTCTCAGAAATTAGAGCCTATCTCAAAATAAGAGGTGTACCAAGTGGTACGGATAATTCTCCACCTGATAGTGGCAGTGGAAATAAATCATTGAAGAGTTTAATAAATATTAATTACACTCCTTTTCTCTATGATTTCGGTTACTTCAGTGGTTCGATGGGACTGGGATTTTACTTAGTTGAGGAATTCCTCGTCGATGAAAAATTAAATTGTGAAACTGAGCATTTCAATACTTTGGCTAGGGAAGCTCTCACTAAAGTCCATCAAATTGGATTGATCCATGGGGATATTCATGCTGCTAATTTAATTTATGAAAGGCGTAGAGATCGAGTTTTCTTAATAGATTTTGGAAAATCTAGCTTTACCAACCTTGATGAGATTCAAAACAATATAGAAACTGACTGGGTAGATTTAGAAAGAACCTTACTTCAAATTCGAAATATGAGATTTCATTTAAACCATTAAATTTATCTATAATTTTGCTAGTATTAATTGCTTAAAAGTATGACTACTTATAACAAGAGAGTATTTATGTTAATATATTAATTTCCGTAACTATTTCCCTGATTCAATAGTGCTTATATAAAACATATAGTTTTTCAAAAAGTGAAGTCGCAGTCAAAATCATTTTCTATAAATGTCTATGAAGGGTATGTGAGTTGAAAAATGTCAACTGGCTCCGTTTGTCTGAAGATAAAAGTAAAAAAGTAAAAACAATGGAAATTTAGAGTTTTTAATCGTACTTATTCTTATTAATAAAATCAAGTTGTATATTTTCGCAATCATTTAACAAAAATCTATTTTTAATAATTGAATGCGGTTAACCAGACTACTATAAAAAGAATTGGTTAGATTACCAGGAAATCGTGGCAACAAAACCCTTTGGATACTTCCTTGCAATGAGCTTTCTAGATTCATCATAAATAAAGACAATTAGACCAAAACCAATTGCGATGAAATAATATTCGACTGGAACTTGAGCTGTACCCATAGCATTCGGGATGGCAGGAATGTAATTTATGAAAAATGTAATACCCACAGCAACCTGCATGACAAATAATTGCATAAATACCAAATTAACAAAGTAGATAGCTTAGTTTACAATATTGAATAGTTATTAGTAATTGGTATAGTAGATTTTGCAGTCGTGGGGGCGGCCTGCATAGAAACACTGGTAAATCCATCCGTGGGTACATTTAGCGCACGTGACGAGCGGATCAGTTAGTAAGCCGACAAATTTAAATCATTGCTGAGCGGAAGCGGCCGAGTCAATAATTTAATTTACGACACGAAGAGAGAACAAAGTGTAATAAAAGAGAACAAAGTGTAACAAAAGAATGAGTAACAGAAACAGTAATCGCCGTAGCAAACTTACGCATAATAAACAGTAACACTAATTAACTATGCACGCCAGTATATACTATATATTCATTCTAGACTATACAATCCATAGAGCAAATGTACTTGTAAACATTATAGACTATACGATAGACTAAATAGAATAGACTATACGATAGACTAAACAGAATAGACTATACACTATACATAAACTATACGATAAATTCTAACATCTAATCAGATCAGATATGTCATGATTCACATGGGCTAATAAGTAAGCAGGGACTATCTTACCCAATTAGGCAGTAGTAATCCGAGTCAATTCCATGACTCAAAGTCGTGTCCCCCCGAAACCGCTTGAAAATTTTTATCCATACAAATACATATATGTATAAGCAATTATTTACTTCTTCTCTTTCTAAAATACATACTAATATAAATTTAAGACCACCGCCCAAATACCCCTAGCAGCATTGCATGATCTACATATATTAATAATAAGCCATTCAGCATGAATTTCCATCCGACTGACTACTTACAGGATTTGAATCTCGATTTTGACTCGAGTGCTCCATCTAACAACGTTTCTCCTAACTTCAGTTCTACTGACTTAGACGTATTTTCCCAGGCTGACTTTTTTGCCTTGGATGTGTTTTCAAAGGATCACATTGTCCCTATCAAGCAACAACAATCCCAACAACAACCTCAACAAGTTCAACAACAACCTCAACAATCAAAGCCCGTCACAGTTAAACAAGAATATGAACTGTCTTTGTTAACACAGGCACAAGAATTAGGATTGGATTTCTTAGATTTCAATCCAGCTGTACCTCCAGCACCTGCAAATCAAATACAAGCAGTAATTGATGAATCAAGACACGCAGTAGCTGAGATTGCAGCTCATGAAGATAAGAGAAAAAGAAACACCGCTGCCAGTGCTAGATTCCGAATTAAGAAGAAACTTAAGGAACAAGAAATGGAACAAAAATCTAGAGAATTACAAGATAGACTTGTAGCCTTAGAAAAGAAATTAAAGACCTTAGAAATGGAAAATAAGTGTCTTAAAAATCTTATCTTACAACAAAATGAACAAAAGAACACAGACTTATTGGAAAGTATTAAGAAAAGAAGTATGCTTGACTCTAAGCCTGTATTTCAATTCACCAGTTAGTTTTAGTTTTAACTACTGGAATCATATAAAATCCAACTTTTATATGCTCAGGATCTTAAAATCCAACTTTTAACGACCTTGCATGATCACAATAACGACAACGATAATGACTTTATGATATTGTTTAATTCCTCAAGAGATCCAACTCTCTTGGGAGATCAGAAGATCCAACTCTGTCTGATCTCATCTACTTAACTTTAAAAGTACTAAGAGTTTCGTAAACTCTGTACTGTAAATATAATATACGTCTAGATAAAATACTGAAGATCTAATACAATGCTAAAGAATTTAATTCATCAAAGGCGTACATTACCACTCTTTGCCACTCAATTCAATCCACTGGCATGGCTCTACATCTCTATCTATTAAAAACTGATAACTATAATAAGCAAAGTATTTTAGCCTTGGGTAGTACCTAATATTTGTGTTTATCCACTCCACTAAATCCTTAATCTCTTCCTTAAGCTCCTCACAAACATCTTCTTGTTCATAAAATATATCAACGGTTAATAATGTTGTCCTATTCTCATAGCTCACTTTGTTAATCCTGAGAAGTTCAAGATTCGATCCCCAGCAGCTTAGCAATTCTTTGACATAAAAACCGAGCTTGCTATTACTTAATGTGACAGTATCTAAAACGTCTAGCGAAAACTTGCGAAGCGGATAGTTAGGAAATTTTACAAAGGCATACTGAACAGTTGTGCTCAAACTAACGTGCTCCACATTTTGAAAAACTAGTACTTTTATATTGGGCATTGCCTTCAACAAATTTAATATCCCAGTTCTAGTGTAGTTGCAAGAAAATTTTATTTCGACTTGTTTGATGTTTTCTAAACAGAATAATTGTATAACCGATGCTATTCTATGACTATTAATGTTAAGAGGGTCCAAAGATAACGATTGTGCTCCATCAAAAATTCCCGTCCACTGATCGAGTAGTGTAGGAGGTGTACAGGTCGATAATAATTCCACATTCTTGAACGAACAGAATGAATCAGAATTCTTCTTAGCAATTTCATAGCTAGACCAATGATCCTTTAAATTTACCTGTAACATTTGGTATGATCTCTGATTATGTTGATCCTTCGGCTGAAAGGGTTGCTTATAATCTTCTGCTGGTAGGAAATAATTGTGTCCTCTTTCATAACCATCACTTAAGAGATTGGGTCCTATTATGTATTGAAATTTACTGTTTGGGATATGTGCTGAATTACTCACAACTGTGAAATTTATATAGCCATATGTATTCAATTTACGATGTATTATGAGTTTCCGTCCGACGTTGCTAACAAGTACTCTTCTGTACAATTTGTTTTTGCATAACATATAGAGTCTTCTATTGACCTTACATAATTCTAATAGATCAAGTTGGTTCAAGTGGTCTATTATTTCAATCAATATTTCTTCGGGTAAAGACTCTAAATCCATAACTGATTTGATGGCTGTAGAAATTGCCCTACTTTATATCCTGTTTGCTTTATGTATAGTCTTCTTCATCAATATGGTAGTATTGTAGGTGCATTTTTTTGCAGCTTTCAGATAATACAAAACTTTTTTAAGAAAGAACAATATGTCCAAATAGTGCTTTGCTGTTAACCGAAAAAGTATAGCGAAATGATAATAAGCTCTTTTCACTGCTCCTATTAGTTTAAAACGAATCAACTAAGATCAGATTCATTTTAACTCACATCTTAATGCATGTTTTAAATTGGAGTTATCGAATGGTACAGCTATAAATAATTTGGGTAAGATCTTGTTCTGTAATCATTTTGTTAAGTTTAAGTTTAATCTAAGTTCAATTAATTAATATCAATAAATCAGGATAAGAATTTTCTTTACCTGAAGTAATTTCATTTAGTCTAGTTATGCTCTCTTTCCTCCTCTTCATCCTCCTCATTCGTCTTCTTCTTCATCTTCTTCATTTACTTTCGTCAAATCATAATAAATCAAATAGCGATTTAAACTATCTTCATTCAATAGTAAATTATACTAGTACACACAGAAGAGTCACGAAAGCTATAACTCTTAAATTGATGATAACAAGACGTCGGTTAACACTAACGAGTTGTCACCACTATTTTGTATTTCATAAGAAAATGTATTTTAGTACATGATAGTTGTTCTGTGACATGCACGGGTTTATCAAGAGTAAATAAGTTCAAAGCATCTTCATTGTTCATTGTTATTTCCACTTTTAAGACACGGTTACCATTAACACCGCTGTGGTGTCTTGATTCACCCTTTACAATCTTCTCATAGAATTTAGTTAAATTCGATAATCTGTTTGAACAAATAAAGTAATATAAGGTCAATAATTATAGTTTAAAGTGCAAGGGTAGAGTTTAAATTATGATATAGTTAGATTTCTTAAACGGATTGTTACGTTTTTGTTGTGATTCATTGTTTGCATTAACTATAACAGTAGTTGAATATTAGGTTTTATTTGGTTTTAGTAGTTTTTGGCAATGTATTTACGAAGAAGTTCTATATACTATTAGGCTAAATATGAGCTCTTGTGAATTTAAAACTTTACTCCAAAGGTGCACAACTTTCTGGGTATAATAATAGTATGAGTAATGTTCAACGAGTTCAGAGATCTCAGTAATGAGTCCCTATTGAGATCCAGCTTCTTTCTGTCATAACACTACCAATAATTAGTAATATACTACACTACACTATACCACAGTAAACTCAGGCAGTATCTTCTCTTTACTACTGACTACTGACCATATTAGATCTCTACGCAGTCCCTCCCTCACCCTCTCACTTCTGTATCTACAACAACATTATTTGTACTGTATCCATACTCCACATAATATACTCTCACTAACCCCCACTATTCTCAATCTCACAAAACAAATTGGCAGCCCACCACTACATCTCAACTACACACTTAATAGTAAGGTGGTATTGTCTGGCATACTTGCAGTCAATCTGCTCACTAACCCTGTATAATAAATTCTTCATCCTTCCATTACTAACTCACCTTATAAACTAACTCTCCACTTCCCCCATGAATTACTCCCTGCCCATACGGCAGCTTGCCCTGGAAGATATCTCCCCTAATACATCGACCAATACTCATAATGAGGCATCGACTACTTCACCAACTATCTTCCATCTGCCAGTATTTCAAGCATCCAATCATGATTTAAGATCTATTGATCGTTCAGTATCTCCTCGAGACATTGAACGTCAAGATATTACATCACGATTAGAACATGAATTAACCAGTAAATATCCAACTTATTTAAATACAATTGAAGAACAAATAGATTTACGTTTAGCATCATCAAATAATCCAACCATTGTAATGGAATTAGATCTTGATGGGAATGTAACATATTTATCGAAGAATTGGGAATTTATTATAGGAACTTCAATTAAGAAGATTATTCATCATCCAATTTCTAAAATATTAATTGGTAATAATGATGAAGATCTTCAAGTATTTAATCATGCAATAACTAAAATGATTACTGATGATGTTAGTTATAAAGTAAAATTCATTACTGCTACAAATACTACGCCTTTAGCAAATCCATTAATGCAATCTGAATTAAATGCTGATGAAGTTTCTATATTAACTCCTAATAATTCTTTAGCGGAATTATCAGATTCTCAAGTACCTATCCCCATAGAAGATTATATACCTATGACTAAGGCTACAGAAGAACAACAACAGCAACAACAACAAGAACAACGAGAACATCAAGAACAGCAAGAACAAGAACAATATGATCACGATCAAGAGCATCAACATGATTCAGATGATAATTCATCAACTATTTCATCTAAATTATCCAATAATGGAGATATAATTGAATTAGAAGCTCAAGGAATCCTTATTCATGATTCTAAAACTAAATTACCTACACATTCTATGTGGACTATCAAACCATTTGTTCATATTGATCTTGATCTAACAATTCCTGATACTCTTATAAATCTTTTAGGATTTGGAGCCGAAATCTTTGAAGGTTATTTATTTAATTTAAAAGAATTAGGAATTATTGATGAAGATGCTGTACCACAACCAAAGACAATTCTTTGTAGAATTTGTGAATCTCAAATCCCCGCATGGTTCTTAGAGAAACATAGTGATTTATGTTTAGTTGAACATAAAGTTGATGAAGAATTACAAGCATGTCATGAATCATTAAGTGATCAAAGAGATTTAATCTATAGAATTCAAGATTCATTACTTTTACAACTGAACCCTCCTCTTCCTACTGGTCCCCCATTAGATTCAAATATGTCTTCTACTTCATTATCATCTTCAATATCTTTAAATTCAACTACAGCATCAATTGCTTCATTAGCTTCTTCATCATCTGAAGAACCTCAACTATTACTTGATTATAAAGGATTACCCTTACCATTAGTTTCTAAAGATTCAGATTTACCATCTTCATCAAGTTCAGGATCATTTTCATCTCCTAGACTTGCAAATCAAGTATTACAAAAGAATTTTCAAGCTAAGAAGAAATTCCCCTTTGGAATTTTAACTCGACTTATTGATTTATGTGATGAAGCATTACTTATAAATCCTCCAATTCATGATAGTATTCATGAAATTCAATTCTCTCCCACTACAGAACGAGCCTTATCAAAAATTATGAATTCTAATCTCTTTTTAGAAACAAATGATCCAGCAATTCGTCTTATAATTGATGATACTCAAAATTTAATTAATGAGAAGGTAGAAACTTTATCTCGATTAATATCTATCTTACAACTTAGTGATAGAATTAAGAAAGATGTTGATGAAGGAGTTCTTCAAACCGTTCGAGAGACTGTGACTAAAATTAAAGAACAAAGTGCCCCAAATAATCTATTACTTAATGATCTGAATGATTCTACCACCACCACCACCACCACCGATAAAGTATTACATTCTCCTCAACCTTCACGAGCTAGAAGTCCTCGACTATTTGGTAATGAATCATTTGAAGGTAAATCAGTAACTCCTAAAGATATTTTACTTCAACAACATCGTCTGACATCTCCTCGAGTTTCATCTCAACTTCATATAACTACGAGTCATTCATCTTCTACATCTTTACATGCTCCTGTACCTCAAGTTCAAAGAATTAATAGTACAGCCATGGGTTCAATTAATTCTTCAAGTTCTTCACTTTCAAGAGAACTTATTGAATCAATGCAACAACTTGATTTATCTAAGAAATCAAGTGAAAATATGCTTAATTCATCATCATTTTCTTCTCCAAGACGTCATTTATCTCCAGCTCCTTATGTTGATAAACCTCATCTTTCTTCATTACAAAGAAATCCATCTCGAATAGAAACTCCTTCTCAATCTCCTTCAATCGATGCAACTAATGATAATTTACCAACCCCAACTCCACCTCCTCCAATTGCTTATATTCCACCCACTTTAACTCTGACACTGACACTGACACTGAATCTGAATCTGAATCTGATTCTGATTCTGGGTCAACCTCCTTTATTACCTCCAGTATTAACGGCAAGTACTAGTTCAAATTCCAGTATGAATAATGAAGGTAGAAGAACTAATTCTGGTGGAACTCTTAGTATTCCAACCAGTACTAAAAATTCAATTAGTAATGCTAGTAAACCTCCATTATCTCCATTATTAGTATCAACTACTCCCACTTCAAAGCCTAGTGGAGGAGGAATTAAAGATTATGAAATTATTAAACCTATTTCTAAGGGAGCCTTTGGATCAGTTATATTAGCTAAACGAAAAATTACTGGAGATTATGTGGCTATAAAATGTTTAAAGAAACGAGATATGATTGCTAAGAATCAAATACTTAATGTTAAATCTGAACGAGCAGTTATGATGAGACAAACTGATTCACCATATGTGGCACAATTATATAGTAGTTTCCAATCTAAAGATTATCTTTATTTGGTAATGGAATATTTACATGGAGGTGATGTAGCTGCACTTCTTAAAAGTCTTAAAACTTTAGGAGATTGGTCAAAACGATATATTGCAGAAATTATTGTAGGAGTTGATGATTTACATAAACGAGGAATAATTCATCGAGATTTAAAACCAGATAATATCTTAATTGATGGTAGTGGACATTTAAAATTAACTGATTTTGGACTTTCTCGAATTGGAGTAGTAGGTAGACAAAATAGGGATCATCGAAAGAGTAGTACATCTGAACAAGCCATTGAAATCTTTCGAAAGGGGATTAATCAATATAATCAATATAATCAAAGTCCTCTAGCTAATACTAATGCTAATGCTAATGCTAATGCTAATTCTAGTACTAATACTAATAATATGAATATGAATATGAGTATTAATACTAGTACTAATACTAGTACTAATGCTAATATGAGTCTTAATATAGGTATAGATTCTCCTCTTTCTGATTTCCATCATAAGAGAACAAGTTCAGTAACTCCATTCTCATTATCTCCAACTTTAGATCATACTCGATTATCTACAGGGAATTATATAACTTCTCCAACCCTTTCATATTTGGAAACTTTCTCCAATCTTCATAATACTTCCCAACCAAATCCTTCATCTCTGGGTCTGTCAACTCATGCTCTGAGAGCTGGATCATATTTTAAACCTACAAGATCAGGATCAGGATCTAATAGTGGATTAGAATCTCCTTTATTAAAACCAATATTACCTCGTACATCTTCTGAATCTTCATTTGCAATATTTGAAGATGATATTCAAATTAGTCCTTATCAAAATACTATTAATACTCCTCCTGCTATACCTCCTACTACTTCTTCAAGTGCTATAACAACCACCACCAATACTTCTTCTCCAGCTGTTCCTGCTACTAGTTATGCATTATTTGATCCAAAGAATGAAAATAATACAGCCATGATTAAATTCGTAGGAACTCCTGATTATTTGGCTCCTGAAACCATTGAAGGAGTTGGACAAAGTGAAGTTAGTGATTGGTGGTCTTTAGGATGTATTTTATTTGAATTTATTTATGGTTATCCACCATTTCATGATGAAACTCCCGATAAAGTATTTAAGAATATTTTAAATGGACAAATTGATTGGCCAGAACTTAGTGCTGAAGATGATGAAATGATTTGTCCACCAGATGCTAAAGATTTAATTAAGAAATTATTAAATGTTAATCCTGAATTACGATTAGGATATAATGGAGCTGATGAAATTAAACTGCATCCTTATTTCCGAGGTATTAAATGGGATACATTATTTAATGAAGAAGCATCATTTATACCGGAAATTGATAATCCTGAATCAACAGATTTCTTTGATCCTCGTGGTGTAGATACTTCTCAATTCCCTATTGATAATGGAAGTGATAGTAGTGAAGATGAAAAATCAAGATCAGATTTAAAATCAAAATCTCGATCTGATGATTCATCTAATTATTTACTTTTACCTCCTGGTTCAAGTCCTAATTTAAGTGGTAGTACTAAAAAGGAAAGAAGAGGTAGTAAATTATCTGATCTTTCTGAATTTGGTTCATTTACATTTAGAAATTTAACGGTATTAGAAAAACAAAACAAAGATGTAATTAATCGATTGAAAAGTGAACATTTAGAACATCGAAATAGTTTTTCATCTACATCATCTGAATCTACTCCATCTTCAAGATCTCGAGGATTTTCTTTTACTGGTGGTAGTCCATTTAAACGACCAGTTTCTCCGATTGGAATTCGTTCTCAATCTCCTAGTAAATATGCTTCTGATACTATAAGTTCATCATCACCTCAATCACTAAAACATGAACGAGTTGATTCAGCTGTTAGTGTTTATTCAAGTGGAGATGATGATCCATTACAACAACATTTACAGCAGCTGCAACAATTACAACAAAATCAACAAA
Organism: Scheffersomyces amazonensis; assembly: GCF_036850825.1. Classification (NCBI taxonomy): domain Eukaryota; kingdom Fungi; phylum Ascomycota; class Pichiomycetes; order Serinales; family Debaryomycetaceae; genus Scheffersomyces; species Scheffersomyces amazonensis. The sequence continues at coordinate 541,090 of NW_027042747.1, read as the reverse complement.
ATCAACATCATCAACTGCATCAACATCTTCATCATAGACCATCACTTAGTATGTTACAAAAGTATCGAGATTTTTCATCATCTAGTTCTGATACTGAAGAATCAAAAGCCTCAGCATTTCTTCGAGTTAAAAAGCGTAGAGAATCATCCATGAGAGATTTTATTGATAATGCTAGTATTACTAGTACTGGAGGTGGAGATACATCATCCATATCAATTCATCGAGAATTATATGTATTATATTGTGAACCAATTCCTATTGTTCGTCATAGTGTATGTAAATTATTAGAAAGAAGTGGATGTATAATATTAACTATATCAGATGGAGAAGAATTAATTAGACGAGCTACTAGTAAAGTTAAATTTGATGTAATACTTACTGCATTAAAATTACCTAAAGTTGAAGCTATCGATGCAGTTAAATTAATTAAATATACTACTACATCAAATTCTATAACTCCAATAGTGGCAGTGACTGGATTTGCTAAAGAAGCTTTGGAATCAGGAGTATTTGATTATATATTAGAAAAACCAGTGGTATATGAAGATATTAAGAAATGTTTTGATACTGTATGTAATGATACGGCTGTATCTGATACTGAAGAATAGAATAGAAATGATTGTATAGATAATGAATAAAGTGGTTATACCCTTCTTTTTTTTTTTTGCAGCCATGATGATTTTCGCATCCGTAGCCGCCACTCTCTTCTCTTGTCTTCTCTTCTCTTCTTTCTTGTCTCTTTGCGAACTCTATGCTTCCTTGCTCATACCCGCTCGAGGTTAATCCGGCGGAAGATCCTCACCTCAGTATAGTTGAAAGACGTCAAGTTCGAGCTTTACAAATTGCTAATTATTCACTATATATATTGGTGCTCACTAATTTAGGTGATAGTATTCGAGATCAGTCTCCGCGGGTAATTGATACTAATCAACAAGTATTTCCCGAAGTGATATATCATCCATGTAAGGGGAATGGGAATGGGAATGAATTCCGTCAAGGTATGGATCTGACAGTATACTTAAATAATGTGGCTATTGCTCAAATATATAAACAAGTAACTCTTGTGTTTGATTTAGGTATTGCTGATAATGGAGATGGGATGACGGATTTATTGAAGGGCATTATATCATTAACTAAACAATGTCCCAGTCTTGAATATATGGTATGGATACGGAAATGTATTCCGATGGAATTAGGTAGTACAATTGGTAAACAATTTAAATTACCTGTACATTTACTTAAACAGATAAATATATTGGGTTTTGCATTTGAAACGGATTATATTCCCGGTGATTGTTTGTTATCATATACTGAAATGTTAGAATTATTCCCCATATTACCTTTACAATGGCTTAATGATCAAAAGAATCTTACAGTACTACATATTGGTGAGAAGGTAAGAATTACGGAAGATATAAGCACTTATACATTCACTAACTTAAATAATCATGGATTTGAAAGTTATGATGTGGACTTACAGAACCGTTGGGGGAAATACTTTCTCACTCGATTACTGAAACCGTTTATGGCCAAATTGTTATTAAGAAACTTTAAGTGTTTATCATGGAATTGGAAACTAATCCCTAAGATTGATCGATTAGTATTAATCGGTTATGATCATTGTTTAGATCAGACGGATATGCTGTATATAGCAGCTAAATGTCAAAAACTTCTATTTATGGGTCATTATGATATTATAGTTAGACTGCTTGGTTTTCGTCAATTTTGCAATATCTCCGTAATTATCTGTCATGAAAGGGAACATCGAGGCCTTGGTAGGTTTAGAGGTTTGGTTAGTCTGTATGAGTTTGGCAGTTTCCATTGGTCATTCCATGCCAACCGGAACTATTTAGAAGGACAAGAGTTCCTGTGGAAGGCGGTGGCTTTACATATGACAGGATTAACTGTTAATGAATTAAATGAAGTTACCATTAGAGATGCCGATATGGTAGCGCGCATCACCTGACTTTTTTGTTGTTGGTAACTCAACAAAATAATATGCCACCTACTTACTGCCGGGTTCCTATTAATATACGTAATCATATAAACCAATTGCAATGCCATCCGCCGAATTCACCGCTAAAGTATGTAGTATCATGTAAACGCCGAACCTGCATTATATATACTAACTAATTTTTAGGCCGAAGCCGTTCAAAACTTAACCACTCGTCCAGATGATGGCGAATTGTTAAAGTTGTACGCGTTATACAAACAGACCACTGTGGGAGACAATACCACAGCCAAGCCAGGAATCTTTGATTTAAAGGGTAAATACAAATGGCAAGCCTGGAAGGATATTGAAGGTACCAGTCAAGAAGATGCTGAACAGCAATACATTGAATTTGCTACTGAATTGATCGCCAAGTATAGCTCATAGAGAGAATTAATGAGAATGGGTAATGTCATTACTATTAGTAGTAGACTTATTGATATAGACCATTTATAATGTATAGTATAATATAATATGAGTGGTTATTTATTATGGTAGTGTAGAATGTATGTTTATTATGGTGGTGTATTACTACTTACGGAAATCTCTATTTAATGAGAGAGTGGATTCCACAAGGATTAACAAAGGTATCCCCAAATAAGGTGAGTACACGGCCATCAAGTTGAGGATTTGAGGTGAGGTCAATCCAAATGCGGGCCCATCGTTGTAGACTGCAGCTAAGCAAAGTAATGTAGTGAAGGCAGCATTGAATCCGTAGATGATTGAAAACACATAGTAGTTAATGGACTTACGGTTATTCCAGAGTGACCATGCTAGGTAGAAGAATAAAGGTAATTGGAAAGTCAATTCCAATAACCCGGAAATCTTGAACCAGAGGGGCTTTTCAACAAGCAAGAAGTCGTGGTTGGTGGAGATGTGGAAGTCTAAGATATGCTGTGAGACCGGGAGGAGGTATTTGGTGGGGACAATGATGGATGAGTCGATGAGGATAGTGATGGGAATGTGAATGATGTAGTAGGCCAAGTAAAAAGTATCTAACGAGATCATTGTTTGTGTGTTTGTAATTATTAGTGGTACTGGTGGTAGTGGAGGTAACTGTCTCATGCGAAATATTATAGTGAAAAATTTAATTATCGTGATGGTAAAGATTATGGCTATTGCTCCAAATATGATTAGAAGTTTAACACGATCGTCTATTATAAGATATCCAACACTTCGTAGCTTTCCAATAATCAGAATGTCAAGTACTGGTGCTCCTGCCACTAAGAAGCTTAAAATTGATAGCAGTTCAAGTTCAAGTTCAAGTGCTAGTCCATCTGCCAGTCCACTTGCAAATAGTGATATTACTCCAAGTCCAATTCCTACGTCCTCAAAGCGATTAGTTTCATTTATTAACAAATCTAAAGATAAAATACTGAAAGAACCTGTAGTTGAAGAAATCAAAGGCCCATTAGTATGGATCGATTGTGAGATGACGGGATTAGAGGTATTGAAGGATGATCATATTATTGAAATATGTTGTATAATCACCGATGGTGACTTAAATATCATCGATAAAGATGGTTACGAATCAACCGTCTACTATCCTGTTAGTGTGCTTGATAATATGAACCAGTGGTGTATTGAACAGCATGGAAAGTCGGGACTTACTGAGAAAGTACTAGCTAATCCACAACGAACTTTAGAGAAAGTTGAAAAGGAACTATATGATTATATTATAAAATACATTCCTAAGACTAGAACTGGACTATTGGCTGGTAACAGTATTCATATGGATAAATTCTTTATGATGAAAGAATTTCCTAAAGTTATTGAACATTTACATTATAGAGTAATGGATGTAAGTACTATAATGGAATTTGGTTTTCGTCATAATCCCAAATTAATGAAAGTTGCACCTAAGAAAGAGACGCTTCATACTGCTAGATCAGATATTTTAGAGAGTATTAACCAATTAAAATGGTATAAGGAAAACTACTTTAAGTCTGAAGAAGATGTCAACCAGATCATTGAAGCTCATAGGAAGAAAATGGAACAAATTAGGGCTGAAGAGGAACTAAAGGCTGAGCAGATTTTGAATAATATACTGAATCGTTCAGCTGAAAACCTAAAGGATGAGAAGAAAGTAGATAATATGTAAATAGATGACAGTATTATACAGATACTATTTTAAACAAAGCGTACTAGAAAACAATTGTAAATCGGAAAGATAATCCTAAAATAGAATATAGGCAATCCGTAAACTCGAAAAGGGATACAGTCCAACGCATAAAGGTCCAGCAGAAAGGGGCTGGGATATTAGAGGCTGAGACGCTACGAAAGTTTAAAACTACGGCTACTTCCATAAGGCTGAGGAACTATGAAAGCTGAGAACTACGAAACAACTTATATGCACACAAATAGAAGATAAGGCTGTAACAAATATTTAATAGAACCCTTAACAAAGACATGTTACATTAGCTTCTAGAAAAGTTGTATTGTGAATCACAATAAGGTTATAAAATAATAAGTACTAACGGTTACGATTACGCAACCTTTTAATACAACTACGACTATTGTTAAGGTGAATCATCACGATTAATAATATACGGTTGTGTATACTAACCAAAAGTAGTGGTGATGCCCATAACTTAACTACTTTTAGTAATGAGATATGCGCTGACATAATATACGCTTACCTAAGCGAGTACTAAACTCGGCACGGCCGAAGATTATTGAGATGGTACGTCCGTCCGCATTCTTTCATCCTTTTTCTCGCTTTTTTTTCTTTTTTTTTTACCGCTCCAAATAGTTAAGGCCGCCGATTCTCCGATAATAGTTAAACTTTTTTTGTTTTTTCGGTTTGCTGTTTAGTAAGCGCAACCCTGGTGCTAAACACCTGTAGAATCCGTAATCACTGGTCGCTTTTCGGATTTAATGGGTCTGACAAACTCGGCTTAATAAAAAAGTCATTAGTTATACGCAGAAATATTTTCGCAGTTAACTAACAGTATAATACGGCTCGGAATCATATCATTAATTATATAAATAAATAAACATCGCCACCTATATCTTTAAATGTTTAATCTTTATATGTTACTTTAAATAGTTAAAGCCTTCTTGTATTATCTCCACTTCCTTTCACATATATAAACATGTCGGAAACTTACCCTTGGACATTAAAATACGATAATTCATTAAATCAATATTACTATATAAATAATATAGACCAATCAATAACGTTTGATTTACCTTGTGAAGTTAACCATACACCATATTCATCAATGAGTTCTTCAAAGGGAAAATTCTTATCTAAATTAAAGAGAAACAGTAGTAGTACTGGTACTGTTTCTAGTGGATGTTTAACTAATAGCAATAGCAATAGCAATTCAAACACTTCAGTATTATCTAAAATCAGTTCGGTGTTATCTTTGAGATCTTCGAAATCTCATGATTCAACTATAAGACATGAATCTATACAAGAAGAAGAGCCAATAGTGGTTAAGCAATCACAAGCCACTATTCCTACTTCTAATTCTGCTACATATACTCCTCCAAATTCTTCATTGGAATCTTCATTTAATATTTCATTAGAAGAAATAAATAACAATGAAAATGACGATAATTCATCAATAATATCTGGTTTAGACGATGAATATCTCATAAACAATTACTCCAATTTCAGAAATTTCGCTGGTACTTCACTCGTCAATTCTCCATCTCGTATGACAATGATTGAAGATTACGATGTAGAGGAAGAAGAATACGACGAACAAGAATCTATAAACTCATACGAAAGTGAATTTGAAGAAGAAGTCCATTCCTTCTATGATGATTATAATACTTCCTACATACCTGATGATTCCTATTACTATTATCATCCACAAGATGAGCAACAGCAAACTCCAATTCCTACTGATGAAATTCACAAATACAATGTAGACAAAGAATTAGAAAGACGTGACTTACGTTTACAAATTCTTAAAGAATTATACTAAATAATAAGATTATATTAAACAAGCATCTGTGGAGACAAGATCTGAATCATTGTCAGGGTGGTACGGGTATTTTTAACATAATAATTTAATTTTTGTTAATATTAATTAATTTTTTTGCGGTTTTTCGGCGGCTCGGTCATAACCAGCTGCAAATATTCGCTCATCTACAGAAGCTTCATATACATTAATTGTTTATTTTATTGCATATCCAGCAGGTTTCAGGGTTCGGTTCGTGTGGGGTTTTATTTCCGGTGGTTATTTATTTAGACATGTACATAGTTGATATATTTATTTAATACATTTAACATTATTATTGTTAAGATCTGTAGTGGGTAGTGAAATATGGAGAATCTCGTTTGTTGTTGTTTCCGAGCCCGACGCGACATGCGACAATGAGCGACAATGTCTAAAAGTGGAGATACTCATAACCAAATGATGAAGAAGCTCAACACACCACCTGTCAAATGCCAACATCCTACCCCTCCAATGCAATATTACGAATAGAGTAGTTACTACTCCAATTTTGGGTTTTTTAGTGTGTAATGTAATTGTAAATTATAATTTGTAAAGTGTAATTAATCGTTGGCTGTTATTTACATAATTGGTCAATGAGTTAAGTCAAGTAGCTCAACATTATTGACTGTCTATATACATAATCGTAAGTTAAATGGACAAGATTTCATCTTAGAATGCTTAAAGTTTAATTTCAATAAACATTTAGTGTCTTTTGATGAATCCATGATTGTCTTGTCTCTTTCTCTTCGTTTGTTCTAATTTCTTATCGGCTTGTCTGGCTCTTTGAATAGCACTTTGCTTATTCTTTTCCAACATGTCTCCGAAATAATCTCCAATACTTTGATTGGATTTAGCTAAAGTCTCAGCACTTGGCTTGACAAGAGGTGGCATCTTAGCAAATCTTCTAAAAAATCCTGATTTAAATAATATAGCTTGTATGAATGAAAATGCTGAATTGACTGCAAAGTAAAGGACAACAGCAGTTGAGAAATTCTTAGTAATAAATATAGAAGCAAATGGTAATATATTCAACATAGTCTTTATTGGTTTAGACATTTGTTGATTGGCTCCAGTTTCACCACCCATTCTAATCACCATTAAAATTAAAACAGCAGATAAACCTTGTAATCCTAAATAAGGATCAACTTCTGCTAAATTTTGAAACCATAAAGCACCTTGATCTGAAAACCCTTCTACTGGATGATTGGCCATTTTTCTTAAAGCTTGGAAAAATCCATAAGCAAATGGTAATTGCATAATTGGAGCTATACCAGCTAAAGTGCTTACTCCATATTTCTTCATAACCTTTTTTCTTTGTTGCATAGCAATCATACGTTCATTTGCATTTTCAGCAGTTCTAACTTCTTCCATAATAGCATCTAATTCAGGTTTAGCCTTTTGCATTCTAGACATATTGGATGAACTCTTCATATAAAATGGAAATAATGCAAATCTAACACCTAATGAACATACAATAATTGTACCCCACCATGGTAAACCAGTATATACATGACAATACTCTAACATAGTTTCAACTAATGATGTTGGACCCCAACCTTGAGCTAACCCTATTGAATCTAAATATCCAATTTGATCTGAATGTAAAGTAGTTGTGGTTGTAGTGACTACTTCATCAAATGTTGGTAAAGTAGTCGAAATCTCTTTGGCTATTTCACTAGTAGCATTGGTAGTTGTGGAATTGAATCTGACGGAATTACCCATTATCATATTAGACATAATCACAGGTTTATATCCATTAATTATCATTCTATTTGAACTCATAGGCTTAATATTAATCATGGCTTTACTCCCTATATTGGAGAGTCTAGCTATCCCTATTCTTTGCATTTTTGATTTCTCACTATGTCTTGGTTAATTGGGGAACTAGTGCCTCGTGAGAATGTTATCTGCCTATTAATACTATATTATACCTCCAATAGTGTCATATATCTACTGGTGGTTATGGGTTAGTCTCGACTATAATTTGAAAAATTTTTTGGACCGCTTATGTAAGCCACCTGATAGCGACGTCTCTTTCTTACAATTTTACAATTATCCTGATGTTACAGAATAGTGGCTCTACAAGATGATAATAGATGTATAGAGGTGTTGATTGTGTATGTATACGTGTTTGTATGTAATTTTGTTATCGTTGTTGTTTTTATAGTTACTTATGCTAGAAGGAGCCATACTCTTTACACTAGTATAAGTGACTAGTTAAGATGCTACACATTCTATAATACCACTACTTCATTATATAATTCGCTTAGAACACTCTTACCGCTTAAGCTACTTCTACTACTACTACTACTTCTCCTACTACTACTTCTACTACTACCCCTACCAAAATTCATCTCTTCAGTTATTAGCCCATATGGAGAGGGTCGTGTACCTCCACCCAAACCTACCAATATCTGAGACCATTTTAATGTACGTAATATTCATCTCTTATACCTCCTCTCCACTACACCATGTTCGTGGTTAGACTGGTATCTCGAAGTACTCGTATAGCAAAGTCCACATGGCCATTGTGTGCCCCATATGTTTTACGACGTCATTTTGGTTTGTCATCCATAGATATCGACACTCTTGAATCGATTCCGGATCAGATCATAATTGACTACTTTGTAAAAGCACACCTTACTCAGACTAATGATATCCCAACCGTTGAAAAATTAAGTTCATTAGTCAGTAAACTTACCCCTGATGTTCAGGAACAAATCTTTAGTGAGAAAGTACCGTCAAGTTTGTTACTTAATATCAAATTACATACTCTAATATCTGAACTTGCCATTACTGAAAACTATGCTCAAGTATTCAAATTTATTATCAGTTATAGTAGTCAATTACAATCAGAATTAGTTGAAACTTTCTTATTCAATTTATTACAATTAGATAATCTTACTGCTACAACATCATTACTTCACGTTATATATGAAGCTACACCAAACTTAAGACTTTCCAATCAATTCTGGGGATTATTTGTAAATAAAGTTAATGATCTGGGCCATTATTTAGGTAGTATACTTATATATCATCATTTGATAGATCACTACTCATTCTATGACGACCAAAACTATACAACATATGTTCAAGACAATAGTAATATACCATTCTTATTAACACCTACAAGTCTTGAAAATCTTACTATTATATTCAAGAATAACAATGATCCAAGTCGTATAAAGGGACTCGGTGATTATTTCAAACGATTCTATTCGTATGCCAATAATAGAATGACTCTTAAAACATTAAGAGTTTGTCTTGTAGAAGCTTATAGTGATAAAAATGATTTGGAATTGGCCCTAGAAGCCTTTAAAGTTTTAGCCTTTTCAATTCGGTATGGTATATATAATAACAAGCGTCCTGACGAATCAGTACTAATCAACTGGCATAAAATCAATAAGTTTCTGAAAATAGTGAATGCTCTGGGATATTTCTGGAGTCGCAATAATATAGAATTTAATGCTAATCAAGTACCACCATTTCCTAAAAGTCTTCTATCTAATATTGATATTGCTCATAACAAAATCACCTCTGCGGTGTATAATCCTGACTATGAACGCAATATGTATACGAACCAGTTAAATAATAGGTCAAATCCTCTTATCAATGGATCCATCCAAACCAATGATCTCCCTATTTTTCAATCACTCATCACATCCCATATTAAAACTATAAAACAACAGGATCTTAACAGTATTATACCCCAACTTACAACCCTTCTCGGTACCTGTCACTTCCAGTTGACTCCATTTATCATCAATGGACTCTGTCAGAATCAACTATATCAACAAGCTTATACCATACTAACCCAACTCCCACAACAATTCTCAAGGATCCATCTCCGGAACTTGATCAAACTGGAGAATTTCTTTATCATGTTCCATGCATTCAAACTTTATTTCCGTCAGAACAATCTGAACCTGAATCTGAACCTGAACAATCACAGACAGGCCTCAGATATATTCAAATTAATGAATCAAACATTACAATTCTATATAGATATGGATAGGAAATTCCTAGGTAAACTTGCTGGTACTGTATACTCAAGTTATATCGATGCTGCTCTAGCATATGGACAAGTAACCTTAGATGATATTCAATTTCTGTTGGATATGCTCAACCAGAAAGCAGCCGATCCCATGATGATAGATGAGGGTGAATATGAAAAGTTTGAGAGTTTATGTAGTCAGTTAGATCCCAATCCGTATCAGAGGCTCTTTCAGAGGTATAAGCATGCTGTATAGGGGGTTGTGTATAGTGTAGTAATTGTAAATAGTACATAGTACATAGTATTTGTGTATAGTGTATATAGTATAGTACTTATATATAGTGTGTATAGTACGTAGTACTTGTATATAGTACATAGTCTAGTATATAATATATGATATAGTACTTGTGTACAGTATAGTACTTGTGTATAATATAGTACTTGTATATAGTACTTGTGTATACTATATGTACACAGTATAGTATAGCATGTATAGTACACAGTATATCTATATAGTATAGCATGTATAGTACACAGTATATCTATATAGTATAGTATGTATATAGTACTTAGTACATCGTATTCTACATTGTATATAGTATAGCACTTGTATATAGTATATAGTATATAGTATATAGTACACAGTATAGTATACCCTAATCCAGTCTCGGATCGGACATCCGATGAATCTTAACATCACTACTATCAATATCTCCCACTACAGCTATATCCTGCGGAGTTATAAAGATATTCTGAGACTTGGGATACTTCCGAAGCTCTCGTAATAATAACTTAATACTAATGGATCGATTAACTGAATCCATATACACATCGAATTCATCTAGGCCTCTAATTTTAGAATCCATAATCTTCCAAATCGATAATAATAAGGCAATTTGAGCAAATGATTTCTCACCTCCTGATAATGAATCGACCGTTCTTCTTTCCTTATCATTCTTGGTTTGAGCCAATAAGGTTAAAGTCTTCTTATCAAAGGCAAATTCCAAAGTTCCTCGGAATCCTCTTAATCCTAACGCATTTTCAAACGTTCTACTAGCTTGTTGAACACTTGAAAGTATAGTAGTATGTAAGAAATTAAATCGAATATTTAAATCCTTGTCTAATTTCCGACATGTTCTATCTAAATCTTCTAATATTTGATTAGCATTATTTCTCTTTTCTTTAGCTTCAAGTAATTCTCGTTGAACTTCTTCAAGAGATTTCCCAATTTGCTTTTCTGCTTCTCTTATTTGATGTTGAACTTCTGAATATTCAGAGGCTATAGATTCTTGAGTATCTTCTTCAGTAATTGTTACTTCATCTCTACGACATTTCTCTTCAGCAATTCGAATTAATTCATTCAATTTACCTGTCCCTTCTTCAATTTTAGCTTCACATCGTTTAACTTCGATTTCTCGACGATTCCTTTCGATATCATATTGTTGTAAACTATCTTTAAATACTGCTACTTCTGTATCTAAATCAAGTAATTTCTTTTCGGCAGCTTCCTTTTGATCTTTAACTTCAAGTACTTGATCTTTAACAAGCTTTAAAGTATCATTAAGTTCATCAAATTCATTCCTTTTACTCTCCATTTCTTCATCTAATGAAGCAAGAACTCCTTCAGTTCTCAAGATTTGACTCTTAAATTCTTCTATTTGAACCGTTAAGGATTCAACTTTAGAGATATCTCCATCTTCTCGAAGTTTATTCTCAATATTCCCAATTTCAACTTGTAATCGTTGTAATAAAGTATTTCTCTTAATTAATTCATCTTCATATTGTTTAATCTTTGTATTTCTCATTTGTGAAAGTCTTCTTTGTTCTCGTTTACTATCATTTATAAAACTATGAGCCTCATTAATTCCCGTTGTAATTTCTTGTAATTCATATTCAGAATTATTAGTTCCATTAGCAAATTTAGCTAAGAATTGATTATAATATACTGGATCTTGTCTAGTGGTATTACCTGATTGACTAGTTCTTGAACCAGAACTCTTGGAGAATAATGTATATACATTCATAACATTAGGTTGATGACAAAGAGTAGTTGATTGATTTCTATCCTTGGCAATAATGGATTTCTCAATATTATTAGAATCAATGATAGTATATAATACATGATCATTATTAATATTTAACATATCTAAAAAGGTAATTTGATTAGTAGCTTTACCTCGAAGATAATCAAATTTCTCCGGGTTTCTTACAATAATATTATTTCTTAAATTATTACTTCTTAAAATCTTTAAGAGTACTTGACGATCTCCATCATCACATACTAAAAAGGAATCAAGAGTCTTAATTAAAACGGTATTTAATAACGTTTTCCATTCTTTATATTCATCCTTAACTTCAATATAACTTCCAAGTGGTCCAATGGGTTTAAGTTTCTTCCATCCTTTATAATTATTAATTTGATCAATGGCTCGTTTCATTTTACTACTCCATGGAGCATATTGATCCTTAGATGAACGTTCAAGATCCTGCTTTTTCCGATTCAATTGAGCTATAGATTCATGAGCTTGATCGATTTCACTACGAATTCGATCTTGTTCAGAATCTCCTTGTTTTAAATTTTCAAGTTTAGCTCTTGTTTCATCTCTTTCTAATAAGAGTTCACGTCTTTGATCTTGTAATTGTTCTAAATTCTCATGTAAAGTCTCTTTAGATCCTCCATTAATTTCATCTAATCTTCGATGTTCTATCTCTATACCTTCTTCATTCTTAACAATTTGTTGTTTTAATTTATCAATATCTTCTTGTCCCTTAACTATTTCATTATTTAAATCCACCAATTGCTCTCGAAGCGATTGACGAATCGATCGAGTCTCTTCAAACACTTTCTTCTTCTCTTCGAATTCTTTACTTAACTGGTTAACTGAATTATCTAATTCAGGTCTACTTAATTGAGAATTGGCTAAATCATTCTCACACTTCTGCTTTTCATTATCTAAATCATTAATCTCTTGATTCAATCGTTGACGATTAACTTCATATTGCTCGACTTTCCTCTCAACATGATGAACATTATACCAATAAACTTTCCCATGTAAATTAGTTAATTTCTGTCTTAAGAAATCAGATTGTCGATGTCTATTATATACTACGGCAATCTCTTTATACTTTTGACAACATACTTGATAAAATTCTTTAGCTTGTTGAACTTTCCCATCTACTTGAACAATATTTTGCACTGTTCCATCATAATTGGCAAGAATATCATTTATAAATGCTCCTGCCATAAAATAATCATATTTAGTTCTATCAGTTGTTGAAGTTAAGAATTCTCGAGCTTTATCTTGGGAAAGAAACGCTAAGGGATTATCAATGGTTATACTGAATTTATAAAGAATTTCATCAAGCATGGTCTTTTTCGTTGATACAGTTTTACCTAATGCAGATTTAATTGAATAAGAATTGGCTCCTGCTCGTTGAAGTCTTCTTTCAATAATGATTCTTTTCCCGAATAATTCCGGCTTAAATGCTCCTATTCCTTCATTAAGAAATACTATCGATACTCGGGCAGTTGATTTGCCATCTTTGATTAAATCTCTAATTGAATTACCTCTATTTGTATCAGTAGCTTTGGCTCCTAATCCTACCGATATCCCCGTCAATATAGCACTCTTACCTGAACCATTTCTACCAATAATAAAATTAATCTGGGGACCTAGATTGACTTCAAGTGAGTCATGGCACATGAAATTCTTTAATGTGATTCGTTCAATGACTCCTGCTCGAGCAGGTGAATCATCAGCTTCTTCATCTGAATCAGATTCGGACTCTGACTCATCACTCGACTCATCACTCGACTCATTACTGGACTGGTTCTGAGACATTTTACGTCGTTTATGCAGTAGCCGTTGCGACATGAACGTGTCGGCACTTACGCCTCCCTAAAAATATTATAGTTAGTATATGAATTTATCAATATATCAATATATCAATTTGGTGGATGATGTTCGAAATTACTTATACTTACTAGAGACGTGAAAAAGTTGCCTGACTCCGGCATAGGCAGATCCTCGGCGGTCCTTTTCGATCCGTAACTGGTATCTGACCGCGGACTAGACGACATGGACGTATTTGTATATGTTATGAAAGATTTAGACGGTACTACTGGTGATATTTAGTGGATGTTATGAGTAGTTGTTATGAAAAGTCACGGTGGTCTGGGTCATGTGATGGGAAATAAAATAAAAGAGAAGACGCGTAACATGTAAGTTAATGCAATTTGCTGTGCGACGTAACATGTAGTCGAGAGAGTGTAAAGTGTAGAATTTATTCTATGGTGATTTACAGGTTGACGTACATAGATAAAGCACTAATGATTCGTATACTTCTCATTAATATCCTTTACACGATGTGTTCTAGAGATTTTGAATTACAAGGAGGTAATAATCATAGTCATAATTAATAAGTGGGTCGCTACCAGTTATCACTCATATATACCGTCCACACATAAATATACAGTCAACTAAAGATTTGGCTAGTCAATGATGACTTGTTCCTACTCTCTAAGAATCGCTTCATGAGCTTCAAACCGGTCATTTACATGATTTGGTTGCGACTTTGTCCGCTTTTCTGTATTTACTCCATGTTTTGTCTGTTTTCCATTTCTCTAATCGATGTTGTAGATAGATAAGCACTAATCAGCTCAATTGAGTGAAAGGATACTGACTAAAGTTTCTTATATCTGATCTCAGTCAGCCTACTGACTAACTAACAAACTATCTATGCATCTACCTATATATCTATCCGTATAAGCTAAACTATTTAGATATGCTACTTTTATTCATACTTCCGACTATATTTTCAAACCGGTTATTAATTTCCTAGCACTTCCGAGGCTGCTACAATCTATTGTAGTAATTTGACTCATACCCCATTTATTTGTATATGTTATAACACAAACCAAGCTTAATACTTCAACATTATTCAAGTTAAACGACCACCCAACCTGTGCTACCACTATAGATTAAATTTAATAATTGAAATTACACAACCGGTTTGATCATTATTTGCTCGGTTGGACTGAACAAAAAAGGTCGGAAGTATGACCACTTTATATGAAACGATTGCAATAATCGTCGTGTGACTCCTAAAAAAGTCTTCCCACCCTTGTTCATCTCCTTTGTTGTTCTTATTCTTATTCCTATCGTTATTTTTATTCTTATTCTTCTTATTAAGAATACATGTATAGCTGTAGAGATGGTTGATGTTCTTGTGTTATTACTACTAGTGGCCAGCGTAATAGCGTATCCGTTTGGAGGCCAAACGGTTTTAACCCATGAACAAACTACAACCATTGAACCTAAAATCGTTATAGTAGCGATGTTTCAACCAGAACAAGAAGCATGGACTTCTAAGATTGATTTTATTCATAATATAACCGTACCAGGATTATGTCCAAGTTATCCTGAAGTACGGTGTGTTGAAGATTATTCAATCTGTCAGTTCACTACGGGAGAAGGAGAAATTAATGCGGCAACTTCAGTTGCATTTTTACTTTCAAGTCCTTTATTTAATTTTAGTAATACTTATTGGTTATTATCAGGAATTGGAGGTGGAGATCCAACTAAAGTTACTACAGGTTCAGTAACTTTTGCGAAGTATGCTATTCAAGTGGGTTTACAATTTCAAATTGATTCTCGAGAATTATTAAATACTCATCCTGATTGGCCTTCAGGTTATTTTAGTTATGGAACTCAAAATCCATGGGAGTACCCTGATGCAGTTTATGGTACAGAAGTATTTGAAGTTAATGAAAAATTAAGAGATAGAGCTTTAGAATTAGCTGAACAAAATTCAGATTATCTTAATGTAGGTGATGAAGATAACAATAAATTAAGACTGTTTTATGAATTTCCAGCTAATCAACCTCCTAAAATATTAGCTTGTGATGTAACTACAAGTGATAATTATTTTACAGGATCAGTATTGGCAGACTATTATTTAAATCTTACTTCAATAATGACTAATGGAACGGCTAATTATTGTTCTTCAGCTCAAGAAGAAAATGCTTCTTTAGAAGCATTTATAAGAATGGCTAAAGTTGGTAAAGTTAATTTTGAAAGAATAGTTATTATGAGAACTATTTCCAACTTTGTTAAGAGTCCAGATCATTTAAATATGGACCCCATTGATTTCTTCCTTAATTTCCCTAAAGGAACCATTCAACATGCATTAGATAATTTATATATAGGAGGAATCCCATTTGTAAATGATGTAGTTAATAATTGGGAAGATATTTATAAATCAGGTGAATTATTCAAACCTGACAACTACATTGGAGATATCTTAGGTAGTTTAGGTGGTAAACCTGATTTTGGAAAGGATAGTTATCATATAAGTTAACATTATATAATTTGTACTTAATATATTAATACATTTATAGAGTCAATTAATTATTTTAATTAATTATGTAATTAATTTGTGTAACTTAAAGCAGTAACTCATCGTGCTACCGACGGAATATTCTACATTCTCTCATTCCAGTACTTTTGTGAACTTTTATATTTTTATATTTTTAGATTTTTTATATTTTTATATTCCTTATCTTTCGTATCTGCTTTTATATAACCTCCTTTGAAGGACGGGTAACTCTTATTGCCCTTGCCCCTATCTTTTACTCACTGTTTACACGGCCTATCTTTGGAAGGGCCCTGTCATTATTGTTTTGTTCCCAATTGAGGCAATTCCTTCACTAAAGCGGTAACCGCACCATGGAGGCTGAAATTTGATGTACGTTATTTAGCGGAAAGAGTAATTTCACCATTGTTAATTTTTCACTCTACTAGTTACAGAGTAAGATTAATTAATTAAATATTAATTAATTGGTTACTTCATTGATTGATTCATCGATTCATTAAGCCATTACAAGAACTATAAATAGTAGCAATAATGACCTGAAATATTTCATTTTACTTGTCCACTCTTTGATCTGTAGATCTCTTGACTTGTCAGTTCAGTTTAATAACCATATAATGAAGCTCACAAGTGTATTAACTATTGCTTCAGTAATTGGTAGTGCTATTGCACAACCATTATCTTTAGAAAAGCGTGCTATAAATAATACTGCTTTAGAAGATGCTATTCCAGCAACTACTAAGAATAATATTCAAGCTAGTTATGCTAAACCATTTTCTATTTATCAACCTAAAGCATTTATTATTTCCATGTTTGAATTAGAAAGAGATCCATGGTTAGAATCTTTAGATTTTATCCATAATATTACTGTTCCAGGTCTTTCACCAATTTATACAACAATTCATTGTACTACTAATTTTACTATATGTCAAATTACTACTGGTGAAGGAGAAATTAATGCTGCATCATCTGTAACTGCTTTAGGTTTAAATCCATTATTTGATTTATCAAAGACTTACTTTTTAATTGCAGGAATTGCTGGTGGTGAACCTGCTTATACCACTTTAGGAGGGGTTACATTTGCTAAATATGCTGTACAAGTTGGTTTAGAATATCAATTGGCATATCAAGATTATCATGCAGAAGAGCCCGATTGGCTTTCGGGTTATGTACCTTATGGAGTTGATGGTCAATATACTTATCCAGGTAATGTTTATGGTACAGAAGTATTTGAAGTTAATGAAGCTTTAAGAAATAGAGCCGTTGAATTGGCTTTAACTGCTAAATTAAATAATGGTACTACTGCTAATGCTCATATTAGATCTTTATACCCTGATAAAGTAGCTCAAGAATTACCTACCATCTATAAATGTGATGTTGTAACTTCAGATAATTATTTTACTGGGAATGTGTTGAATGATTATTTTGCTAATTTAACTAAAGTATTAACCAATGGCAGTGCTACGTACTGTTCTACGGCTCAAGAAGATAATGCCTCATTAGAAGCTTTTACAAGATTAGATAAATATGGATTGGTTGATTTCGATAGAGTCATTGTGATGAGAACCATTTCCGATTTCTCCAGACCTCCACCATCAATTAATGCCGTAGAATTCTTCTTTAATACATCTCAAGGAGGTATTAGTGCATCTCTTGATAATTTAGTATTGGCTGGAACTCCTATAATTCATGATATCCTTTCTAAATGGGATAGTGTTTATGAGGCAGGAGTTAAGTATGAGTCCAAGAATTATGTAGGAGATATCTTTGGTACTTTAGGAGGTACCCCTAACTTTGGTAAGAAGTCGTTTGAGATTGCTTAGACCATTTTCTTTTCTGTTTCTTTACTTCTTGCGTTACTATTTCATTAACTAATATATGTCCATGGGCTATTTACTATTTACTATGTACTATTGTATACTATACTATTGACTATACTATTAACTATACTATTAACTATACTACTGCTCAAACACAAGCTCGTAGTTGCAGATCAACTTGTCCAAAATGGAATTCATAAATCCAAAGTTATTGACTAACGCTTCTAAACTACTGGCCTCAGTAAGAGCAGGACCAATCACCGTAGCTAAATTCGAAGATGTCATTTTATTATCATCACTAAATTGAGTAATCTTTTGTAAATGATTAAGTAATATCTTTATAGTACTATAATTAAAATTAGGTAATAATTTTAAGATTTCTCGGTACTTTTCAATAAGTTTACCTTCATCAATTTCTACATCTTTGGTCTGTTGTTTTAAATCAAAGAATTCTTCAATAACTTTATCGGTTAATATGGCATCCGGCAATTCTCGGAAATACGATTTAACTATACTGGTTAAGGCATGAACATCATAACTTCTCTCTTTAAAATCAATACCTCCTGTTCTATCGATTATTCCCTTAATATTATTTAATTCACTAATTGACGAACTAATCCGATAAACCCCAACATCTTTAATTCCTTCACTTTCAATCTCTTCAAAAATACTAGTGAGGAATCGAGGACATGAACTTTGTTCTCGAATACATACAATCGATATAGGAATTCCAAATACAAGATTACTATGATTACTATGATTATTACTAGTAACTTTCCCAGTAATACTCTTAGAAAAGAACCAATGACGATTAGCGTAATTCAATTTAACTAACCAATCATTCAGATCATTTTCATTAAGAGCCTGAAAGAAATGACTCTCCTGAGAATTCGAATTAGAACTAGACCCAGATCCAGAACCAGATCCAGAACTCGAATTCAAATTGGAATTATCAGAATCAACTTTAAATGATACTGGTAATAAATATACGGGGAAGATCTTCTTATTTCTTAAGGGAATTACCATATACGGTTTAGATTTTGTTTCAGAAAAGCTATCGGCATCCGGTAATTCACTGATATCAATAATTCTTTCCGATCCACTGATTCCATTAAGTGAAAAGGGTCGAGATTTATTGAAAAGTCCACTGATTTTGAATCGAGAAGTAGAATTCGACTTATACGATAAGGATTGTCGTCTAATACTCGAATTGGATGTCTTTTTATTAAGCGTTACTGTATGGTTGGGGTTGAGGTTGGCAAGACCATTCTTGGCTCCTTCCTTTAATTGTTTCTTCCGATTATCCGCCTGAAGGATCTTATGTTGGACCATTAAAGTCGACTTAAAGAATTTGGATCTGTCTCTCTCGTTGGTGACAAATTCCTTAATGTTGGCGGATTTCACAATGGACTCATTCAATTTCAATAGGAATTCAAAATCCTTCGAATCATAATGATTGAAATCCGCCGGATCATTACTATCGAAATCTTCAACGCCGACTTCTCGAATTAGTTTAAAGATTAAGTATCTCTTATTGAAATTTATACAGTTTTTAAAGAAACTAGGACACTTATTAGTTTCAATAAGATTCTCAATAATCCATCCAAAACATGGTAATAACGGCTCAGGATTCTGAAGGTCTACCATAGTTAAGGTCTTGGGTAATAATTGATCTAAATCTTCAAAAATCGTGGAGGAAGAGCCCGTAAGTGAGTTGGAAGATTTAATCCATAAACTACTAAACATCCGACTCTCGGGCGCATAGATTACGTTGGTTATAGCCGTTTCAATACATGAAGGGATGTTGCCCTTCCGACCTTCAAACACAAACTGATTCTCACTCATCTTCAATTTACTGATTTCTCCCATAATCAATAGCGTCTTCATCCGATCTAATCGCTCATCAATGGAGATATTCAAATCCGTCAATTGACTCAATAAGTACGTGCGGAACTTGAAGTATAATTTAAACAACTTGCGGAACACAAGCGGGAATTTCTTAAGAATTAGCTGTCTTTCCAGGGGATCGATGAGCGTCTCAAAGTAATTAAAGATATTACTAATGACTACGGCTTCATCGGCAGTCCCCACCTTCTGTAAATTGAATTCCAATAGGTTATTATTCTCAAACGCATTCTCAAGAATTCTGTATACTCTAATCCAATCTTCGGCTCGGATTCCCTTATAGAATACGGCCAATAACTTATTGAATTTATGGAGGAATTTCTCGATTTTAAGCACATTCTTATGACTAGGAAGATTTCTATTCATAGGCACTTCGCCTAAGGAATTATTAAATCGGAATTCCTTTATAAGATACTCATCAAACTTCAGAATTTCAATGGGTCTATACGTCTTTTTGACAAATAATTTCTTAAGTTTCTTATAGTAAGTCACTAAACTTTCAAACGACTTCTCAAGATGATTGACAATCTTATTGGAATTATACCATTGAAGGATTTCATTACTAAACAACTTCAAGAGTTTGATGAGAATCCTCTTATTGGTCAAGTCTAGCGAGAAGTACGAATAGAAGTTATTGACAAGCACTATAAGAGCCTTAAGAATATTGATTTGTATCTTAAGAAGTAGCTCATAATCCACCTGTCCCAATTCATTCAAATCAATGGAATTATCTAAATTCCAATTGGGGAATTGCGCATGGGCCAAATAGGCTGCAATGGATTCCTGTCCGGCTTGTTTGGTATAGTAATCTTTCTTCATTACTGAGATGACAGCATTGCCTGAGTTAATGAATCGATGCGCCAACTTCTCTAACAAGTCCTTAGTGGAGATGAACGAAGTATAGTTCAAAAGAAACACAAACCGATACTCCGTAAGATCCAAATTGATATCCTCGTGAAAGTATTTGGAATCAATTAAGAATAGATCAATTAATCGATCGATTGTGGCATATTTGGGAATGAATTTCATGGGTCTTTCATGAGAATTTTGCAGTAATCTCTGTAATTTTATACTGGCTTCCGGCCCATACTTCTTCGGATTAACTGTCGCCATGGTCTTGGGACTAATGGCAAAGTTATTGAACTTATCCGAATTCAATATATCATCCACATCAATGCCCAAGCCTAATCCCGGGATATCATCTTCAAAATCTACATTATCAATATCATCTAAAGTACTAGAGATGCTCGTATTGGTATTTACAGGCAGATCCATTTGGTCCACTATGAAATCATCGATTCTAAACGTTAAATCTTCATCGATAATGAAATTATGTTTGCTGGTCGTCGGATCCAAAAGCTGCTGTAAATGCATCTTATCATCGTTGTTGTAGTACGCCGTAAGCTCATCGTATTTGGCCAAATTGATCTTAAAGTAGTTGTTGTTGAACGTGGGTAATCGTGAGCCTGGATTGAAGTCTCCTCCATTGCCGAACGTGGAGGTGGTAGGAGTGGTAGGGAAACTGGAGGTGATGGTGGGAGTGGTGGGGGGTTCTATTACCGTAGAGACACTTTCTAAACTGGCCGTTGAGGCGGAATTCTTTCGATTTCTAAGGAAACTTAACTCTAGAGGAGTTGAGGGGATTACTGAGGTGGTGGTGGGTAATTTCAAGTACGCTTCCGGTAAATCTGGTTCTAGATTAATGGACAATTTCATGATTTTATCCAAATTAATTGAATCACAATTGATATCGATTAATCGTAAGAGTTTGGCCGTCAATTGCGACGACTCTTCAGTATCATTAAGTAGGGATAAACTCTGTTGTACGTCTCTATCTCCATCTAATTCCGTCAACTCGTGACTCGGCGGCTTCGTGTCTTCGTTGTTAACTCCCAAATACAACACCTGATTCAAACTCTCGTTGGAGAAGATGAAGCCCATATTATCGTATCTTCGTAACACGTCCTCGTTGTATCGAATGATGTCATCATAGTTAATGAGATTGGAAAGATACTCATTCCATCGATTGAACGAGTAGTTGATTCTCTTCCAAATGGATTCTAACTCAAACATATCAATGGCTTTGGCCTTAGTGGTGGTCGTGGTCGTGGTGAGATTGTTATTGATGACTAAATCGCCAAAATACGGGATTACTTTCTCCTTGGGATAGATCTTTCCTAACCCTCTAGGAGCCATAATATGGTAAGAGTCCTTAAAATGGACGGAAGATTCACGAGACTCTTCGCCAAAGGAGCCGGAGCCTGACTTGATTCGACTGGCTTGTGGAGACGACGCGAGGGACGAATCATTCGGTGAAGAATTGGTGGTATTGGTGGTGGTACTACTACTGACGATGGTATTGTTGGCCAAGTGTCTTCTATCCAATTCAAACAATACAGGCGACCAGTCATTCTTAAGAAGCTTAATATACTCTGGCGACACCAACGACCATATCTTAGTCAATCTTAACACCGGCTGAGATAGGATGATGGAGGAGATTCCTAGCCAAGACGACATGTTCCCACTCTTGTCTAACAAACAACCCAAGTCGATCCATTTCTCCAAGAGTCGAGCTTTGCGTTCTAAAGTGGTGGAGGATGAGCTGTGGGAGTTTTCTACAAATAGGTGGTTGACTAAGAGTCGAGATAGGTAATGAATATGATGATCATTGTTGAAGATGAGGGGGTTTTTCTTATAGAAATCCGCCGTAATCGAGGGAGTTAT
Organism: Scheffersomyces amazonensis; assembly: GCF_036850825.1. Classification (NCBI taxonomy): domain Eukaryota; kingdom Fungi; phylum Ascomycota; class Pichiomycetes; order Serinales; family Debaryomycetaceae; genus Scheffersomyces; species Scheffersomyces amazonensis. Next base: position 518,332 of record NW_027042747.1, on the reverse strand, counting down.
GGACGTTGGTGATGCCGAGGAGTCTCCAATGGACGTGGATAACAATAAGGACTTATCGATATTGGAATTCCAATTGTTGAAGAACTTCAAGTCGATGGCACTGATGACTTTGACGAGTTCGATCAAGTTGATGTCCTTCATGAACGTCGCGGCGTTCAAGTCTTGGAAGGGATCAATGATGCCATCTTCAGCAGTGGTGGTGGCAGTAACAGATGCAGCAGCAGTGACTACCGATCCACTATTGAACTCTGTCGGTGGTGGAGGCGGTCTGCTGTTGACTAAGTTGATCAATAGTTGTTGTTTGGCAAGCATACTTCTCTTGAACACGGCAATCTTGTCGTCATGGGTTAGGATCTCAATGAGATTCAATATATAAGGAGCGATGGTCGACTTCAATAGGAACCCATCAAAGTTCTGTTCGATGTTGTAGAGGATTCGTAACACTCGACTAATAATCAATGGTAAATCGACTGCTCCTTGGAATTTCTCGTCAAGTAGACTACTGATAAAGACAGTTAATAACTTGAGAATCTTTCCAAAATCAGGTAAGATGGGTAGAATGTTGATGATGGATTCAATACATGGCTCATCGAGGGTATTGGTAGAGAAAAGGATGAAATGGAGGATGGACTCTATGGAGTTTATGGTGGCCGAGCTTGTCTGATCGATACAAATGATGGAGGAGGAGAATTGGTGGATCAGCATGTCGTAGCTGAGGTTGGGATGGGGCACGCGAGTGTCCAAGTATGTGAGGGAGAAGTCGTCATTGGTGGGAGTGGAAGTGGAAGCCGTGGTGGGAGTAGCAGTTACAGGGCCATTAATATTGTTGTAGGTGGTGGCGGTCTGAAGAATGGGAGATGCCATATCCTGAAAGGAGACATTGGACGTAGACGTATTGTGATTCCGATACATTTCTCCCGATGACAACGATGCACTGGAGTTGTTATTATGGTTAAGCAATTGAGGAGGAGGGGCAGGAAGTGGGGATCCCGGATCTTCACTATCCACGAGTCTAAAGCACTTAGCATTAACCGAACTGGGGGGTTTATACATATATAAATTGGACCCTTTCAATTCGACTCGGAATAGTTTAAGAGCCAGTTCCTGTACATCGTTCGATTGGGTGTTTAGAATGACATTTAGCCACCCATTCTTAATGACTTTCGTATCATAGTCTGGTTTAATTAGCGATTGAATGGATTTCGTGGCCACTATGGCTCCTGAGGTTCGATTCGTGGTGGATGTCAGAGACGAATTGGTGGAAACAATCAGTTCGGAGTGTTTGTGAGATGAGTAGTATGACGTGTCCGGAGTGTTTGTAGTGTTTGTAGTGGTAGAAGATTCATGAGGTAGTGAATAGTCTTCTTCGCCAATATAACTGTAGTACTCGGGAACCGTAGTGGACTCTGAGTCGTTGATGCTGGGCTCGTAGGTGGAGCTGGCCGATAGACTTCGGCGTTTCTCTCTGTCTCTCCTCAGGTTCCAGATCTTTCTCATGGTTTGGTGGTGTTAGTGTTAGTGTTAGTGTTAGTGATACTGGTGGTGGAGCAATTAGTGGAGCAATTAGTGGAGCAATTAGTGGAGCAATTAGTGAGTGGTGACTATACAGAGACTACAATTACCACACTGAGGAATGACTATTAGCGGGGTGGTGGACGTAGTGACAGTACAGTACAGTTTAGTGAAGTAGTGGGAGTGGTGGTGGTGGTACTGATACTGGTGGTGGTACTGGTACTGGTAGTGGTGCTATTGACGACAAGTGAAATTGTCACTAATTAAAAATTTTTTGGCGCGCTAGCGAGTAGTGATAGTGAAGGAATTAGCGAGAGAGTGAGAGTGGTGGTGAGAGTGGTGAGTGAGTGGGTGAGAGGGAGTAGTGTGAGCGTATGGTTGGGTAGTGTGAGGTGAAGAAGAGTAAGAGTGGCAATGGGTGAGAGTACCGTGTAGTGTACCGTGTAGTGTACCGTGTAGTGTACCGTGTAGTGTACCGTGTAGTAGTGTGTGTAGAGTTTTCTCTATCGCTGTTACTGAACTATTGGCTGGTGAGAGGACAGCAACTCATTACCGTTTAGGGACAGAATGCTTTTCGTCTATTTACGTAAACAAACATCATCGTCTCCACGCTCTAATTACTGGGCATCTTACTGGATAACTTTGCTGGGCATTCTACTGATTCTATAGTTAGTAACTATCTTCTTAATGGCCTAACATATTGTGGGCTAGTGTCCTCTAGCCGTTTGCCTAGTTCGGTATTATGTGATTCCGGCTAATGTCGTTCGCTACGGTATTTATTTTTATTACTCGACGCGTCTGGGGGCCCTCTCCACAAAGTCAAATTGCCTAATTAGGAAAACGCAATCTGGCGCGCTACCACCTGCACAAACAAATCACAATGTAGTAATCTAGTTACAGGTGTAGGTGTAAGGGTAATACAATGGAGGTGGAAGTGTATAAATACAATGTAGTAACAGTGTAGTGTATAGTTAAAGGAAATAGTTAATTTGTAGTAACTAGTACTCTGTATACTACCAGTGCACCACCAGTACACTACTAATGCTCTACCAGTACACTACTAATGCTCTACTACTCTCTATAATACTCTACTAATACTCTACTACACTCTCTGATAATCTACTAATGCTACAATGCTCTACTAATACTCTACTAATACTCTACTACACTCTCTGATAATCTACTAATGCTACAATGCTCTACTAATACTCTACTAATACTCTACTCTACTCTACTCTACTACACCAGACTCAACTACTCTCTATCGGTACTAACTACTACTCTCTAGTACACTACTACTCTCTAGTACACTACTACTCTCTAGTACACTACTACTCTCTAGTACACTACTACTCTCTAGTACACTACTACTCTCTAGTACACTACTACTCTCTAGTACACTACTACTCTCTAGTACACTACTACTCTCTAGTACACTACTACTCTCTAGTACACTACTACTCTCTAGTACACTACTACTCTCTAGTACACTACTACTCTCTAGTACACTACTACTCTCTAGTACACTACTACTCTCTAGTACACTACTACTCTCTAGTACACTACCAGTATTCTATCAGTATTTCACTCTACTTCACTCTACTCTACTACACTCTACTACACTCTACCGGTACTCTGCTACACTCTACTACACCAGACTCTACTTCACTCTATTACACTCTACTCTCTACACTCTACACTCTACACTCTACACTCTACACTCTACCTCTACTTCTTATTACAATTATACAAAAATATACTAATTCAAACAACACTCTCAACCCATCACATTTAACATTTACTCCCCATCACATTCATAACTATAAATTCTATATTTATCTACTAACTCCATCACATTCTTCTGCAAAGCTTTTTATAATGGCTGAACACTGATAACGTAACCACTAATTCCCAAATGAGTATTGATGCCGATATTGTTGCAGCGAATATACTCCCATTCCAGAAGACCCAATAACAGCAAACTACTAATATAACCGCTAGGATAGGATAACTTATACGATTGGGATTCATCTGATCAATACACAAAGATATTTCAGCATGCAAATTGGAATGATCTTGTTCCAGATCTCTTATTTCAGTAATAAGCGTATTAATCCCCATCACATAATTGACTGGATCGATTGGAACTACTGCATCTACTGCATCTACTGCACCCACTGGATGAACAGGATCGACAGGATCGATTGGATCGATTGGATCGATTGGATTTTCGTTGGTATCTGTCATGATTAACGATAAAAGAACAAATAGTGTTGCAAAAAAGTGGTCAGAAACTGGGAAAAATTAGGGGAAAAACTCAACTATATATACTAATTTACAGTTTTTTGCAACACCCCTCGTATTACTACAGTCCATTTCTATTTACAGTCTAATATTTAATACTATATACATTATTACAATCTATTACTGTCTCTTGACATCTCGTAAATTCCCAAATGGTAATACCTCATCAATTCTTTCAACTCCACTAAATAACATCGATAATCTATCAATTCCACATCCCCATCCTCCAGTAGGTGGAAGTCCCAATTGCATACTTTCAATATATTTCCAATCAGGAATTAACATTTCGTTATCCATATATTGTGCCTTGGCTGTTTCCTGTAATCGGAATTTAGATTCTTGTTCAAAGGGACTATTTTCTTCTTCATAAGCATTGACATACTCTTTCCCATTAATGAACATTTCAAATCGATGCGATATATCATATTGTCTATCATCATACTTTATGAATCCTGATTTAGCTAATGGTGATAATACAGCAGGCTGATTATATACAAAGATTGGAACATTCTTATACTGTTCTTCCATACTAATAGATTCCAAATATCTTGAAGATAATATATCTAATAAATTAGCAGGTGCTTTATTTAGAGGTATTGATAATCCTATTTGCTTGAAATAATCAATTAAATTATCAGAAGTTAACTCATTGGGTAATTTAATCCCAGTCTTACTTTCTAATGTAGTAATGAATTCAAATTTAGGATATTCTTCTCTCTCTATTAAAGGTCTTAAATCCTTTCGTAAATCACATTTGCTATTTAAATCATTATAAATATATTTAATCATATCTTCAGTAATCTTTATCAAATCTTCTAAATTAATAAATGTTTGATAAAATTCACAACTAGTAAATTCGGGATTATGAGTACTATCAATTCCTTCATTACGGAAATTATTCCCAATTTCAAATATCTTGGGGAATCCACTAATAATTAATTTCTTTAACCATAATTCAGGAGCTACTCTTAATTGAGCTAATTCTCCTGATAATGCATTAACTTCAGTTACAAATGGTTCAGCATTGGCTCCTGTACCAAATCCACTTAATATTGGTGTTTGAACTTCAATAAATTGTCGATTAAGTAAAAATTGTCGAATTGATTGCATGATCCATGATTTAATTAATATTGGTAATTTTGATGATTTGGGATTTACAAGATAGTTTAAGACTCTATTGGAATTAATTATCCCTTTATCCTCTAATCTGTTAGGAATATTGGTCAAACATGGAGTTAACATCTCCAATGGTTTACATAATTTTAAAGTTAATTCTCCTACATTGGTAATAGAGGCATATCCATACCCTAAAACATAATCTCCCTTTTTAAAATCTCCATGTAAATTATCAAACTCTTCATTTGAACTTATTCCCATCATATTCTTATTCACCATAAATTGTAGTTGAATATCATCTTGAACTACATCAATGAAATATAATGATTTCCCTGATTTTCGTACAGATTCTATTCTACCTTCTACAATAAATTTATTAGTATCAAACAATTTCTTATCGTGAATATTGAAATCATACCCCTCGAATTTACTTCGAAAGTCTCCTATTCTTATGACACTACCATTAAATTTATTTCTAATGGCATTTAATGTGGGATAGTATTTTGATGGGTCCTGCGATATTTGAGGCTTCCTCTTGTCATAACCTAGTCCTTGATTGCTGGAACTAGAATTAAATCTGATAAAACTGGTCGTTAACAGACTCTGCCTTATTCTGACTCGAGTATGTACTCGCACATGAACTGCTCTCTTAAGCATTATGGTTGGTTGTTGGAATACTTTGGCTCCATAATACAAAAGTCGGCCTAAAATTTTTTTTAGCCGGCCTGCGTCGGTCTCTCTTTGAAAAGCTGTTAACTATGAGGAAGTTTACCGTAGTGTTAATTATTAGGGAGTTATGGATTCAATAACATATTACTTGAGTCTCTTCTAACAACCCTAAATAGAAGCATAGGTTGTTCTCATATTGATAAGGTGTTTTCCATTACATGTTTACCATTTTAACTAAGTATATCTACTGTAATCTATATAATGGATTGCTGCGAAAAATGTATAACATTAATTCCACCCCCTCTCCCCAACTTCTTTCTTTCTGTAAATGAAATAGTTCCTGATCAAGTAGGGTGATACATTAGAAACAACAATTATGAGTTCTTTCCCACTTACAGTTGGGCAATTGAAAAGCTTGATTGAGCAATTTGTTATCCTACCACTTGATATTGAGTATTGTATACTTGAGCGTCTAACCTTAGACTACTTCACTGGATTCTTTTTCAGATTTGGACACATACCTACACGGGTATTGCTTGGGAGAATGTTCATCAAGCATGTTTTAATTCTAGTGCAATCAATTGATGAGAGAATGTTCTGTTCATTGACTTTTAGAGGAAAATAAGTCAAGTTCACTGATCCACATATAATTCTAAGATTCTTATATCTGGGCCTAATTCAACCAGCATCAGTAAAGATTATATTTAGAGGATCAATTATAGATCTGATTGATTACTTAGAAATATATATGTCAACTTTTCTTAAAATCAATCATTTTGAAGTTTTGCTTACTTCTTCAGATAATTATGGTTTTATCAAAGTTTTCAGTCTTAGAATATTTGGAAACGATCAAAAAGGTCATATGTTAGAACCAATTCAGAAAGCTGAACTAAACAGGAATATTTTAGGATTTCTTAATTATTTGCTTATTAAAAGGGTCAATTATCATATTGTCAAAGACTTACCCCGGATTGATCAAATTAAGAATCTATCATTAGCCAGATATCATCAGTTAAGACATCGTAAATTAAGTTCCAAAGGTTTCTGTTCAATTCAGAAAATGAATACGGAGAGCCTTGATGTTGGTTATAATAAAATAAATACGCTAAATATAGATCATTTAAGTCCAAATTTATTGGTTCTAGACTTAAATCATAATCCATTATCAAAAATAAAGATAAAAAATCAATCAGAATGGCCAAGTTTGTTAACGTATCTTGATCTCTCCAATAATAAATTAAAAGAAAGGGTTATTGCAAAAATACAATGGCCAAATTCAATATTATATTTAAATTTAGATAATTCTCGGATTACTAGTCTAAAAACTTTGAAAACTCTACCAGAAAATTTAAGATACTTAAGCTTAAATTCATGTCCTATAAAAACAATATATAATAAAGATAAATCAGATAAAAATTATCTTAATTATAAGTTACCAAGTGAATTAATCCAGTTAAATTTGAATGTCATTGGTAAATGCCCACAAATTGGTCAGAATAAAGGCTTGAAAATCGAACTTCCAGCAAAATTAATGGGATTATCAATTACTGCCCCACGATGGAAATCATTACGCTGGATAAAATTCCCTTCTACATTACTTATACTCAAGTTATATAAAGTAGAATTAGATACTTCATCATCATCATTTGCTTCAGAGATTTCCGATATTAGTAATTTGCAACAGCTTAAAATTACTGTAACTCGAGATTAGATTATCTTTAGGATCAAGGATTCATTAATATTGTGCCAGGTGGAAGTCGTCTACTTGCCCCCTTATTTAGAGTCACCAAATTCATAGATGTTTATGACATATTCAGAAGTGGTTTGAGAGATGATTATGATGAAGAAACCTTACTTGCATTACAATTGTATAATAGTTCTTATAGGTATGATAATGGGTTTGATAACTGTTTTCGCAGACAGCTTGCTTGTGGTCCCTCTGACCTATATATAGGATGCTCGACGCTCAGATACTGGGGAAAAAACATAATTTTTAGACCTGCTCCACTCTTGAAATGTTGCTAAATATGAGGAAAATAATGTTAATTATGGGTTCAATATCACTTCACTCTACTCTAACAACTCTAAACTACAGAATCGGTTGTCTATATTTTAACATGATGATTTGCTTTGCCTGTATACTATTCCAACTAACTAGCTCTCTACTAATTAACCATGTACTGCTGAAAAAATCCAACAAATTTAAATAATCTCCCCACATTTCTTTCTGTCATAAGCTAATTGTCCTTGACCATTTAAGACGATACATTAGGAATAACAATTATGAGTAGTATCCCACTTGCAGATAACCAATACAAAACATTGATTGAACAACTTGTTATTCAACCATTTGAGATTGTTCAGTATGTACTCGAGCATCTAACCACAAACTATTTCACGGAATTCTTTGTCAGCTATGGACCCATACCTACACGAGTACTACTTGGGAGAAATTTTATTAAACATGTCTTTATTCAAGTGAAATCAGTTGACAAAATTGAAATACTCTGTTCATCAATATTTGGTAGAAAGTACGTTATGTTCTTTGATCCACATATAACTCTAAAATTCTTACAGTTAGAGTGGATTCGGCCAGTAACAGTAATGGTTTTATTCTTAGGAACAATTAGAAATCTGATTGATTTCTTAGATATTTATATGAAAACTTTACTTAAAATTAATTGTGTCGAAGTTTTGATTCCTTCAGTGGGGAAAGGAGGTCGTAAGTTCATTGCCGTTCATAGGTTAAGAATATTTAAAGACAAACAAGGACGGAATAGAGTTGGACAATTGATTGATTCGCCGCATACTGCAGGATTTATTAATTATTTACTTTTTAAACAGCTTGATTTTCAAGTTATTAGCTCCTGGACCGCACTTTATTGGCTTATTGATAAATCGGCTTCATCTGAAGATTTGCGTTTGCCGTTCAAAGATAAGGTGCCAAGAATACATCGTGATTTAAATGATCGCAATTTAAGTTCCGAAGGTCTCTCTTCAATACAGATACTGCAAAAACTAGAAAGTCTTAATGTTAGTCGTAATAAAATAGATACAATAAATGTAGTTCGCTTAAATCGAAATTTATTGGGTCTCTATTTAAATGATAATCCATTATCAAAAATAAAGATCAACCATCAATCAGATTGGCCAAGTTTGTTAACATGTCTTAATCTTTCAAATAATCAGTTACAAGAAGAGGATATTGCAAAAATTCAATGGCCAAAATCAATATTATATTTAAATTTAGATAATTCTCAAATTACTAGTCTTAAAACTTTGAAAAGTTTACCAGATTGTTTAAGGGCCTTAAGCTTAAATTCATGTCCTATAGAAACAATATATAATTATGATGAATCAGATCCAAATTATCCTAGCTACAAATTACCCAGTGAATTAACTCACTTAGATTTGGATATCATTGGTATATGCCCACAAGTTTATCTGAATAATGGCTTAAAAGTTGAGCTTCCATCAAAATTAGAGAAAATGACTATTATTGCCCCACAATGGAAATCATTACACTGGATAAAATTCCCTTCTACATTACTTACACTTAGGTTATTTGACGTAGAATTAGATACTTCATCAACATCATTCGCATCAGAAGTGATTTCTGATCTTAGTAATGTCCAAGATCTCTATTTTTTCGTACCAAAAGATTATCTTTGTACTCAATTCGTTTTACATGAAGGAGAAAGATTGGTGGATATCCACTATAACTCCCAAAATAGAAATAGGCCACTTCGGGGAAGTCGTTTAACTGGCCCATTATTTAGAGCCGCCAAATCTATAAATTCATTTTCGATTCTTAGATTATTTCACTATTTAGGAGAATGGTATGAATTAAGATTTTATGGTGATGGTAATGCGGGTAACCCCTCATCTCCCAGTTTGTATGCAGGATATTTTGAACTTTTGTTCAAATATGAAAAAAAAAATTTTCGAGATATCATTACTATCAACTGAACTTAAGGTTAACCCAAACACTCCAGTTCAACCCCCTCCCCGTTTTATTAAAGGATAATTAGTTTTAATAGGCTTATACTTATTAGAATCAACTATCTCATAAAAAAACCCAAAAAAAAAAAATCAATAATATAAACTATAAAAAAACTATAAAAAAAATTTCTCCCCCATTAATCATGTCTGCCGCTGACGCTGTTCAAGAATCATTGGAAAAGTTATCCCTTGACTCCAATGTCCCAGCTAGCACTGAAGGTGCTGCTGCTGTTGAAGGTGCTGCTACTACTGCTGCTACCGCCACCGGTGCTGCTCCAGTTGAAGGTGAAGAACAAGGTGATTCATCTGCTGTTGCCGACAGTTCTGCTTCATTATACGTTGGTGAATTAAATTTCAACATCAATGAAGCTACTTTATTTGAAATCTTCTCTCCTATTGGTCAAGTTTCTTCTATTAGAGTTTGTCGTGATGCCATTACTAAGAAATCTTTAGGTTATGCTTATGTTAACTATCATAAGATTCAAGATGGTGAAAAGGCTATTGAAGAATTAAACTATACTCCAATTGAAGGTAGACCTTGTAGAATTATGTGGTCTCAAAGAGATCCATCTGCTAGAAGAAGTGGTGATGCTAATATTTTCATTAAGAATTTGCATCCTGCTATTGATAATAAAGCTTTACATGATACTTTCTCCGCTTTTGGTAGAATTTTATCTTGTAAAGTTGCTACTGATGATTTAGGTCAATCTAAATGTTTTGGTTTTGTTCATTATGAAACTCCTGATGCTGCTCAAGCTGCTATTGATAATGTCAATGGTATGTTATTAAATGATCGTGAAGTTTATGTTGGTAAACACATTTCTAAAAAGGATCGTGATTCTAAATTTGAAGAAATGAAGGCTAACTTTACTAATGTTTATGTTAAAAATCTTGACCCAGCTTATTCTGAAGAAGAATTTAAGGAATTATTTAAACAATACGGTGATATTACTTCTATTTACTTAGAAAAGGATGCTGAAGGTAAATCTAAAGGTTTCGGTTTCGTTAACTTTGAAGAACATGCTTCCGCCGTTAAAGCTGTTGATGAATTAAATGATAAAGAAATCAATGGTCAAAAGATTTATGTTGGTAGAGCTCAAAAGAAGAGAGAAAGAATTGAAGAATTAAAGAAACAATATGAATCTACTAGATTAGAAAAATTATCTAAATATCAAGGTGTTAACTTATTTGTTAAGAATTTAGATGATTCAGTTGATTCTGAAAAATTAGAAGAAGAATTTAAACCATTTGGTTCAATTACTTCTGCCAGAGTTATGGTTGATGAAACTGGTAAATCTAAAGGTTTTGGATTTGTTTGTTTCTCTTCTCCAGAAGAAGCTACTAAAGCTATTACTGAAATGAACCAAAGAATGCTTGTTGGTAAACCATTATATGTTGCTTTAGCTCAAAGAAAAGATGTTAGACGTTCTCAATTAGAACAACAAATTCAAGCTCGTAATCAAATGAGAATGCAAAATGCTGCTGCCACTGGTGGAATTCCAGGTCAATTTATTCCACCAATGTTTTATGGTCAACAAGGATTTTTCCCACCAAATGGTAGAGGTAATGCTCCATTCCCAGGTCCAAATCCTCAAATGATTATGAGAAGAGGTCAACCATTTGGAGGTCCAGAACAATGGGCTAGACCAGGACCAAATGGTCAACCAGTTCCAGTTTATGGATTACCACCTCAAGGTTACCCAGATTTCAATAATCAAAACTTACGTCAACAAAGAGGTGGATATTTCCCAAACAATAGAGGTGGACAACAAAAGAGTGGTCGTCCTCAAAGAGATTTAGCTGCTATTCTTGCCAGTGCTCCAGCCGATCAACAAAAGAGAATTTTGGGTGAAGAATTATATCCAAAGATTGTTTCAACTGGTAAAGCTCAAGAATCTGAAGCTGCTGGTAAAATTACTGGTATGATGTTAGATTTAGATAATCAAGAAATCTTAGCTTTATTAGAAGATGATGAATTATTTAACAACCATTTTGAAGATGCTTTAATTGCTTATGAAGAATATAAGAAATCTGAAGGTAATGCTGTTCCAAGTAATACTGAAATTCCAGCTTCTGAATAATCCTTTTAAAGAATTAAATTTCTAGTGTATTCTATTTCTTTTACGTATATAAATGTAATACTTTTTAATTAAGGTAAGGGTTTATGGATTTATTATATATAAATAACAGAAAATGGATAAAAATTTGAAAACTAAGAATTAAAAGACTAAAAAAATGTAAAATGTAAAATGTAAAATTTTAAAAAATTTAAAATTTTTAAAATATAATTCGCAGTAATTCTCAACCTCCTTACACGCATAGAACATATCAGTTGATTACGTACATCCTGCACGCTGTACACTAAACTTTGCGATTCTGGATTTTTCCGTTCTAATTCGGCAGGGACATTCCGAATCCTTATAGCAATCAATGTAATTTTAGTTATTGTAATAATTATAATTAGTTTAGGTAAGACGACTTTATTTAATTAAATTCAGAAATTCAATTGTAAAGAATAATTAGACAAATGTCAGGACTCGATCAATTATTTGCATATCCTGGAGATACAAGAGCATTATCACCTCAAGATGCCGATGCGAAGCTTAAATTATCAGGGAGAGTATTAAATATTATGACATCTTTACCAACCCAAATTTATAATGATTATAATTATAAAACAGGACAACAAGATTGGAGAGTTGAATCAGTTAGAGGTAATTCAGCTCTTTATTCATCTCATTTTTTTCTTGATCAACATACTGAATGGGAAAGTCATCTTATTGCTTGGACAGGAGAAATTGTTCATCAATCAGGTCGACAAAATAATTCAAATACTGTAGTTGGTGATGCAGATGATTCACTTTATTTAGATGATAAAGAGAAACAAAATTTAGAGACTTTAATTAGGAAATCTTGCAAATCAGAAAATGTTCATCCAGTTTGGTTATTACGTAAAGATCAACATAGATGGAGGAAATATCCTGAAAATGTTCTTTGGCCAGTATTTCATTATATTCAAGGTCAACCTTCAAATGGTAAAGCAGAAACAGATGCTTGGCATGATTATGTTAAATTTAATGAAGTATATTTTAATAGAATAAAAACCATTTATAAACCAGGAGATATAATATGGATTCATGATTATTATTTATTCTTATTACCTCAATTATTAAGAATGGAATTTCCTGATGCTTATATAGGATTATATGTTCATGTACCATTTCCTTCATCAGAATATTTTAGATGTCTTTCTAAAAGAAGTCAAATTTTAGATGGAATGTTAGGAGCTGATAAGATTGGATTTCAAAGTGAATCATTTCAAAGACATTTCTTATCATGTGCTGCTAGAGTATTAGGTTATGAAGTTACTGCTAATGAAGTATTGGCTTATGGAACATCTATATCAGTAGAAACATTACCAATTGGTATTGATACTAAAAAGATTAATCATGATGCATTTAGTATTGGAATTGATGAAAAAGTAGCTGCACTTCGAGAAATTTATAGTGGAAAGAAAATCATTGTGGGAAGAGATAGATTAGATCAAGTTAGAGGGGTAGCACAAAAGTTACAAGCCTTTGAAATGTTCTTACAAATGTATCCAGAATGGAGAGATAAAGTTGTATTAATTCAAGTTTCAAGTCCAGCCTTTTCTCATGGAGGTAAAGTTGAAAAGAAAGTAGCGGAATTAGTTAATCATATTAATAGTGAATATGGTAATTTAAATTATACTCCAGTATTACATTATCAAATGAGAATTGATAAGGATGAATATTTTGCATTATTAAGAGTAGCTGATTTAGCTTTAATTACTTCAGTAAGAGATGGAATGAGTACAACAGCATTAGAATTTGTTATTTGTCAACAAAAACATAATTCACCATTAATTTTATCGGAATTCACGGGAACTTCTTCGGTATTAACTGAATCTATTTTAGTTAATCCATGGGATTCCGTGGGGATTGCCAAAACTATGAATGATTGTTTTAATATGTCGGAAGATAGTAAACGTAATTTACAGGAAAGATTATATATTCAAGCTGCTTCCAATACCATTCAAATTTGGACTTCCAACTTTTTAAGTCATTTCTTAAGTCATGTTTCAAGAACTCGTCAATCTCATTATATTCCATCTTTGAATCGTCCATTATTATTAAATAATTATAAAATGAGTAAGAGAAGATTATTCTTATTTGATTATGATGGTACTTTAACACCAATTGTAAAGGATCCCGCTGCCGCTATACCATCGCAACGTTTGAATGATATTTTAGATTCATTATCAGCCGATCCAAAGAATCAAATCTGGATCATATCTGGACGAGATCAAGCATTTTTAGATAAATGGTTAGGATCTAAAAATGTTGGTTTGAGTGCAGAACATGGATGTTTTATGAAAGATATTGGATCTAAAGAATGGGTTAATTTGGCTGCATCATTTGATATGTCATGGCAAAAGAAAGTAGAAGAAGTATTTAAATATTATACTGAAAAGACTCCTGGAACTCACATTGAAATTAAGAAAGTTGCCCTTACTTGGCATTATCGTCGAGCTGATCCAGAATTAGGATCTTTCCAAGCAGGTAAATGTTATCAACAATTACTTGATACAGTAGCTAAAGAATATGAAGTTGAAGTTATGACTGGTAAAGCCAATATTGAAGTTAGACCAAGATTTCTTAATAAGGGAGAAATTGTTAAACGACTTGCATTAAATCCTCATGGTGCAAAGCAAGACACTCATGCTGTTAAAAAGACTAGAGAAGATATTCCATTAGATGAATTACCTGATTTCATGTTATGTTTAGGTGATGATTTAACCGATGAAGATATGTTTAGATCATTAAAAGATATTGAAAATGAATGGCATTTGAATGATTTACCTAAGAATGAATATGGAACTTATGGAGTTTATCCGGTGGCCGTGGGTCCTGCATCCAAAAAGACGATTGCAACTTCACATTTAAATGAACCATCTCAAGTTTTAGAAACTTTGGGATTATTAACTGGTCAAGTATCATTGTTTGAAAGTGCAGGTTCAGTCGAATTAGATGATAGAGGACATATTGCTAATAGTGCATCATCGGAAAGATCTAAGAGTGCTATACGTGCTGCAACAATAAGAAGAAAGGAATTTAAGGAGAAAGTGTAAGTAGCAGTAAATTAATTTTTACTAGTTAGAGTTACAGTTACAGTTAAAGTTACAGTTTAAGTTTAAGTTATTGACAGTGACAGTGACAATTACAGTTATTGTTACTGTCACTGTTACAGTCACAGTTATGATTTTGTTATGGTTGTTTTTCATATATTCGTTTGGTTTTGCAGACATTCCGTTCTCTTCCTCTATATCCCCATATAACCCATATAGAAGTAAGTAGTAAATATTTATATTCATCTCGTATTTCGCAACATTTTGTTCCTCGGCATTATTATAAGTGCCACAAAAGCGGCCCCAATAGTCCGATAATTTTTCACTATTTACGAATCCTAGTTTAGGGGTAAATGCAGAAATTTACTAATTTAATCAAGTATTTTGATTATTAAAAGGTATCAGGCATCAGGTTTCAATATGGGTATCTTAGGTTGGGGGTTTAGAGCCACTATTAAAGTTCATCAAGCGGGTGATGATAAGCCATTAACTTTAAAGACTAAAAAAAATCAAACTCTCACATATCGTGAATTTATTAAAACAGGTTTACCTATAGTAAACCCTTCTCAAAAGCTTTGGTTAAATCCACTTTTATTTAATGGAACTTTACAAACTTTATATTATACTAGTAATGGATCTAAGAAATTTTTAATTTATTATGGACGTGAATTATTTACTTATAAAGATGGAGGAATTTGTTCATTAGATTGGACTATTCCAACACCTAATAGTAAAGAAGAATTTAAACAACTTCATGATGAAGCATTTCCTGAAGGATTTCCAAGATTACATCCAAGAACTAGATATTTTACTAAGAGTGAATTAGAAACTAGACAAGCTGCTAATCAAGAAGTATCTGAACCAGTTAAACCTATTGTTGTTATTCTTCATGGATTAGCTGGCGGAAGTCATGAAACATTAATTAGAAATTTTGCACAAACTATTAATCAAAATACTGATGGTTGGGATACAGTAATTATTAATTCTCGTGGTTGTTGTAGAACTAAAATTACTACTGAGAAATTATTTACTGCTTTATCAACCAATGATATTAAGGAAGTATTATTAGAAATTAAAAGAAGATATCCAACAAGACCAATTTATGCCGTTGGATTTTCATTTGGATCTATCTTATTAGCTAATTTCTTAGGAGAACAAGAAAAGGAAGAAGGACATGATGAATTAATTAAAGCTGCATGTTTAATTGGATGTGCTTGGGATTTAGTTGATAGTGGTTATCATTTAGCGAGTAGTTGGAGTGGAGCTTATTTATTTAATCCTGCTTTAACCGACTTTTTAACTAAAATTGTTAAGAATAATTTTACTGAACTTAAGAATCATGATCCTGAATTATTTAGTCAAGAATTATTAGATAAAGTTCGTAAAATTAAGAATGTTTGGGAATTTGATAATTTAATTACTTGTAAAACTGTTGGATTACCTAATGTTACTCAATATTATAGAAAGGCTTCACCTGTCAATAGAATTAATAATATTAGAACTCCTACATTAATTATTAATTCTACTGATGATCCAGCCGTTGGAGTTAGATTACCAATTCTTGATGTTCTTGATAATCCATACTTATCGATGATAGAAAGTGATTTAGGAGGTCATTTAGGTTTTGTTAAGAGTTCAGGAGAATTCTGGTGTGTAGATGTTGCTGAACAATTCTTTCAGAATTTCGAAGCTAGCTTTTAATTACATATTTTACATATTTCTATATAGACCATACAATTGATTAATAATAGAATTTTACAAATCCGACTAGTGCTCGGCATTACGCTTCATAACCTATTCACGCCACAACGTAGGGTTTCACATACCAGAAACAGTAACCATCCCCTATTCATATACTGCTTAACCGCTAACTAATTTAATGTTGATGCTTAATCCTTGATCCTTAATCATTAATGCTTAATCCTTAATTACTAACTAATTAATACTTAGTGCTTAATTGTGCTCGGCAGGTCCAGGCAAGGCTGAAGAAACAAACAGGCCATTCCGCCTGAATTATTTTGTTGGCGCCGGTAAGATATCACTTGTGCGACAGACCCTTCGGAAAAAATACTCTTACTGGTCGCATGATTTTGTGATGTCATGACACCCGATGAATAAAGTTATCAATAGGCGGAACTTAAACTGTGAGCTGGTGTTATTCTCTCATTGTCATAGTCATTCTGATAAGTCAGTGAAAAGCAAATGATATATTAAGTCAGGACCTTGTAGACGTTAGTTTTTTTTTCATCTGAACCCATATCATTAGTCGTTAGTTTCATTAGTTAGTGGCCGCATCGCACTAGAGATAACACAAAACGTTTTAGTTCAAATCGGTTTTGCATTCTTCGGCCATAGCAATTATACAAATACAAATTCAGCTTACTGTCTGCTAATTAAACATTGCAGGTTGAATGTATATTCAGATATTTTATAGAATAAGTAAGCCAACTTAATATCAGTCATAATGTTCAGTCATAATAATTTAAATTTAGCATTATTTGAAATAAAACTAGCTTCACCTCATAAGAATTTAATATTGTTGAAGGGGAATCAAAATGAAGTAGAGAATGTACCATTCGAAGGTAATGTTAAATTATCTATACCGAATGATGTTCATGTTAGAAAAATAAAACTTAATTTAATTGGAGAATTTAATGTTCAATATTTCAGAAGAACTACTAGTGGATTAATTATTGATCAAATAGTTGATCGATTTTGTATACTAAAAGTTGAATGGAATAACCTTTTAACTAGTCCAGATGGAATTATTCAATTTGGAAATTATGGAGATGATGTTATGCAATATTCCAAAATAGCAACTTTAAAATCTTCATCAACAACACAAACATCATCATCATCGAAACCTTCGGCTGATAGACCCGTATTCTTAAGAACAAGTTCACACCCAATTTTATCAGCTCATGGTGTTCCCAGTACTGGAACTGCCAGTCCAGCAGGAAGTATAACATCATCCAATAATAGTTCTACAACCTCACTTTTGAAATTAAGAAAGAGTGGAATAGATGGTACACCATTTGAAAATCTCAATCCCAATCCTAGTCATTCATTTTTATTACCAAAAGGGAATTATAATCTACCATTTAAAGTATATTTACCAACCAATATTTGTGAGACTATTGAAGGAATATCATGTGGGAAAGTTCAATATAAAATGTTATGTACTATATCTCGAGGTAAATTTGAAAAACCAATAACAACTAGTAAATATATAAGAATATTAAGAACATTACATCCTTTGAATCTCAATTTAATTGATTCAATAGATATTGCCAATGTTTGGCCTAAGAAATTACAATATAATGTATCATTAGCAAAGAAAGGTGTTGCTATAGGTTCAACAATACCAATTAGTGTAATTATTGTTCCATTGGTTAAAGGTTTAGGATTAAAATCTATTAGTGCATGTATTGTTCAACATTTTCATGTATCTCATGATACAAATAAATCTCCTGAATATGAACTCCTTCTTGGTAAGCAAGATTTAAAGATTCCATCTCATAATGAATTGGGAGAAGATAAGTGGACTATTAAAACATTTTATAAAGTTCCTAATAATTTATCTTCATTAACCCAAACATGTGAATTGAAGAATAATTTTGTAACTGTCAAACATAGAATAAGAATATCAATTCAACTTAAAAATAAAGAAGGTCATGTTAGTGAATTAAGGGCTAATTTACCTATAAATGTTTATGTTAGTGCCTATTCAGGTCATGTAATTGCTAATCATTTTACTATTGATCAAGAAAATCAAGATGTATTTGAAGAAGATAAACATAGTCAAGACATTTTATTTAAGAAAGATCGTTCACTTCCTAATACACCAAACTTATCAGATGTTGAAGATTCTACAGTTGATAATGATTTAGATCGTGAAGATGAAGCTCCTCCATTATATCAAGCTCATGTTTATGATAGAGTTTATGATATGAATTTACCTCAAACTCCTTTAGAACAATTTCGATCTCAAGATAATACTCCATTACATTCAGCTAATACTTCTATGACTCAATTAAGTAGTTATTTTGATGATGCCTTTGGGCTTCAATCTCAAACATTACCCAAAACTCCACCTATTCCTCTTGATGTTGAAAAGTTATGTAAGATTCCAACATATGATCAAGCGGTTGATGCAGATGATGATGTAGCGGGTGATCTTAGTACTCCAGCTCCTAATTATTCAGATGAAGAATCTGATGAAGAATCCTCCTTATCAAGTGATCTGATCCCTCGACCTAAAATGACAAAATGGAAGTCAATGGATAGAAATCAATTCCGACTTGGTTCTCGAACCAATGGAATTCATTCATTACCTCATTCTCCATTATCAAGATCACCGATTCGAGGACTCATTGATGAATCATCTGAATCAATTGATGAACGAGATATTCGAGCAAAATCTCCTACCCCTTCTTTCTCAAGTCTTCCTCAGTTTCACTTAAGATTCTCGAAGAAGCGTTCATAGACTCTACGTTTTATACTTTTATAGAGATAGATATAGAATTTAAGTGCTTGCTTTCTTAACACTTTTTATCATAAAGTAAACAGACAATCTACAAATTTACAGAAACATATTTATTTAATCTCTTATATTTAATAGATAGAAGTCACTGTACCATATCCTATAAAAAACTTATGTGGCCAATGAAAAGCTTGACCTAGAGACTTGCTTAGACAGTGGCATACACGTTGTGCAACGATCACGAACAATTTGATTGAAAGTTTCCATAACATCCTGACTAAATGTTAGTATTTACCTAGACATTTTAATAAGTTAATAAAATAAGATTGGATAATCTTAGGAATATAATAAAAGATTTCAAAATATACTCGACACAATCGCCCAAACTTCAAAAGCTTGAGCATCGCTTAATAGAACCACTTGCTCATGGATTCAATCCATGAACAGTGCCTATAAAGTTAGTAGTTCTTAAAAATTAGTGTAATATAAGTACAAGAACTTGTTATAGAAAATTTATTTTAACATGTTTTATTTTTTCCTTAAGTTAATCATAATTCATAAGATAGATTTACAAAGTCTCTAAAAATGTAGTCATTGGATGTATTTACCATTCTTCTGGAAATAGAAGTTTGGCTGCTATTGTGGGTCGTGTATGTCACAAACAAATGCAGTATCAAAATATTCGTTGCACCCTCAGTGCCATGCGGCTGATATATGACCACTCCAACAGTCAGTGCCATTAACATGACCTGTTATTGTTGTTCCAGTTACGGTCCCATTCACTGTATGAAATGTAGAGTTTAAATTGAACACATTTATAAAGATGAAGATAAATATGATACCCAATCTGTGACAAGTAGGGAGAGCTAATAGCTCTTATTTAATTTTTTATTTTTTAAAGATGTTTGCACCCAAAAAGTTAGTAAGCGGAATTGAATATCGTAAAAAAGGTTATAGTCACAAGTAAATACCAGGAAACCTGATCCTGCATAATGCATAAAGTAATTCTAATGTCAGAATTGTTTAATGAATAATTTATTTAGGTTTCATTGAATGTTTATCAAAATCTTTCCCCATTTTTGTCATTTTTGGACAAATTTAAACACAAACTATGTAACAATTCTTAATTGTTTTACTAAATTTGAACTCCAATAGATTGTAATTATGTGATACAATCATTTAAATTGGTTTATCTTGGATTTAAAGATAGGAAACACGTCATTTTAAGAAAATCAAAATTGATCACGTGACCATGCACGTGAATAGCGATCACTGCAGAAAGTGAAGCATTTTGTTTCGATATAAGGTTCTTAATGTGCCTTTTAGTAAGAAGAGAGAGGAGGAAAGGAGCTACAACAACAACAATGGGCCCGAAGGCTTGTTAATTAAAGTAACTAAGACTAATTAATTAACCAATCATACAAATAAGATAACCTCTTATATACAATGTATGATAACGTTCAAGGACAGACCATACTAGATACTCTAACCAAGTACTAGCCATTACCAGGACTGTGAGAACAGAACAGACACATCAAGAATCTCTTCTCGAGGATAAGATATGTTATAGAAATAACATACTATACTTCATACTAGAAGTTAATCCTCCTTCTTTCTTTATCATTTATCCTAGGGGAAAACCACGACTATTTATATTGTTTCTCTGAATATGAGAGGATATTTCCTGCATATAGGACATACCATGTAAATCCTGCATATATGTCGCTGTTAACTAAGGGTAAATTATGAACCTTACATTCGACAAGAAAAGCCTGCGTAGCGTAATGGTTAACGCGTTTGACTTCTAATCAAAAGATTCCGGGTTCGACTCCCGGCGTGGGTTCTCTTGCGGCTTTAGCTCAGTTGGGAGAGCGTCAGACTGAAGATCTGAAGGTCCTGTGTTCGATCCACAGAAATCGCATTCTTTTTTTGATTTTTGCTACTAAAACAATCATTGTACTCGAGAATAATCTAGTAGAGGTATTTCTCCCAGTATTATTCGGTATATCTGATTGAACTTTATGTGGTAATGGTAAGCCTGGAACCGCTTACATAATTTTTTTTATGCAAGCAGCACTTTGCGCATTACGTCAAAGCAGAGCAAAGAAAAAAAGTGAGATGATTTTAGGCTGGCTGGAGCCTTAGAAAAATATCGGTTATCGGAGCAAGCAGAAAGTCATAATTAACAATTGCAAATAGTGACGGAATAATTTAATTTTGTGAAGATTAATAATTAGATTACATATAGTACTAAATTTTTATATTGAGATTTAAACTTGAGGTTATTTCAATTAGACAGATCATAGTTTTAATTAATTTGTTATACGTTTATTAGTTGTAAATTACGAGTTTGTTAATTAATTTAAAGTTATATTAATTATATAAATGGTATCAATTGATAGTCTTATCTTTCCTTATAGTGAGGATGGGAAATCTCCTGTATCATTAAATAAAGTTATATTTACTGATGAATCTGATTCAACTCGATACAGTATTCAATTGAATGAACAAACTAAACTGGTAACTTCAGTAGAAAAGATTATAGCTCAATCTCAACAAACAATTCCTGAATTAGTTCAATATATTCAAAATCCTACAAATTCTAATGGAAATGAACCATTACTTATACGAATTGATCCATTATATAGTAGAATGAAATTTAGTATATCAATTGATTCAAGTAATGAAATTAAATCAGATTCATTAGTAATTGTAAAGACTCGAGAATCAGGGGATGATATAAAACAAATTCAACATATTTTATATGAAAATAAAGAAGATATTGAATGTCAAGTATCTAAAATCGATTATTCAGATTTACCACTTGAATCAAATCTTACAACTAATCAACGTATAATAATTAATGATTCATATGATAGAAGTTTTGTTAATGGAGGTAAATTAAATATTTCACTTTGGGATTTAGAATCAGAAACAAATGAGTATAAATTCTTATTGAAATTTAGTGTATGGATTGATGAATATATTCCTGATCGTAGACCATCAGATGTAAAAAGTTTTAAAGATACAAAATCAATTGCTAGTATTAATACTTCTCATAATTATGGAACAACTAAACATTTTAAGATTAGTGACTTTAAGAAAGAATTTGCCTTTACTTTGGAAGATGGACCTGAATTTAGAAATACTTTAAGTAGGTATGAATCTAATTTAATCTCATTTAAAAAGAATTTTTATCATTTAAGTGAAGAATTAAAGAATCTCGATTCAAGCTTTAAAAGATTACATTCTTCAAAATCAAAGATTATTGAAATAGTTCGGAACTTAACAGATGCTCAATTTAATACATTATTGAAACAATTTGGATTTTCAAAAGACTTTGAAACTAAATTAAGATCAATATTTGATCCCTTTGAAAAGAATCTTAAATTCTTCTTACATTATGTATGTGAGCCAAAACTTATAACAAAGATATCACAGAGTTTAAATTCAAATAATTTAAGTGAACCTAATTCATCAAGTGGATCTTTGGCATCAGGATCGAGTGGATCATCCCAAAATGAATTATTAATTCATAGAAAACAATTTGAAAGTAATTCAAAGGAATATTATAGTTGGTTAAATAAATATCTCAGTAATGAAAAGGATAAATCCGAATCCAAATTATTTATTAAGAGAAAACATTTTGAACTTTCAAAATATGATTATTTAAATCATTTGAATCAATTAACTAATAATCAATATCTGAATCAATTCTTAGAATTATTATTCAAATTTATTAATATTCCTTATGATAATCATTATCCGAGATTATTAAATTTTAGTCTATTTGAAGATTTAAAGAAGAGTCAAGATCTTATTGGGAATAATTATAAGATTTATTTAAATGCTTTATTAAGATTCAATAGTGAAAAGTATCAATTTCGTCAAATGATAGAAGCATGTAAAACTAATGATGAATTAACTAATATAATCAAATATAATAAATTGAATTATTCTTTAGCTACTCAAATGTCAATAACTACATCTTCAGAAGCATCAACTATATCGGAAACTCCATCTTCTCCTTCAATTATTGGATCATCTAATGATGATGATCTCTTAGTGAATATGGATAATATTGGTCTAATATTCTCAGGAAATTCACCAACTTTTGGTAATATGCTGGAATCACCAAGTTTAAGTGAAGAAGAAAAGGGAGAATTAAGTGGAATATTATATACTTTAGGTGGTCAAGGTAAACCTGGTTGGCATAAAGAATGGGTAGTACTAAATAAAGGGTTATTAATGGAATTTTCTGATTGGAGGAAAGGTACTTCTCCTATAAATCAACCTATTGAAATTGCTTTATCAAGTATAAAGCCAGTAACTCATGAGAAAAGACAAAATTGTTTTGAAATATTAACTTCAAAAGGTAGTAAACATGTATTCCAAGCTTTGAATGAAACAGAAAGGACAAAATGGATTAAAGCATTATATAATGCTGGTCAAGTGGTTGATACAACAAGATTGAAAGAAAGTTATAGTGAACAAGGTAATAATAATAATAATAATAATGGTAGATCAAGAAAAATCTTTTCTAAATTGAAAACAGAATTTCATATACCTCCTGTTGCACCTATGGTGGCAGGAGGAAGTATGGATAGATCTTTATCACCAATTTCAATTACTTCTACAATAAGACATAAACATCAAGAAGAGAAAGATTATTTAAATTTAGTTAGATCAATTCCTGATAGTGATAATAATATTTGTCTTGATTGTGAATCAACCGATTCAGTTGAATGGATTTCTATAAATTATTTGGCATGTTTTTGTGTTAAATGTGCATCTGGTCATAGAAGTATTGGATCTCATATAACTAAAATTAGATCTTTAAAGCTTGATAAATTTGATAATGAAAGTGAAATGTTATTAAATTATATAAATAATAAGAAAGTTAATCAATATCTTGAAGAAAATCTTCCTATAAAGGATAAAATAAGTCCTCAAACTTCAGATGAAGATAGAGTTAACTTTATTAGAAAGAAATATGTTGAAAAGAAGTATAAATCAATAATTCCTGATATTAATAATACATTAATTAAAGCCATTCAAAAGATAAATATCCCTGAAGTTTTAAGATGTGTAATTTGTGGTGCTGATGTAGATATTAAAATTCAAATAAGTATTCCAAATAAAGATGAATATCAAATCATAAGTATATTTGAATATTCTTTAAGAAAATTCGTTGAAACTTCTGATGATGATTTAATATTAACAAGTTCTAAGAAATATTTCCTTATCTCAGAAATATTAATTTTGAATGGTTGTAAGATTGATGAAATTAAAGATTTGCGAGAAGATATTGGATTGACCGATGCGGCTGAGGAATATTGGAAAATAAGAAGTTTAAAACTTAGTGGTGGAATTGTATAGATGTATAGATTTATTTATGGGATCGTACTGCCTAATGCGGTAGTTCCCGCATTTTAATGGTTGCGAAATTCTTCTTTTTTTTTTTTTAGCTTTGATTTGTCTACCACAAATTCAAAAAAGTAATATTAGTAAATCTCTTTCCTCTTTAGGCATGTTCTTTCTTCCTTGTTAATGCACTTGGCAGGTAACATTATGCTATCAAAGGGGTCATTAGTTAAGTCTCATCCAATATCACCTGTACCGCCACTGGCTTTGCCATCATCATCATCATCATCATCATCTCAGTTAGATCCTTTGCAAACTATAACATCTTTACCAGAGCTGATTAGTATGTCATCCAAACCATCAGACTTTATATTTGATTATTGTATAGGGACAGGAAACTTTGGAGATGTTTATAAAGCAAGACGTAAAGATTCCAATACTATTTTTGCCATAAAAGTTATTGACTTAGACGAATCAATTGATGATATCAACCAATTAACTCAGGAGATTCACTTACTTTCTAGATTAAGAAGTCCTTATATTACTAATTATTTTGAATCATTTATTTATCAATGGAATATGTACATTGTTATGGAATATTGTGGAGGTGGATCATGTTCTGATTTATTAAAATTATATAAACATGTTCCTGAAATGATAGTTTCATTCATTCTTAGAGAAGTTTTAAAAGGTTTACAATATTTACATTCTGAACATAAAGTTCATAGAGATATTAAACTGGCTAATATATTACTAACAGAAAAGGCAGAAGTTAAATTAGCCGATTTTGGAGTAAGTGGAGAAATGTCAATGACTCATATTAAGAAGAAGACATTTGTTGGTACACCATTTTGGATGGCACCAGAAGTTATTATTAGAGGTGACAAGAATAAAAGAGAAGAAAATGAGTCTAAAGATGATGGGTATGATTCCAAAGTTGATATTTGGTCAACGGGTATAACAGCAATTGAATTAGTTACTGGTAGACCTCCATTATCACAATATAATCCTTTTAAAATTTTATTTCAAATTCCCAAGATTACTCCACCTACTTTAGAAGGAGTTCAATATAGTGATAACATTAAAGATTTTGTGAGGTATTGTTTAATTAAAGAACCATCATTTAGACCATCAGCTAGTATATTATTGAAGCATCATTTTATAACTAGAGGTAGACGTAATGCAGCATCAGCTCAGAATCAATTATTTTTAATGATTTCAAAAAAGAATGATTATTTAAGGAGACATGGTAAATTAGAAAGGACTCCTAATCATTTGATATATGAAGAAGAACAAAATAGTTTAGCAACTAATGCAGTGGAATGGAATTTTCAGACTATGACTGGTCTACCTGCCTATTCAGATCTTGGACCACAGGTTTTGAACAAGACTCCAAAAGTAATAGTTAGAGAACTTCCTAAGAAAAATATAGATCCAATGGTTAGAACAGATCATGTGCAAGTGCAAGTACAAAGTTCTTCCCCAATACAAATTAATGGACAGGAAGTGTTATTTGGATGTCTTGAGAATTTATATCGTCGTGCCATGACAGAGGGTGCAAAGTCTGATATTGCTTCATTAATGCTGGACTTTCATAGATATGAGACACAACAGCCAGGATTATGTGATGCACTTGTAGAAGAGTTTTTACATGTTCCATATAAAGTGTAGCAGTATAAACATTAGATAGTGTATATATAATAAGACTAATTGGTATATAATATGGAAACTACTTAACTAGTACAAAATTTAGCATAAAGAGTAATAGTAATAAATTTTACTAAGAGAAATAATTTCTCTACTACTCCATACCGGACCGTGCCTTCTAGCTTATTCCTTCCTTCCTTCCTTCCTTCCTTCTCACCACATGATTCTCCTACCAGCAAAATATCTCGAAAATCAAATCTCGAATCTCCGATCTCAAACTCCTTCTCTACCTTCACGTTTCACGGTTTTGTAACGCAAATTTGAAAAAGCGCGTTTTCGTGTTGTTGATAGCGAAAAAATTCGATGGTGCGAAATTTACTAGCTCGCAGCCAGCACGATTAGATCACACTAGTGCACACACCAGTAACTGGAGGGGGAAGAGATTTCTGATCTGACTTCATGTTGATGTTTTTGACAATTGTGATTACTTCTTAATACACTAGTTTTTAGTTTGACTTTCCATTAATAATTCCTGAGTGACTGTAGAGATGTCGGAGGAGAAACCAATTAGTAGTGCTAGTACTAGTAGTAGTACTAATAGTAGTACTAATAGTACTATGACAAATACTAGTATTAATCTTAGTACAAGTACTAGTGGTAGTTCTACTGGTAGTACTGGAACTTTATTAACATTACCTCCACAAACTCCTCGAACTACTTCGGCAACTTCTTCTACTCATAAACATCATCAAAGTATTACTCCATCATTCACCTTTGGTTTAACATTCCTGCCTTCATTTCAATTTCAATCACCCATTAATACGGTATCACCTCAAAAATTCTTTAATGTTACTAATAATCTTACTAAGGCAATTACAAAGACTCCCTCACGATTATCAAATAATTTAAATTCAAATTCCAATTCAACTTCAAATTCAAGTCTTACACCATCTCGTTTAAATAATAAATTTATGGATTCTTTAAGGCGAACTAAAAGTCAAGCAATTATAAAGAAATCTAATAGTGATGAGGAATCTGATAGTATTCATGATCTTGATGATAGTTTAAGTTTATTTTCTGGATCCTTTGTTAATGATTCAATCAATGTTAGTGCTAGTCATCCAAATTTAAGTTCTTTAACTTCTATTTATGAAGATGAAGATAATAATATTAAATCTAAACCAGTATCTGAAGATAAAACCTTCTTAACTCCAAATAAATTAATACTTAAGGAAACTCCAAATAGATCTAATTCCGAACCGGGTTTAGCATCAGCTCCTGCATTAGTTCCAATAAAACCCAAACCTATGAACAATTCAGATATATCTATCAATGACACGAATGATTCTAATTCTATTAATTCAGCTAATTCTAATCCAACTTATAGTATCAAAAAGAGAAAATTATCATCTATTGCATCTCAAGGAATTAATGATTCTCCAAATAATTCAATTGCATCTCAAATTGATTGTACAGTTGATTCCCCTATTCAAAGAAGAAAATTTTCTATTGAATCATCTAATATTAATGATAATGGTGATAAAGTTTGGTATGATGAATTAGATGAAGTATTAATTAAATCATTCTTAAAATATAGAAATTTTAGAGAAAATCATAAAGGTTATAATTCTTCATCTATACTTAAAAATACATCACAAAATAAAGTATTATCAAGAATGATTCTTAATAAAACAGGTATATTAAGAACTTCTAAACAAATATCTTCAAGATTATTTCGATTATCTAAACTGAATAAATTAGAAAAGCATAAATTAATTTCTTCAACATCTACAGGATTTGATTCTTCTATTGAAACTTCTTTAAATGATGAAATTCTGGAATTAATTCAAACTCCATTAGATGAATTAATTTCAAATAGTCAGTTAACTACTACTACTGGAACTAGTACAAGTTTACCTGATGGATCTCTTGATTCAATTAGAACAAATGAAATTATTGATCAAGAACTTTATGCATTATTATCTTCTCCTCCACCACCACCACCACCCACAGAATCAATTGATGATAATTTAAAATATGTATTAATACCTAATGAACTTAAAATTCAATTCATTAATAATATTCGTTCATGTGATAATCATATATTTACTAATTTAAATAAAGTTAATCAATCTATATCTTCTATAAAGGAATTAACTACAAAGTTTAATGATCAAATTATTCTGACTTTCTTACTTAATAGACTTAATCTGAATAGAATACCTATTTGGCATTTAGATTATGATATTAATCTCAATGTTAATACTACTACCACCACCACTACTACTACTACTACTACTACCACCACCACTAATAATAATAATCAAATATTCACATCTACCCCCATTTCACCATTCACTAATCAACAACAACCACAAATTAATTTATCATCATTAAATTTATTAAATGGATACTTTGAATCATTTATGAAACTTGATATTGAAACTTGTAATATTAATATTAATCAACATATGTTGAATTGGAAATTACATACTAAAGTTTATTCTCATAATAAAGAACAATTATTTGAAAATGTAGAAATGGTTAATGCATATTCTGATTTAATTGGTAAGAAATATAATTTACAATTTCCATTATTAAAGAACTTTTTTGCTGGCTATTTAAATTTTTTAATTAATGGATCATTTAAATCAGGATTTGATGATTTAAAAATTGTTCATATTTTGTATAATAATCATGGTGATGAAATTAATTTTGATCCAATGATTTCAACTATTTATGGTTATTTTATTCATGATATTAAATTCAATCAAAATGGTTCTAAAGGTGAAGTAAATGTTAATATAATTGATATAAGAGATAATGTTAATGATTTTAATAATTCTCATAGTTCTCAAACTATTGAAGTAGAAACCAAAATAAATCATAATCATAATCATAATCATAATCACAATCATGATCATGATCCAGATGATGATGATAATGAAACTATTTTGGCGGATTCTTCACCTTATAAACCATCACCTAGACATTCAGAAATTCATGATTCTCCTACCAAAAGACCAAACTTTCTATCAATTGATATGGAGAAAGTTAGAGCTTTAGGTAATGTAACTGGACCTCATACTGCTCCCATATATAATGCTGAAATTGTTCAAAAATATAATAAGAATTTATTAATGCAACAAGAACAATTAAGAATCCAAATTAAAAATCATCAACTTCAACAAGGTTATGATGGACCTGATAATGAACAACCACCACACTCTGCACCAGGTGGTACCCACCAAGGATTTATGATACCTCCACAACTTCCACCACAACCTCCTATTCCTGGTCCAGTTCAGCCTCAAGAGCAACATTTCATGCCTCCTAATGTAAACCCACAATTCATGCAACAGTTCATGCAACAGCAACAACAACAGCAACAACAGCAACAACAGCAGCAGCAACAACAACAACCATTACTTGTGAATCTAGGAAATGGGTTTGTTCCTTTTGCTAGTTTACATCCTAACTTACAGGAGCAATTCATTCAGAATCAGAGGCAATTGATCCAAAATCAAAACCAGCAGCAGCAACAACAGCAACAGCAACAGCAACAGATTATGTTCCAGCAACAACAGCAGCAACATCTTCAGCAACAACAACAACAGATATTTATTAATGAAACCAGCACAAACATGAACTCTATGAGTAATCAATTCTATATGAATACTCAACAGAACTTCATACCACCACAATCCCAGCATATGCCGCAAATGCAACAAATAGCACCGCATCAAGAAAAGATGCCCATGATCTCACGTAGTTCTTCTGGACCTGTTATGACATCCAAAGAATCTAACAAAGAGAATATCAGACCAAAAGAAATCAAGTTTGGACCAATCTTGGAGTATGACCCTTCCAAGGATAATAAATCCATTCAATCTAATAAAAACCTTAAATCAACCAGTGGGATTCATAGATTCCCCATTAATACTCCAGTTTCCATGTATAAGCCTAAAAAGAAATAGACTGACTGACTGACTGGATTCATAATTAGTATATATAATGTATAGATATTAATCTGGGAAACGATATAGTGTAATATAATATGACATTCAGCACTTTAAAGAGTTAATGTATTAGAGTAATTTACAGATTAGTTAGCTAACATATACTACTGTCATTTATATACAAGTTACAGCTTAGCTATTGCAGCTTAGTATCACCAACCTTTTGGTGGTGGAGAAGAGGGGCCAAAATAAATTTAATTTAACTGGTGATACTTGTAGCTCATTTTAATAATAATTATTATAATGGTATATAAATTCTAAACTAGTAGATACAATCCAGACTATAGCCTTATTGCGGATTTGGCGCCATTGTGTGGTTGATGAGTCGCGGATTTGCGGGCCTAAAAGGGACAAGAATCTCGTTATCATATACAGTAACAATAGCTGCAATCAGCGGAATAACTAAATTTTTAGTGATAGCAATAAGTTGTTCCTAATCTCAAAAACGCGGAATATGGATATGATAAAAGTAAAGCATGTGTTAAGACCATTAAGAGTATATTACGTTATCCATATATAAGATTAGTGAGAATTTTACTGTTATCTCTTAGCATAACTAGTAGTATTTTGAGCTTCTGTAGATGCGGAAAATGGATGCAAGATTACACCCAAATAAGTAAAGAAAAAAATCCCCTGTGTTAAACACTAATAGATAAGAGTATAATGATATTATTATTCCTATTTAGTTTGTAAAAACCAGATAACCTTATTTAATATTGTGTGACCATTTGAAGTAATAATAGGCACTCCATACATATGTATGACGATCATCAAAGAGGGTCCAGTTCGAATTAGTAAAGTTTAACCACTCCCACCCCCCATGATTGCTGATAGTATGTACTTCAACCAAGCCATTAACATTGTTCTATGACTTGTTGTTCTTGTTCTCTACTTATCTTTAGAATAAAGTTTAGGATGTTTGTGTAAACTAATTTGACAAGTAATCTGCTACATTTTTAGGAAACCGCTGATGTGATAGCAAATTATATATAAATAACACGATTACCATAACCATTCGTAATTAAGAAATATTTTAGTCCAGATAATTTCTCTCTAACTTATACGAATTAAAATTAAAATAGTAATGTCATTAAGTTCTGAAAAGGGTAACGGAAGTGTTGAAGTTCATCAAGTTTCAAGTGTTGCAGATGGTGTTGTTGAAGTGTTACATTCTAGATTTTCTAGAGAATCTGGAGCAATTGCAATAGATAGAAAGATTCTTGAAGCGGCTCAAGCAGATTTGGAATTGGCTCAAGAAACAGGTTATAAACCAGAATTAAGAAGAAATTTTAGTGTATTAGCACTTTTAGGTATAGGTTTTGGTATAACAAATAGTTGGTGTGGTATTTCTGCTTCATTAATTACTTCTATTAGTAGTGGAGGTCCTATGATGGTAGTTTATGGGATTATTATTGTTGCCTTCATTGCAATGTTTGTTGGAATCACCTTATCTGAATTAATCAGTGCAATGCCAAATGCTGGGGGTCAATATTATTGGACTAAGAAATTGGCTCCAAAAAAATATTCTGGTTTTGCATCTTATATGTGTGGAAACTTTTCATGGGCAGCTTCTGTTTTTATTTCAGCTTCAATTTGTCTTTCAATTTCTTCATCAGTTGTAGGGATGTATTTAATGAATAATCCTGATAAAGAACTTCAAACTTGGCAAGTGTTTGTTACTTATGAGATTATTAATATTTTTGTAACACTTTTCAATATTTGGGAAAGACCATTACCATACTTTTCTCAAGCAGCTTTATATGTTTCATTGGCTTCTTTCTTAATTATAACTATTGTAGTATTAGCTAAATCTGGTGGTGAATTTCAAAATCCTCAATTTGTATTTGTTGAATTTACTAATGGTACAGGTTGGGCATCAGGAGGTATTGCATTCATTGTTGGATTAATTAACCCAAGTTGGTCATTCTCTTGTTTAGATGCTGCAACGCATTTGGCTGAAGAATCAGCCGATCCAAGAAGAAAAATCCCAATTGCAATTTTAGGAACTGTTGCAATTGGATTATTTACATCATTATTATATTCAATTGCCATGTTCTTTTGTATTAAAGATTTAGAGCCACTTTATAATTCTAGAACAGGAGTTCCTATCATGGATATTTATTATCAAGTTTTAGGAAGTAAAGCAGGAGCCATTGGATTAGAATTCTTAATATTTTTAACTGCATTTGGTTCCCAAATTACTTGTCATACTTGGCAAGCAAGATTATGTTGGTCACTTGCTAGAGATAATGGTATTCCAGGGTCAAGATATTGGGCTCAAGTTAATACTAAAACAGGTTTACCAGTTAATGCTCATCTTATGTCATGTTTTTGGATTGCAGTTATTGGATGTATTTACATGGGATCATCTACTGCTTATAATTCCATGATTATTGGTGGAGTTGTATTTCAAATGTTATCTTATAGTATTCCAGTAACTTTCTTATTAAAAAATGGTAGAGATTCAATTAAACATGGACCATTCTGGTTAGGAAGAATTGGATGGATTTCTAATTGGGTTACAATAGGATGGACAATATTTACTACAGTATTTTATAGTCTCCCACCAGTTATGCCGGTCACAGCTGGTAATATGAATTATGTATCTGCAGTAATGGGAGTGTTTGGACTTTATTGTGTAATCTATTGGTTTGCTAGAGGTAAGTATAAGTTTACTTCTTTAGAAGAAAGAGAAGGTCATATTGAGGAATTAACTCAACAATTATCCCCTCAAGTATCAGCAATGATAAATATTTTATCAAATGAAAAGCAAGTATAGCTTGTTATAAATATATATTTATATTAAATTGTAATATACATAGTAAATTATCTTTTGCATTTAATAGATTTTCGCAACCTTTGCGTGCAGGTACTTGCGAGGCTTTTTTTTTACGAGGAGAATTTGTTTTTTAAAAAAGTGGAGAAAATATTTTGTATTACCCGGATTCTGTAACAATTATATATAGTCGCAATTCCTTACAGGAAATACATATAGTTTTTTTAAAACTTTGAGGACAACGACTTGGCTTACGGTTACCTTTTTTTTTTATTCGTATGTATTAAGCTATAAACGCAAAGGGACAATCCTATGATAAGAATAAACTTATCATTAGCTAAACGGTTACCAAGTAAAAAGATAATTGGGCATTGTTGAAATAAATTCAGACGGAAGGTATTTCACCAGTTATAGTAGTCCTCCCTGTGAATTGTAATAAATCAAGGCAGGATATATCCACAGTAGCTCTATCTCCACGTAAAGTGATATAACGTTCCGCGATAGGAATATGGCAAGAATCATTAGACGGGCCTCGTAAGGATATGCTAAATAGATGAGCCAAAATAATTAATCTCCACGTAAAGTGATATAACGTTCCGCGATAGGAATATGGTAAGAATCATTAGACGGGCCTAAGAAAAAATCGTAAGGATATGCTAAGTAGATGAACCAAAATAATAATCCGAATGGGTCAGGATTACATAAAGTAATGATCCACGTAATGATCCGCGAAAGGGCAAAAATTCAAAGGATATATATATTGATGGCATATTTCATAAATCCGAAAAGCTTGATGCCACGATGATAAAGTTAATCATCCCCAACTTTTCAACTTGGGTAGGCGAAAAATATGGCAAGCGGCAGTCATTTCGTCATGTCAAAATGATAAATCCGGAGGTAGTTATATTACGGAAGATACTTTGAACAAGCACTGAATAAATAGGCAAAACGTAGTCGCAAAGTAAGTCTTTCCACTCAGCCGTTATTTATTGTTGCTTGAAAGCGCTTCTGTGATATAATTGAGTGACCAACTAGTCGTAAGTTTGACGACACAATGGGTATATAGTTCTAGTTCTAGTTTTGGATATTTGTCTAGTTGTAGATAATATATATCTTGAGTGAATAATGTATTGATTGTAGGCATTATATTAATTTCGTAACTATTTATGCGTAACCATGTGATCCGAAAGCATGTGACACATAAACAAAATAAATAGAGTATCTCATCTAAGCGGAATCGAAACAGCACTAGTCGAGTTGCTGCAATAGAGTAAGTTAAGACTAATTGTGGCAGTATATGTGCCCAATTAGTTATTAATTCTTAAGAGTAAAAATGCTGTCAACAAATATTCCAGGAAATACACCAATTGGGAAAACTTCAGAATCAATTCCAAGTTCAACTCCAATATCAACTCCTACGCCAACTCCAGTAAGTTCTACCCCATTAAATTCCAATGGGAATGATTCAACTTCAACTTCAACTCCAACTCCAACTCGTCAAAAATCCAAGACTGGGAGAAGTAGTAGATCTAGTACTTTAAGTCAAAGTACTAGACAATTTAAATTAATTTCAGTTAATTTTAAAGAAGCAGCCTTAGATTCTCCTAGTTTTAGAGCATCAGTAAATCATTTAGATATTCAAATTGCTAATATTGAAAAATGGTTAGTTGCATTAACAAGTTCAGTTAAAAAATTCCCATCATATATTAAAGAAGTTCAATCATTTTGTAATTCATTTTTAGAACATTTAGTTCCAACTTTTCTTCAAGATGGATTAATTGATCAAGAATATACGGTTCAATCATTACATACAACCCTTGGAGGATTAAAAAAATTATGGGGATTAAGTTTAAATGCTCTTAATGTAAATTATTTTAATTTAGAAAAGACCAGTGGAATTATAACTAAAAATATAATTAGATATAAAGAATTAAGGAAAAAGTATGAAATAACTCAAGAAAAGTATGATACATATTTAGATATTTATCTTTCAACATCTAAATCAAAAGATCCAATAATGGTTATGGAAGATGCAAAACAATTATATCAAGTTAGAAAAGAATATATTCATGCATCACTTGATTTAATTATAGAATTATGTGCTTTAGGAAATTTAATTGATAAACTGTTGGTAGGTTTAAGTACATATATTTGGAAATCAAAATTTTCTCAATTTGTTAATGATTCAATTGATCCTTATTTTAAAGAGCAGGCTCATAAAATAATGAAAATTCAAAGTTGGTGTGATTCTTATTCTGAAGCAACTGATAAATTATATTCTGATATGATACTTGCAAGAGGTCAAGTTGAAGAAAGTTCATCACTTCAATTTGTTCCATCAACTGATATTAGTGATTATAAAACGGCATTAATCAATAATAAAACTTTAAATGAAATTGATGAAAAAGGGTTAGAAAAACATGGATATCTATTTATGAAAACTTGGACAGAAAAATCTTCTAAACCAATATGGGTTAAAAGATGGGCATTTATTAAAGGTGGAGTATTTGGATTATTAGTATTAAGTTCATCACAAACTTTTGTACAAGAAACTGATAAAATTGGTATACTTTTATGTAATGTAAAGTATACTCCAAATGAAGATAGAAGATTTTGTTTTGAATTAAAAACAAGTGATATGACTATTGTATTTCAAACAGAAACTTTTATTGAATTAAAATCTTGGTTAAAAGTATTTGAAAATGAAAGAAATCGAATTTTACATAGTGAAGATAATGATGATATATTTAATATAGCATCAGGAAGATATCCACCAATAGTTGCTGAATTTGCTTCAACTGCTAATACAACTGTTGATCGAGATTTAACTAATACTAGAATTATGAATTCAATGGGACAAATTGTTACATCAAGTAATCTTTCAAATCATATTAGAAAAGATGAGAAATATTTTCAAAAACATCTTTATTATCAAATACCTCAAATAAGACCTCCATTTATGACAGATACAACTAAATCATCAATAATTTCTTTTGGTTTAACTGCTGCTACTTCATTACCAACAGCATTAACTGCAAATTTATGGGGATCAGTAAATTGGGGGATATATTATCTTCATGATGCTATACAAGATCATGAACATAATGATGCCACTAATGCAAGACCAGAACAAGAACTTATTGATAAACAATGTTCACCACAAGGAGATTCAGGATTATATTATCCTGATTATTATCCTCCATCATTAGTACCACTTGATATTCAAATGAGAGCATTATTTGAAACTGCTGTTGAACAAGGTGAATATTGTATTGTATCATTTAGATGTATTTGGTCACCTAATTCAAGACAAGAATTAAGTGGTAGATGTTTTATTACCAGTCATCATATTTACTTTTATATGCAAGCTTTAGGATTTGTAGCATTATTTAAAGCATTTGTTGGTCATCTTGTTGCAGTAGATTATAGTGCTCAAAAACATTTTGATTTACTTAAATTATATACTGTTAATGGAGTTATTAAAACTAAATTATTTCTTGATGATGGGAAATTAATTAAACAAAAATTAGTTTATTTAATTAATAATTTAGCTAGTGAAACTCCTAAAAAATTTAAAGAACTTTTACATGATTTAGCATTAATTGAACAAAAAGTTCATACTGAAAATAAAGATCAACAAAAATTAAAATTAATTAATCAAATTTCAAGAAGTTTAAGTGAAGAAGGTAAAGCTAAACTTAATTTTCAAAATTTAGATTCAAGAGGTGATAAAGTTCCTTCATTTGTTTCTACTGATTCTACAAAACTTGAAGTATTTAAATATGATTTTTCAAGAGATTATAATTATGTATTTGAAAGAACTTATGATTTACCTCCTAAGGCAATTTTTCATGCATTACTTGGTGATGATTCTATTATATTTAAAGATCATACAACATTTGCAAGATTAGAATGTTTTATAAAGAAACCTTGGAGTACATCTCCAAATGGTAATTTATATCGTACAATTATAGCACCAGCCAATTATGAACAACGTAGATTAGATTTAAGAATTGATCAAGAAATTGATAATATGGTTGATAATCAATATTATACATTTACTCATACAAAATCCAAAATGAAACTTTTCTTAGGATCAAAATTTTCTGAAACTTTTAAATTTGCTATTATTGGAATTGCTGGAAAGCAATGTAAAGTATATTTTTATACAAAGACACAATTTGAAGGTTATCAAGTAATGAATCCATTTATTCATGAATTTTCTAAACAATTAGCTTCTAATCAAATTAAACATTTAGATAAAAGACTTCAATTGGTTGTTAAAGAAGTAGGAAATCATGGAATGATTGTTAAATCTATTTATCTTTATGGTAAATTAAGTCATACATCAATAAGTGAAAAGGAAGAAAGATATCCTGTAATTAGTATTAGTTTAATAAGTGTTATGAAAATGATATTTTTTAAATTAATGGTTACAACTACAAAGGGATTATTTCAAGTATATGATATTGCTTATAATACTGTTTTAATATTTATTAAAGGAATTCGAATGAATCAAGTTTTATTAATTATAATTGGATTCTTATGTCTAACTAATTTATTCTTTGCAGGAAAGACATCTGCTACTTATTGGACAGTTAGAAGAGCTAATCAAATAGCACATGAGTATATATTTTCAGAACCTATGATGTTAAAGAGAGCAGTCTATTTACAAGATATTCATGATTTAATTGAAAATAATTATTCAATTATATCAATTAACGAAGACAAAGATAAGGAAAAAGATGAAAATGAAAATGAAGAAATTAAAAGAAATAGTACTAGTAATAATAAATCTTTATGTTATAAGAATTTTAAGGAAAAGTCATTTATGTTAAATTATGATCAACCCAATTTTTGGGATTTAGAAACTATTAATGAACCTGGAGAAGCCCTTAAAAAACAATTCATAGATATTGGAGTTAAAAGGCATGAATTAATAGTTCAATTAAAAATTTTAAATGATATGGAACGAGAAATTGCTCAAGCAGAATGGCAAAATTTTTTATTATCAGAACTTGAACGATGTGAATATGTTAGTTCTAATATTTTAAAGAATATTGGTATTGATGGAATTGAACAAGGGATTGAATCGGTAGTTGATTATTGTCGTGATTGTTCTAATCAATTAAGTAAATTAAATCTTCTTTAAGTATATATGCTAAATATTAATAACCTCTTTTAGCTAAATTATCAGCAATATCTAAGTATAATGCAATA
Organism: Scheffersomyces amazonensis; assembly: GCF_036850825.1. Lineage (NCBI taxonomy): Eukaryota > Fungi > Ascomycota > Pichiomycetes > Serinales > Debaryomycetaceae > Scheffersomyces > Scheffersomyces amazonensis. Next base: position 480,071 of record NW_027042747.1, on the reverse strand, counting down.
GCATTAAATTTAGGTTTACGTTTAAACACAAATTTATCTAATGTTGAACGTATAGTACTTGTCCAATTTATTAAATCAAGATGATCAACTTGATCTAAAGTTCCTAAATAATTCCCCCATTTTGCACTTGTAACACTTACTAATCCATCATTATCTATATTTAATTTAGGGGCAAGTTTAATTTGATTTCTTTTTAATCTTAATCCAATTCTATATTTCATTAAATACCATGTCGAATAAAATATATTAAATAATTTAGGATTAAATTTAGCGCCATAGGAGAAATATTCGACTGTTGGATCATCTACGATTTCCTTATTAAACTTGATCATACTTGTAGTTGTCAAATCAAATAAAGCTTGAGGGGCTACATGCTTTAGAATAGGAACTGTTTGTACCAATTCATAAAAGAAATCTGCCACTTCTGAACCTCTATGAGGAGTTGCAATAGTTGTTAATGATACTACATGATACTTTTTATTAGGACCATTATTTTGTAATTTAGATATTAAATATCGACTATCTAAACCTCCCATTGAATGACTAATAAGATTTAATTTTATAGGAAAATTTATCTTATCATCAGACATATCCTTTAATTGTTGACATTGTAATTCTAAAAAACTTTCAAGAATTTCTGCTCTATCTCTAATAGTTCCAAATGGTGGAACTTGAGCCACGAGGACTTTTGCTCCAAGTTTTGAAAGTGCAATACCTATACCTCTCCAATAATCTAATTCGAATCCAAGAATTCGTTTAGATCCATCATTTTTTACAAGATACTTATCTACTATTTCAAAATTTTGAAAGAATGTTAATTTATCAAATCCCGAGAATCCGTGACATAGCACAATTGGATATTTAGGTGTATGATATTGTTCTCGGAGAGTTCCGAATTTATCTGTTATTATAAAATGGTTAAATCTCTTACTACCACCCAGATTCCAGTTAAATGCTAATGTCTGGATCCTCAAGGATCTACCTGTACGAAACATAGTTGTCTACTATGCCACAGTGCAAATAGAAATTGTTGTTCGATATTTCATTCTGATATTGCTACCCCATATATTTTTTTTTCCTTTGCGTATGTACTTAATATACTGTACTTCACATACATTTTGACATCATTGCTATTTTTGGCAATGAGTTCCGTCTATATACAAGAGTTTATATTTTATCTAGCACTAATTATTTTAACCATAATATCTTTAAAAGATTCAAGAACATTAAGTGATTTTAATCCTAAACCTCTAAGGGCAACCACAGGATAATAATCAGTGGCAAATACTTTATGTAATTTATCACAAATACCTAATAACATATGGTTTGAAGGCCAAGAATTGGCAACATAACTATCTAAAACTAATGTAGATCCAATATCCATACCTCTATCAATACCTGATTCTAATGCAGTCATTAAAGCTGCAACATCTGATTGTCCCATATTAAGACCTTGACCAGCTAATGGATGAATAGTATGAGCAGCATCACCAATTAATGCTATTCTTGGAGCAATATAGGTATCAGCATGAGACAATTTAAGAGGAAATCTAGCTCTTGATCCATCAAGTACTTCAACAACTTTTAAAGGATAATTTTCTTCTAAATTTTGTTGATCAAATTTTTCTAATCTCCATTTAATTTCATCTATTACTGCCATATCATCAGGATTATAATCTAATAATTTATAAATATAATTTAAATCTGCTTCATCTAATACAGTTGCTGCATTAACTAAATGAGGAAAGATTTCTTTATTAGTTTTCAATAATATTTCTGAAAGTTTTGGAGTACTTGACCAAACCATAGTAGCATTATCTTCAGTTAAAGGTAAAATTGCCAATGGACCTGTAGTTAAAAATCTTTGCCAACCTACTGAACGATAATCTTCATATTCCATCTTAAGAGTTCCAACAACTCCAAATCGATTATATTGCCAACCTCTTGATTCAATTCTAGCAAATTTACGAACTGGAGAATTGTATCCATCAGCACCAATTAATAAACGGGTTTGAATAATATCTCCATTTGAAAGTTTTACTATAGGCCAATCAAGATCAGCATTACCAGCATTTGGATCTATTTCATTTAAATCATGATCTTCAAGGGATTGTTGTATAGGACTAATAATATCTTCTACTTTAGTTTTATCAAGTACAGTAGTTCCTTCTGTATCATTTATTTCTTCAATCTTTTTTAATAAAGAACTCTGTATATTAATATTTTCAATCATAGCAGCAAGAACTCCAGATTCAGTAGATCCCGCGTCAAAATCTATTCTAGCATTATCATTATCTTGAGAATCATAAGCTACAATTCTGTCATAAAATTTTACTCTATCCTCTTTCATATAATCCCAATTTCCAATTCTTGATTTCATAAATTCTACAGATTTAGGAGTTACAGATACAACTCTATTGGTATAATTTTCTCCAGGATTATCATAAAAGTCTCTTACATTAGTTAAATCAGATGCTTCTACTAATGTACATTTTAAATGTCTTGTTTTTGGTGAATTCTTAAGAGCTGCCAATACAGATAATCCTGCTGGTCCTCCACCTACAATTACAACATCTTGTAACTTAGGATTAATTATTGTTTGACTATGGACAGCGGAATGTGTAGCCAATGTTCTCCTTATATAGTGTCTAAACGACATACTTGAATTATCTATTCACTAATTCAATTGAACATTAACAAATATAAAAGTCGTCTTAACTTAAACCATACTTGCTATATCCAATTCACTTATGAGCAGATTTCGATTTTTCACCCTGCAGCTTCGTTCCGCTGCTCGTTTATGCGCTTTTTGCAAGATATATCCACTAAGAAGTATATTTAACATAATTAACTTTTGCTTTCTTATAATTAATTAAACATTATATTAGATTATGTATAATTAGTAAGTTAATACTATAGAGTTATAATATTTCAAAATTCCGAGTATTTACCTTCCATTACTGATGAGGTCATAACGGTTGTGAAGTGGGGGGCTTAGATATAGAACGTAATTCCACATTATGATACTTTTTTGCGAAATTATATAAATAGTAGCATAACCCCTGTATCTTTGATTAATAAATTAATTAGATATAAGTGTAATTGTGATTGAGATTTTTATCAGTATAGATGAATTTAAGTCCAATTGATAATATCAAGAATCTAGATTCAATTCAATTAGTTGATGAAGCTGAAGCTATTATAAGTTCTGTTAAGAACTGGAAAAAAGACAAACAATTTGATTACGTACTAAATAAACGTAAATCTACACCAATTTCAATTAGGACATTTACTAACGATAGTTTGAATGGTGATTTCTGGTGTGCCAGAGTTAGTAATTTAACGGAATTGACTGATAAGGTGAGGCATACTTATTATGAATCCCTATTAAAATATCTTGTGGGATCTTTAACAGATATAAAACATACCCATACTGATTTTGAAAAGAAATATATTCATGAAATTTATGACTATAAAGTAATTCCTTATAACTTAATAAATGAATCACCTAATCAGACAATTTCTTATTTAACTCAGGTTTACTATAAATTACCATTTCCCTTAAGTAAAAGAGTATTTTATGAATTAGTCCATATCTACAAAGCACATGATAATCTGGTGGCGTATATAATATCGTTAGCTATAAATCCTAAGAATATTAAGGGGTCAAAGGATGATAGTGGATTTACAATTGGCCGTTATACTTCAATTGAAAAAATTTCCTTTGATGAAGACACTAAGAAATTAAAGTGGATTATGGCAACTTGTTCATCTCCAGGAGGGTTTTTACCAGATTGGGTTACTAAACTTAGTATTAGTGGTGCTATTGCTAAGGACGTACCTAGTTTTTTGAATTGGGTTGATACTATGTAAACTAAGTGGCTGACGTACTTGAGAACTCTGCTAACCAGTATTTGACATCATCACCAAGATTATCAAGAAATCCAAGATGTGCATAATCACTAATTCTATGTAATATACCATCATCTAATTCAGGCATCAATGATGTATCTACCACCTGTGATTCAAGTTGTTCATGTCCATTACTAATAGGTGAACTCATGTTGGATGTTATAGAAGGTGGTACCACACTTAATTTTCTATATGCTATACTTTTCCGTTTCTTCTTTGTACTATGATTACGATTTTTAATAATAATAATGAACTTTCCTTTATGTTTAATGTAATAAAACATCCAATCATTCTGTTTGTTACTTGTAAATTTATGAAAATATTCACCCATCTTATTATGGGTGAAAAAGTTATTATTTCTTTGCATTAAGAACAAAGATGTTAATTGATCATGTAAATAAAAGATAGCACTTTGATATCTAATCAATGGTTTATTTTCTTCTTCATTAAGATTAATATGGGGTAAATATGGTAACGATGATTTTATCCATCCTTCTTCTTTATCAAATACTATGAAGAAAAAGTCATTATCAAGTTCATTTTTACGTATAATCCCATTTAAAGATCCCACACTAGTACCAATAATACTAGCACCTAAAACTGAATTGTCAATTTCATCAATGGCTGGAGAAAGGGTATCCTGAGCCAAGGTTTCATAAAATTCGATATTGTCAAGTTGATCCCATCCAGATTCATATACCAATGTAAGTATAATGTCATCCTTCTTGAAAATAACCAATTGATATTCTCGTTCTTCCTCTTTATTATCATCAACCTTCGTCTTTAGATATACCAATTTTTTAAATACAGTATTAGTATTAGTCGATAAATCGAACTTGGACCCAATTAAATATTCACCAGTATTTTCTTCTTCAATTTCATCGTCATCATCATCGTTAGGAATGGCGTTTTCTACTATAGTTTCATTTTCTGTATTTCCTGCACCACTTAAGGACAAATTTTTAAGTAAAGGTGGTACCAGTAACCAGCCTCCACTAGTTACTTCTTCAACGCTTTCCACAATACCAGTTCCATAATGTTTAACCTGATCTCCGATCGATAACATTGTATTTACTGTATAATTAATAGGCAGAATAGCCAAATTAGGAGTAATATTCCTTGGGTTTAACATTTCTAAAGCAGTAGATGTTACAGCCCTTAAATTTTCTGTTGTAATTTGTTGAAAATTCCCACTAGAAGTTGCAGAGTTAGCAGTTGAACTTGTTTCAGATTCTAAATCGGGTATTACCGATAAATTAGATTTGAAATTTTCATCAAAATTAATATTAGATAATGCTTCTGTGGTTAATGTCTGATGATAATCATGAAATTCTAACCAACTGTATATATCTATTAATTCATTTTCAGATAATTTTGGATTACTCTCTACGTGTAGTAAACCATACTTCTTAGGAAATAATTTATTGAAATAAGAAATTATTATTCCTTTAGGAATAGATTCAGAATCTCCTTGAACTATATTACTAATTTCTGATGTTGCTTGGAAGTTTAATGATAATGAAGATCTTTTGTATAATCGATCGGATGGTAATAGTCCTAAGAATCCCTTATAATTTAAACTGTTAGGCCAAGATAACCCTGGTGGGATTTTATAGTATTGTGAATTGTAATTGAAATAGAATCCTTGCCAATATTGTAGAAGTAATTGCTTTAGTACTGGTAATTGATACTTTTCGACTATATTACCGAAAGAAGTATTCTGAATAACAAAATTTCTATAAAATGATTTAATTAGCTTAATTAATTGATGGTTTGTAAAGTTAGATTTGTTATTATGCTTAGCATTAAATGATATAGAACATGCAAGGAAGTATTCTGATTCGATATTTATAAGAATTATAGAAGACTTGGAGGAATTTATAATTGTTACATCATTATCTTTCAGATTATTGAAATCAACAGCGAATGAATTGACTCCTCGTATTAATCCAATAATTTTTAACTGTTCAATTTTTTCTTCTTCCAGAAGTGATTGATTTCCCTCTGCTTGAGAATTCGATGATATAAAACATATAATTTGTTGGAATAATTCTTCGCTAGTCTCTGCATTTGAGTTCTCTATCAAACTGGGGTTAAACACTGATAAATACTTAAGTTGTGGATTATAGGTCGATTTAGTATCATAGTATGGTGAGTTGCTATTGGTAAGACCTCCATTATCTCCTAATTGTGGTAGGAACTTGGTGAAGTAGGATGCCATTGAGTCATTATTAAAAGTTAAGAGTACCTGAAGAAGCTATTGCTTAAAGGTATAAATAGACTAGTTTGTTTGTCGCGCTTTGTTTCTGTCGTCGCGACAAATGAGAAAAAAAATGACAAGAGATTAGAGTTTGTTACATACAAAGTTTCTATTAACTTTACTCACACAATTGTTTATTATTTAAAAATATTTAGAAGTATTTATAATATTTATGTTTGTAAGGCTCTTCCAAGTACTTAATTTCTTCATCAGTAAACTTGAATTGAGTTGCTTGCACAGCTTCTTCAACTCTCTTGATGGAATTAAGACCCACAATCGGATGTGCACCCTTACTAAGTACCCAAGCAGTAGCAATTATAGCCATACTAACACCATGTTTCTTGGCTAATTCTTCAACTCTATTAACTATTTCAACATCATTTTCATCCAACTTATCTAAATGTAACATTTGAATAATTGGAGATGTTCTTGGATGGGTGGTTTCTGCAGTTACGCTAGCTGGTTTAGCTAACACACCGGCAGCAATTGGTGACCATGGAATTAAACCAACATTTCCAAATACGTTGTTGTTACAGAAATAATTCATTTCATTCTCTTGTTCACGGTAAAGTAAGTTATAGTAATTTTGCATACTAATAAATTTAGCCCAACCATTCTTGTCAGCAATAGCTTGTAATTGAACAAAATCAACAGCTTTCATAGAAGATGCACCAAGATATCTGACTTTACCATCTAATACAACATCATTTAAACCTTTCATGATTTCGTGTTTTGGAGTATTAAGATCTAATCTATGGATTTGTAAGACATCAATATAAGTACCCAATCTCTTCACTGATGCTTCAACTGCATCAAAAATATGTTTTCTGGATAACCCTCTGGAATTAACATAATCTGGACCAGAAGCTGTGAAAGTATTAAAGGAAGGATCATCTTCATCAATTACGTTAAATAATTTTGTTAAGATAACAACTCTATCTCTCTTAATATTATATTTCTTAAGAAATTTACCTAACCAGATTTCCGATTGACCATTGGAATACATATCAGCAGTATCAAATGTTCTAATTCCAAGATCATAACACTTTTTCAAGATTTCCATAATTTCATCTTCATCATCAAGAACCCAAGGTGACCATTTCTTACTACCATAAGACATACATCCTACGATAATTCTTGAAATAGATAAACCAGAATCACCTAATTTTGTGTAAGGGATTGTAACTTCAGTAGAAGACATAATGTAACTTAAATCAATTGCAATTGATGAAGTATTGATCCAATTCTAAAACCTGGGTTTTTCAAGCCTATATATACTCGCTTCGAGGAGAGAGGCTTTTACATAAACTCAAGTCCGGATAGGGTGCGCATCGAGACCCGAACTTTACATAATGAAACAGAAGAATTGGGGGAGCCGGCCGTATCTCACAAAATGGGGTCAATAAATGTCACTTACAGTAGTAGTACCATTTCCAATGATAAATAAAATTCCCGTTTGGGCTACTCCGGCTTTGTGTTGAGAAAAGTTCGGGGTCGTGGCAACTTTTTCCTAATTTATTATGAGGATACTAGCAATCAATAAATCAGGATTGCTTGAAGGTTGAGTTTTTTTAACTTACATCAAGTGACTACGGATAGGAAATAGGAAATAGGGTTATATATTTGCCAATATATGTATATAGACTAAAAATAAACTTTAAACTTGTACTTATAAGGTTCTTCCAAGTACTTGACTTCTTCTTCGGTTAATATAATTTGAGTGGCTTGCACGGCTTCTTCAACTCTCTTGATTGAGTTAAGCCCAACTATTGGATTGGCGCCCTTATAGAGAACCCAAGCTGTAGCAATTACAGCCATACTAACATCGCGCTTTTTGGCCAACTCTTCGACTCTGTTGATAATCTCGACATTGTCTCCTTCTAAGTTATTGTAACCGAAAATATCAATCATTGGCGACACTCTTGCATGCGTGGTTGCTTGACTGACTGCAACAGGCTTTGCTAAAACACCGGCTGCAATTGGAGCCCATGGAATCAATCCAACTTTGCCAAATACATTATCGTTACAGAAATAATTCATTTCATTCTCTTGTTCACGGTAAAGTAAGTTATAGTAATTTTGCATACTGATGAATTTGAACCAACCATTCTTGTCAGCAATAGCTTGTAATTGAACAAAATCAACTGCTTTCATGGATGAAGCCCCAATGTATCTTACTTGTCCCGATAAAATAACATCATTCAATGCTTTCATAATTTCATGCTTTGGTGTATCGTCCAATCTGTGTATCTGCAAAACATCGATGTGTGTACCTAATCTTCTGACAGAGGCTTCGACAGCATCAAAGATATGCTTTCTGGATAAACCCCTTGAGTTGATATAGTCAGCACTTGAGCCCAAGAAGCCGACGACACTGGGATCATCCTCACTTACAGGACCAAAGGCCTTAGTCAAAATAACTACTCTGTCCCTTTTGATGTTATACTTCTTGAGAAACTTACCTAACAAGATTTCTGATTGACCATTAGAATAAACGTCAGCAGTATCAAATGTTCTAATCCCTACATCATAACATTTTTTTAAAATATTCATAATTTCTTCTTCATCCTCAAGGACCCAATCTGCCCATTTCTTGGTACCATAAGACATACATCCAGCAACAACTCTGGAAATAGATAAGCCAGAGTCACCTAATTTGGTGTAAGTGACTGTTGGTTCATTAGACGTCATTTTTGTAGTTTTGATTCAAGTAAAGTACATAATATTGATATTAATCTATTTATCATCCATTCTGAAGCACAATTGTACTGTTTAAATATAATTCCAATAAGTAATTATATATGTGAATCCGGCTGCAAAATCCAAAGTCTTCCCCCGAGAAAAACGCTAACCGATCCCACATTATCACCGAAAAACTTCCCGATTTAAACTTTAATACCATTTTTAGCGCTCTTAGACCCTATTTAGGGTTGTTGTAATTTTTTCAGAGAAAAGTTCGGTAGTTGCGAAAAGCAATTCCCTCCTACAGGATTAACTAATTGTCACCTTATTACGTTTTCATTTGATAAGAACAGTATTTAACGAATCAAATTAGAGATATATATTTAGAAATAAGGCTTGAATTTATACTTGTAAGCTTCTTCCAAATACTTGATCTCTTCCTCAGTTAACTTAATTTGAGTAGCTTGCAAAGCTTCTTCGACCCTCTTCACTGAGTTAAGACCAATAATTGGATTGGCGCCTTTAGAGAGAACCCAAGCAGTAGCTATAATTGCCATACTAACATCGCGCTTTTTGGCCAATTCTTCAACTCTGTTAATAATCTCAATATCATCTTCTTCCAAGCTGTTGTATCCCAAAATATTAATGATTCCGGAAACTCTTGCGTGCTTCTTCTCAACGGAGACACTGGCAGGCTTTGCTAAAACTCCCATGGCAATTGGTGACCATGGAATCAATCCAACTTTACCAAAGACATTATCGTTACAGAAATAATTCATTTCATTCTCTTGTTCACGGTAAAGTAAGTTATAGTAGTTTTGCATACTGATGAATTTGAACCAACCATTCTTGTCAGCAATAGCTTGTAATTGAACAAAATCAACTGCTTTCATGGATGAAGCTCCAATATATCTTACTTGTCCTGATAAAATAACATCGTTCAATGCTTTCATAATTTCATGTTTTGGTGTATCGTCCAATCTGTGAATTTGAAGAACATCAATGTGTGTACCTAATCTTCTGACAGAGGCTTCGACAGCATCAAAGATGTGCTTTCTGGATAAACCCTTTGAATTAATATAGTCATTATCAACCCCTCTAAATTGAAAACTGGGTTCGTCCTCATTAACAGGAGCAAAACACTTGGTTAAAATAACGACTCTGTCACGCTTAATGTTATATTTTCTAAGGAACTTTCCGAGCCAGATTTCAGATTGTCCATTGGAGTAAACATCAGCAGTGTCAAATGTTCTGATCCCAACATCATAACATTTTTTTAAAATATTCATAATTTCTTCTTCATCTTCAAGAACCCAATCTGCCCATTTCTTGGTACCATAAGACATACATCCAGCAACAACTCTGGAAATAGATAAACCGGAATCACCTAATTTGGTGTAAGGAATTGCAAAATCAGTGGACATTTTTTTAGTGGGTTTTTCAATGTGTTAATTTATTTTGTAAATCAATTGAGAGGATCGGCCAATTATTTATAGATTTTTAAATTTGGAGAATGGCATATTTTGTGATTTAGGATCAAACGACACTTCATTAAATAGAGCGGATATTTCACCAAAGATGCAAGACTTGGGGTGGTTATTAACCGATTTAGGGATAGTCCGGTTTTGTGGTAAGAAAAGTTCGGGGATAAAAGAACTGGATGCTAACTAAAGCCGATGTACAAATAGAATTCTAAATGGCATGACTAGGGCCAAAAGGATACGGAGTGCTGTTAGTAGCTCAATGATACGGAGTGCTGTTAGTGGCTCAATGATACGAATTGTTTACCAATCCATTACTAAAAATTCGTTAAAGATCAATGCTTAGAAGTCAAAAACTTACATATATTAATGAAAAATAGCACTACATAACGAATTAAAAAATTGTAAATCCTTTAGCATCATAAGGCTCTTCTAAATACTTGATCTCTTCTGGTGTTAATTTGAAAAGTGTAGCTTTTACAATTTCTTCTACTCTTTCTTCAGAATTGAGACCAACAATTGGACAAGTACCCTTACTTATAACCCAAGCAGTTGAAATAATTGCCATACTAACTCCATGTTTCTTGGCCAATTCTTCAACTCTCTTGACAATTTCTGCATCTCCGCCTGATAAATTTCCCAATCTTAAATGAGTGATTCCAGACTCCGTCTTTGCAGTTCTATTATTTTGAGATTCCGTATTTAATGGTCTAGCTAAAACACCCATTGCAATTGGTGACCATGGAATCAAACCAACCTTACCAAGGATATTTTCTTGACAGAAATAATTCATTTCACGTTCTTCTTCACGGTAAAGTAAGTTGTAATAGTTTTGCATACTAATAAACTTGAACCATCCATTTTTATCAGCAATAAATTGAAGTTGAGCAAATTCAACTGCTTTCATAGATGAAGCTCCAATGTATCTTACTTGTCCTGATAATATAACATCATTCAATGCTTTCATTATTTCATGCATAGGAGTTGTTCTATCTAATCTGTGAATTTGAAGAACATCAATGTAAGTACCCAATCTTCTAACTGAATCTTTAACGGCATCAAAAACATGCTTTCTTGATAATCCTTTAGAATTGAGATATTCATATTCTGGTAAGCCAGAGGTTTGAAGTCTGAATCCATAGTTTGTATCATCAACAGGATTAAATAACTTTGTTAAAATAACAACCCTATCTCTTTTGATATTATACTTTTTAAGGAACTTACCCAATAAAATTTCTGATTTACCATTAGAATAGATATCTGCTGTATCGTAAGTTCTAATACCAACATCATAACATTTCTTTAAAATTTTCATAATCTTCTCTTCATCTTCAAGCACCCATTGAGACCATTTTTTGTCACCATATGACATACAACCTGCAATTACTCTAGAGACTGATAACCCCGAGTCACCTAATTTTACATGTGGAATTTCACCTACAGTATCTGACATCTTTATTTTAAATTAACCGATTATTTCGTTTTAGTACTTCTGCCTAATTTACCATAATGAAACTATTAATACAGTGAAAAATCCCCCTATTTATATACTAGGACTTGGAGAATATTAACTAGTTAATTTTCACTGGATCCTCCCCAATTTATTCTAAAAAGAGTATCTTCCCCGTACACAACTACATTTCAAACTACATATTATGGGGTAATGGAAGGTAAAGTAAAGCAAACAGGTAATTACCGTCCCCCCATTTTTGAGCCTCCCCCAAATGCTGCGAATTATAGCGAAAAATCGTCCCTCCTCGCCCCCTAATTACTGTAAAGCTAAGATTTTGAACTATTGTTAATTGTTAATAGAGTGGTTATTTAAGGGCCGCTCGCTTCAATTATCAAGGTATCTGAGATAATTCAAACGTTATTAGTAATCCGCAATAATAGCATAAGAGTATATTTTGCGATTTAAATTTTTGCATCCTGATTACCCCATTATTTATTGTAGCATATAGTATAGTTAGGCTATAAAAGTTATGTTGAAAGAAAGTGATTATGACTCATTCTGCAATTCAACAATAGTCCATGTCTACATCAAATAAAGGTATTCTGTAAAGGTATGATGTTGGGTCTGTCTACTAAATAGACTGCGTTCTTTCATTCTCACTCTCACTCTCACTCTCATTCAATGAGCTGCTAAATTATATCTTTTTGTACTGTTTGTTTAAATACAGTTTATATTGACACTTCCACACCACATGGTTACTTCACAATGTTTATAATTCTACCTAAATTAGGCTATAATCATGATAATTATTATGTGTATTTGATAATCGATTGGATGTACTTGACAACCGACTCTCTACCCTCGATTCAATAGGAAAATACGCGTTCTGTTCACGTGAGCCGGAATCGAATCTGAAAATCCGGTTTGTTTACACTTTTAAACGAATATTGGGAATGTTGATGTTTTCGGCAACTAACCTAAATAGGGTAGGTACGAAACCTTAACAGATCTCTCCTAATCCCAAATACATCTGATTCCCCCTGAATTACTGAACAGCTTGATAAACTCTCCATCTTGAACTTGAACTTGAACTTGTTGTATCAAACCCCCCCCCATAACTCTAATCTGCCAGCAATCACAAGCATAGGCATAAGCAGACACAAAACGGCCCGTCAGACGAAAAATCAAAACAAACCAAAAAAAAAATTTTGCCAACTGTTCAGTAGGATCTAAAAGAAGTCTACTTCGGAGAACTAGTAGCTGTATCAATTGGTAGAGTCAGTTTCTGTTTGTATATGTACAGTGACATTGAGATATCCATTTAATAATTGTCTTAGTCATGTCAGCCAGTAACAGTCCTATCAAAATTAGAGGTGAGCACCCCCAAAATGGCAGTACAAGTAGCTCCACCACGAATACGTCTAGGTCCAACAGTACTAGTCATACCCCCAATAATAATAATAATAATAATAATAATAATAGTAATAATTCCAATAACAATAATAATAATACATCCAAAGTGATTGACTCGTTACATTCACAAATCGATAGTTTAAAGGAACAACTAGAAACTGTACAACTATCGTGTGATGATTATCGAAAGAAATATACTGTAGTATCTCAAAAGAATGAATCTTACTTAGATCAACTAGCCAATTCCAAGCATGAAGGTGATATGATAAATGCCTTGTTAAAAAGAAAAGAAAGAAGAATCATTGACTTGGAAAATCAAATTAATGAATTATATTCAAATAATGAGACTTTAACTTTAACAAATAAGAATTTGAAAATTAGATGTGATAACTTACAAGATTCATCTTTAAGTTCTATTGCTGAATATGAAAGAATGAAAATTAGTTATGATGCCTTAGTTGCAGCTCAAGCTGAATATAAAAGACATTATCAACAAGAAATATCTCAAATAAGTGATCAATTTGAACAATATAAGCATGATCAACAACAAAGATTAGAAGAATTACAATTGAAATTTGCTAACAATGATAAGGATGTTGATACCTTGTTGGATAGTTTGACTAATAAAAGGAAAGCTATGGATTCTATTTATATTAAAAAGAATAAAATGGTCTTGGAATTACTATTTAATCTTAGTAAGGTTGCTAAATTACATGGTCAAGATTCAATGCAAATTTTGAAACAATCGGTAGAAACAGTTCAATTCTTAGTTGATAAATATCCTGATTTGCCGGAAAGACTTAGTCCAATTGAAGAGATGGATATCAATTTAGAGGAATTATTGAACGAATCTCACGAAACATTATCAAATTGTTCATTTGATGATGATATAAGTGAAACATCAAGTATTTCAAATCAAGCTGAAATTGATGTTAATGAAGAAGAGAAATCTAATTCTATGCCAGCATCAAGAAATACTTCTGGTGGAACGGTACAAAGATCTAATACATTACAAAATAGAAAGAGAAAGAATAAAAGGAATTCCATTAGATTTGATTCTAAAGGGGCACCTGATTTATCCAATATAGTAACTCCAACTAATAATAATCAAAACCAGTTTGTGTTACCTAAGCGTCCAACTAATAATAGTAATAGCAATCAATCCAATCAACCGACTCATTATAACAATAATTCTAATAATCACACTAATACCCACAATAGAAATTTATCAGTTAATTCTAATCTGTCGCGTCAATCATCGGTTAGTTATCAAACTACTTATGATTCTAACACTTTCCAAATTACTCAACATCGACTTAATAGTAGTGGACATACTAACAACAATAACAAGGGTGGATATAGAAATAGTAGTAGCCACAATAACAATAATAACTACAATAACAACAACAACAATACCAACAACACCAACCATAATCACAACAACAATCATAACAACTCTAATAACAACAACAGCAACGGTGGAGGAACTTCGAAACAAGCTAAGAGAAGATCTATGTATAATAACAGTAACAATAAAAGAAATTCACAATTATTCGATGCTACAAATTTAAACTATCCGTTGAATTCTAATTAATAATATATACAGGGGTTTGGTTATAAAAGTACTAACATAATAATTATTCAATAGATTGCTGTACTATGGACTAGGTCAATTGCTATGTTTTAGTTTCGATCCTTGATATACCATAAGATCCTAATTTTTATGGTTTGTCATCCTTCTTGGATCTACCTGTATTTTACATGTATACATCTATATAATTATATACTTGTATACTTCTATACTTATTTATTATAATCTTATTACTAGTAAGTGCTTATTATACCGATATTAGATACTATGAGGTCCTACACTATCCAACTCTATGATGACTTATTGCTAAGGCAAATACTATATACCTAGTTATATAATTTCCATTTAATTCTACTGTGTGTCAAGCCTCAATTAGCCTCGATTTAGCCTCCATTAGCCTCCATTGGTGAACAGAACCTGCTTGATTTGCAGCCATTGCCAAGACTAAATTCTGTACAAGAAATTCTATTTAATATACACACGTCTAGCACACACAGTCATAGATCCTCTTTTACATACAATGTTTAGGATACGTCACTGTATTCCTAATTAAGTAATCACCGTAGTTATAGAGCGCCTATTACTTTGAACCAGAATGTGGCATTTGTCGCATATTGCACGACCTCCTATAATTTGTTATTTTGCCAGCACTTTTATCATCACTTATAACCTAGTTTACAATTTCGGGTAAAAGACCCTTAGTCGAAAGAAGTCAATTGTGTGAGAGGAGGTACAAAATCGAATTGTAAGCTGTTTGAAGTTAAAAATTTCCAACCAGTAGCCGTTTGTGAAGTAATGAATTCAGTATAATGTGGAGAGAATGCACGACCCACTAATTTCCGAAATCGGGTACGTACATAATAAGTCCCACTCACCATGGAATTCCAGCTCAGTATACAATGCGACTCAAATATTTGCTGCTTTTCAACAGTTTCCAAGCATTATTTAGTTTCGTTTAAATGTATATATACATCGAAGAGACAAGAAAAATCTCTAGTACATTACTTCAAATTTGACATATTTGATGATTGATAAGAAATGTATAGGAGAAATGTATGGTAAAAGTTTATTTAAAGCTAGAAGCTTTATAGCTAATACGGCTCAAATTAAGATAATTATCAATTCCATCAGTTTTAACGAAAAATTCACCATTTCTAAGTCGTCCAATGAGAACCCGACCCGGGCAAGTAAATTTTTATCAGATGGGAAAAATAAATTACGAAAATGGATTTTTTTTTTTATTTTTCATTGTTTTGTCAATTTTCAGTGTGCGTTTGTAGTGCAAAATGTAAATCCTCCTTATTTATTGTAATTTCTTTTCCAATAATATCATGTTACATGAGTTATATAAAGTATTATAGGGAGTCTTCTATTCGTATAGATTGTGTATGTAAAAGTATAATGGTAAGGATTTGAAGGATAGAAGTTAATAAGGCCGCCCATCCCTCAAAATTACCCCCTAAACAAAATGGCTGCTACTACCTAGAACTAAAATTAAACTTCATAAGAATGCAAACTATAAACCAACCACATTGTAAGAATTCTCCTCTGTCCGAACTGTTCGGCTTATACCTGCTGTTTAAAAATTATTTTGTTTAATTAATATATTCAATGTATGGCGTACTGATGGATGAGATAACTTTTTCTCATGCAAACTAAATAATAAATAATTTATTTTGCCTTGAATTTGGGTTTAATTTTTCAAGTTGCATTTCCTTTTGTGGTGATTATGTTGATTTGTGCATCAACTCATCATATTAACAATGCTAGTATCGGTATAGTTTGGGTTTTCACCGTTTTTTCTCATCTAGTTGATAAATTTGGGGGTTCATAAGTTGTATAAATAATTAGTTATTTGTCTTAATTAAACAGTTACATAATTTTTAACCTTTTTTTAATTTCTCTAACTTATAGTTCTACTTTCTGTTATCTTCATATATATTATTCAGTTTCATTTCTTAGTTGAAATCGAAAACATCCAACTCCCCCTCCCCTTTACCTATTAACCCTTTTTATTTCAACTACTTGCGTGACAACTGAGTCAATTATCGATAAGTAAAGTAAAGTAATAATAATAATAATAGTTGCAAAGATATTTAACTGAATTTTGAATAAATTATAACATCATAGAACTAAAAGAAGACAAGAATTATTTACAATGGCTAACGTCTTCAACGTTCAAATTTTCTTTATTGTTTTTAGAGAATCATTAGAAGCCATTATTGTGGTTTCAGTCTTATTAGCCTTTTTAAAACAAGGTTTAGGAGGGGCTACTCAAGACCCTGTCGTTTATAAAAGATTATTACGACAAGTTTGGGTTGGTGCCGTATTAGGTGTAGTAGTCTGTCTTGTCATTGGTGCTGCTTTTATTGCTACTTTCTATACTTTAGGTAATGATATTTGGTCTAAATCTGAAGATTTATGGGAAGGTATTTTCTGTATAATCGCTACTGTTTTAATTACTTTTATGGGTTTAGCCATGTTAAGAGTTAATAAGATGAAAGAAAAATGGAGAATTAAATTAGCTAAAGCTTTAACTAAAACTCCTGCTAATAAGAAGGATCGTTTTAAGATTGGTTATTTAGCCAAGAAGTATGCTATGTTTATTTTACCATTTATTACTACTTTAAGAGAAGGTTTAGAAGCTGTTGTCTTTGTTGGTGGTGTTGGTTTAAGTTCTCCTGCTACTGCTTTCCCACTTCCTGTTATTTGTGGTTTAATTGCTGGTATTGCTGTTGGTTCCATCTTATATTATTCTGGTTCCACCGTTTCTTTACAAATCTTTTTAATTATTTCAACTTGTATCTTGTATCTTATTGCTGCAGGTTTATTCTCCAGAGGTGTTTGGGGTTTTGAAATGCATCTTTTCAATAATCAAACTGGTGGTGATGCTGCTGAAGGTGCTTCTGGTCCAGGAACTTATGATATTGCTAAATCTGTTTGGCATGTTAACTGTTGTAATCCAGAAATTGATAATGGTTGGGATGTGTTCAATGCCTTGTTAGGATGGCAAAATTCTGCCACTTATGGTTCTGTTATTTCTTATAATATTTATTGGTTATTCATCATTGTTACTATTCTTTTAATGCTTTACGAAGAAAAGCATGGTCACTTACCTTTCCTTAAGGGTGTTACTTTGAGATCTTTGAACCCAATGTATCACATTAAGGGTAAGAAGAAGAATGAATTAACTGCTGAAGAAAAGGAAGCCTTATTTGAAAAGGTTAAAGCTGCCAGAATTGGTGATGATAGTGCTGAAGATGGTACTCATGAAGCTGAGAATTCTTCATTGGTTCATGAAGATGTCATTGAACTTGATAAACTTGATAAGAAGCAAGCTTTATAAGCTGGTTGCGTAAAAGGTCATGGTCGTAGTCATAGTGTGATGCTTTGGTTATACCATCTGTATACTCTTTATCTGCTATAATTACACACACACACACACACACACATAGGTATAGATAGAGATAAAGAGTTGCAAAGGGTAACCATTCCGTTTCCTATACGTTTATGACTTATTTTCCTCAAACTAAACTAGCCTGTTTCCATTCATTGTTTGTATTATCTACCTTTCTCTGAAGGGGAGGAAGTTGGGAGTGATTAATCATATTAATCTAATATTCTAGTAGGGGAACTGGGTCCTCCCTATACTAGATTTTGGATAGAGTCGAGTGTTTAATATTTCTTATATAACTTTTTATTCTTATACTATTTTGGGGTCGTTATACATATACTTATATAATATACATTGATATATTCCATAATATTAGTAGTACTAGTAGTAGTAGTACTAGTACTAGAAACAGTCAAATTCATTCTCAGACGTTCTCAAACTATCATTCAATATGGTACGGAATTCCTTATCGTTGTAGTCAAATTTAGATCCTGGAAGATTATTATAGTGTTCATCGACTGTATTAATTAGTACTTCTAATACTTTAAAGTTAACATCATTAAAGCGTAATTTCTGAGATCGATCAAATACTTTGAAGAAGAAATTCACATCCAATTTCAATTTGACTAATTCAAATGAATTCAATTGAGTATGAGTTGAAGTGGAAGATGAAGAAGTTCTTAAATTATCCAAGATTGATTTTAAGACCGTTGCTTGTAATTCATTAATTATACTTAAGAATACTTGTTGACCCGTAATGGGTTTAACTTTCTTGATTAATTTAACAAAATGAATTAAAATTAAAAAGATGAATCCATCAATATAAAGAGATGGCGATGCCGTTTCTGGTGGACGATT
Organism: Scheffersomyces amazonensis; assembly: GCF_036850825.1. Lineage (NCBI taxonomy): Eukaryota > Fungi > Ascomycota > Pichiomycetes > Serinales > Debaryomycetaceae > Scheffersomyces > Scheffersomyces amazonensis. The sequence goes on along the minus strand of NW_027042747.1, from coordinate 461,027 downwards.
TGAATCGTGAAAGTATAAATTGATTTCATTAGCAATTAGTAATTTCTCTCGATTAATTATATCATCAAATATAGTAATGTTTGCTTTATCAATATCAGCATATAACTTTAAATTCTGATTTCTTAATGTATTATTAAAGATTTCATCGAATTTACTAATCAATTTGGGATACGTGACTCGCGATAACTTATCAAGATCATTCATAGTTAATACTTTAAAGGCTTCATGTAAGATCTTGGAACCTTCATGAGATGTTCCCGTAGTACTAATTCTATTACTATGGTTGGTTCCATTATTCTCAACTAGACTTCTCTCAATATTATACTTCTTCATAATAGAATCTACCAAGATATTCAAACTTCTCATGAATTGAATTTCAATACTCATTAATGTACGTTTACTGGGATAACTTTGTACAATTCTTATATCCGAACTTGTATCTTCTTTAACAAATACTAATTGACCAATCTTAGTAAGAATATAAGTTTGATAATATTCTATAATATGTAATATGGATGTATGAATGGCTCCATTATCAATGGTATCTTTATCAAGATCATCAAGATCATCATCAGTCAGTTCAGTTTTCCAATCTTGTAATTGATAAAATTGTGAACAATCATTAATCCATACTGCACAAACAGCTTCAATTAATCGTTGACTAGTCTTTGCTGAACCATTCTTTAAAGTCTTAATGATTTTCGATGTATCATTATACTTCGTCAAGTTCCCCACTAATCCAGTATATTTCCCTAAATTAGTATATACTTTATTAAGCTTAAAACTTATACTGGTTACATAGTAAATAGCCGATAATGAATTAGTGAAATGAGGTAAAAATAATTTATAATTACTTGGAGAAGAATCCAATTGTGTGACTTCATTATCACCAACTTCACACTCAAATAATGTAACCAATACATTAGACACTTTACTTACTAATTCAATAAATAAATCTCGAATTTTTCCATGAGGATCCACATTATTAATTTGATAATAATGGCGATAATTATTGGTGAATTTCGTCAAGTTCTGGAGGAACAAATCGTCAAGATACCCTATGAAATTATTCAACACTAACCAGGATTCGTTGACTAGTGACAAATCCAAATTGTCTATATTGTTAAAGATATCCATAATGAATTTAATATCATTTTCGTTATTATGAGGGGTGGAGGTGGTGGAGCTGGAGGTCGATGAGTTCAGTTTAGAGGCAATAATTCCGCTCTTGGCACTATAGTATTTCTCGGCAATGTATCTGACATGAGATCCCTTAATGGTTATAGAATCTAACAATTTCAATTGCATCATGCGGAATTTACTATCGAATTTAGCAATCTGATGATCCAACTCCTTATCAATATTACTCAATTGAGCCACTAAGAATTCGTACACGGGGTTCTCTTGTTGAGGATGATTTGCATTTGCATTCGGTTTCTGTTCCCGTTCTAAGCTGTGGATGGTCGATACCAACGCTAAGAACTTATCATTAGAACTGGATTTACTATTCTTCGTAGAGCTCACTTCATGATCCATCGATAGCAATTCGTTATACGACTTCTTCTTGAACTGTTGAGTGATATTCTCTACTTCTGTAAATACTTTAGATATGGCCGTAGTTAACATATCAGTTTCTTGATTTAACAGTCTAATTCCAGCTTCATCATTAGCATTCGTTAATCGAGCCAATTCTCGTTTATAGTGAGAGTTCCGAGCCATAATGAAGGCTTGTTTCTCCAGAAGATATTTATTATAATCGTTAATAAACTCATCATGTTGATGATTCGATAAGTGATGGATTAACTGATTCGGTAAATCAAAGAAGAACAGATTGGCCTTGACAAAATCAATCAATTTATTTAATTTCGCTTCTTTATTCTTATTCTCCACGACGGGTTGAATCATCCGACTGGTCGTATAATTAAGATTCTTAATGGCTTCTTCTAATTCCGAAGATAATGATGAATCCTTTAATGAACGGACGGGTTGTCTCAGCGGATCAAATACCCGAGAATTATCATAATCCTGTTGCGCTTTGGTCTTCAGCAGTTTAAATTCTTCGAGTATTGCATCGATTTCTCGTTTACAATTAATGAATGTTCCGAAATTCGAATCTATAGCTCCGATTAATTCGGTGGTTTGACCTCGGATATTCTTTTCAAGAAAACTTAATGATTGAGCCAATTGTTCAATTGAGGAATCGGCATGGACGGTGGTTAGAAACTTGAGGGAATTGAACCGCTGAGAACTAATTAAATAGTTATTAACTTCGGGATCATTACTGGCTTTAATTACCTGGTTACGAATTAATTCTTGAATAATATTTTTACCTCTTAACGGATCTTCTACTATACCATTTTTCACATCTTCATTATCTTCAATATTGATAGTGTTATTATTATTACTATCATCATTATGATGAATGGCCTTCGGATTAACTAACCGATTGAGTATACTGAATTGTTCTGCTTCACTAAATTCAAGAATTTCATCGGCATCCACAAACTCTTGACTAGTCAAATTCAATTGGTCTTTACTTACGGGCTCGAGGGTTTCGAGGTTATAGAACTTTAGAAGTTCATTCCGAGAGTAGTCCGGAATCAACATATCGGTAATTGATTGGAGTCGGAGTCGGAGACTATAAGGAAGTCGTAGTTTAATATGTATGAGGTTGAGGTTGGTTTCGGCTGATTTGTTCCGTTACACTCTAGTGATTAATTCACTATTTTTGCGCGCGAGATTGAAAGTTTTGAAAAATAATATATTATTATATATTTATTATTTTATTAACTATGCACTACACTATATAAATAGAAAATAGTTTATCGCCATAAGCTGTACTCCTGGTGCTGAACATCATCGGCTGATACAGTAGATGATACGGCTGCTACTGCCGCATTGGCGATAGATTCGGGATCATTAGGATCAAGTCTATTATTATTGTTATGATTGTGATTATTACTAGTCGAAGTATTGGTAGATGTTGTAGTCAGGGGAGGTTTAGTAATTAATTGCTCTTCTGCAAGTCTCATAATGCGCATTTGTTTATAGTTAGAATCTAATAATCTAGTAATAATTTGTTTTAATGGCATTTTTCGGAAATTACTGATTTCTAATCTCATTTTCTCAAATACAGTCTTAAAATCAGATGCAACCCATTCCATTGTATCATCAAGATTATTACTATCTTTAGGTAATTCCTTATATAAATTACCTAAGGCTTCCCAATCTATTTCATCCATATTGGCATAATTAACATCTTTAATTTGTTGTAATAACCAAAGTCTTGTTTCCAGAGGCATAAATACTGATTTCTCAGATGCATCCTTCTTAAGTAATTTTGTCCATTTATAACGACATTGAATTCTTGATCTTGTACCATTCATTCTTTCACTAACTATAGTCCAATTAATAGTTCCATTTTTTGTGGTTTGAGTCATTTCTGTAACAATATTTCTTAAGTTATTCTCTTCTTCTTCACTCCATTTATTTGAACTTCTATTATCTCCACATTTAACATAATTTCTCCATCTATCACGACAATCTTCGGGCATTCTACCCATAGCTTCACCAATTAATCTCCATTTACCTTCATGAGTTAAACTTAATTTTTGTAATAATGCATCATCTTCTGGTGACCATTTAGCTCGAACATCAAATATATGATATTGTCTTTTAACATGTTTATAAATAGATGCTTTAGATCTATAGGGTAATACTCTAGTAAGTGATTCCCAAAAATTATCTTTCTTTCTCTCATTTGACCATATACGATTACAAACATCTTCTCTTGTCCATTTATTTAAATGACAATACCCTTCAATAAAATGATCTAAAGCACTTAATTCTTCTGGAGAAAACTTTCTAGGACCCTTTTCTTGAGTATTAGGTAAAGAATTAAACCATGCACATGCTTGAGCAGACGCTTCTTCAACCAAAGTTTCTACATTTGTTAAATGATTGAATTTACGTTTAATAGCCAACGGTTTAAAATCATTATTCACACGTTTACCATTGGTATCAGATTGATTATTGTTATTATTATTATTGTTGATATTGTTGATACTGTTGTTATTGTTATTACCTCTGATACTAGAAGATGAACCCTTTGCATTTGGCTTTCTCGATAAAGTTGTAGCAGCATTAGCCAATTGAGTTATAGCCGAAATGGAATTTTGAATTGATGAATTATTATCTTCACCATAATGATTTTGATCTTGATTTATATGTTTAGCCAATTCTCTAGCATCATTAATAGCCGCTTGAACCAATTGATCATGTTCAGAAGTTCCTAAGCCTTCTAATTCAGGATCAATACCATTAGAATGCAGATCTCTCTTTTTCCGTTTATTAGGAGATCTATTAGTAGTACTATAAAAATCACTACCTTCAGTAATACTATCATCTAAAAATCCTGTCCATTGATTAAATTCATTTAAATTATTAATTATATCATCGGGTAATTTCCGTTTATTCCGTTTATTAATATTATTAATATTATTGGTTTGATGGGCAGCTTCTAATGTTCCACCAACATATCTCATAACGGCAGCTTCAACCGCATCGTTAATTTGTTGATTATTGGCTTTTTCAACCTCATCTTCGTCATCCACTAAATTGTCATCATCTAATTCATGTCCATGTTCATGTCCATGTTCATGTTCAACTTCTTCTACAACTTCTTCTTCTTCTCCAATGGATTCGTCTCCAGTACCTTCTTCAGTTCCATCCTTATGTTTGGATCCTAACTGTAAAAGGGCCTGCGCTCCTCCGATTTCTGGTTGGTTATCGTTACCACTGCTCATGATTTACTAATTGGAAATGGATTTGGATTTTGCAGCTATTTGGTATTAAGAGTTACCCTACCAAGTAAAGTAGGGTAACCTCCTCATTGGTAAAAAAAATTTGTTATGAATTGGTGATGGTGATGGAGTGAGTGAGAGAGAGAGAGAGAAAGGCACGTGACTTTTCAAACCTAGTTTAGCCCTCTTCCTTAATAACTATACTAGTCTGAGCCTAATTACTATTTATTATTCAGAATGGCTCATTGTCAAGTGCAACTGCAAGTGCAACAATGAGTAACTACCTACAAGCATTGTTGTCGTAGAGACTTTCTCCTGGCTTGCGGCAGCCACTAGCATGTCGCAACATCTTGTCGCAGCCATCCATAAATAGGAGGATTGCAAATTAATTGACTACAGTAGATGGCATACTATAAAAGGAGGCAAAAGGATTGGAATTTTAGGGATTCAATTAGATTTAGTTTTGTCTTTAGTCTTTAGTCTTTAGTTTAGGTTTAGGTTTAATTAATCACTCTTTTGGGTTGAATCATACCAGGTCATATAATGAGATTCTACTTGCTTCTTTATACTATAGTATTCTATGTGGTTGTCGAATCATCCTCTGCCAACCAGTCACAATTATTTTACTTGGCAGCATATAAACCAGCCCATGATATTTCAAGTGATATTGATTTAAGACTCTCTGTCCAGATCCAACAATTGGAACTGGTTGGTTATCAAATTGTTGTATATGATGCTAATGATTTGAAAAGTATAGGCTTGAGTCCCAATATTGACTCATCTAAATATAATGTCACCGGGTATATTAATGCAAATCAGAGCTTGATAGTCAGTAGTGTGGAAGATAATTCAGTCTACTATTTAGTGGTTGATCCACAAACGAGTCGACTTGAACTATCGACCGTATATCCTTCGGGAGAAAACAAGTTTGCTCTAACTAGAAATCTCATTACTTATAATAATCAAACAACTTGGTCAGTTTGTAGTAATAAAAATAGTACTGGATTAACTGATAGTATTTATATTGGTACATTGGCTCAGAATGGAGCATTTTGCAGTAATGATGGTCGAGAATTAAATTTAAAGGCGATTGGATTTTTGACAGGTGATGGTACATTACCTGACTATCCCTTAAAGTAATTTAACTATATAATTATATATTATATATCACTAGTAATAAAAAGTACTATAATTAAATAGTGGTGAATCACCTTTAATTTTGCGCTTTGCGCGTTGTTTTTGAACATTATGTAAACAAAGCCTAATGAAACTTAAGTTATGGACAAGTTAATAGTATGGACATTGCACAACTCGAAAGCTTGCCCAAGGCTGAGCTAATTCAGAAGTTGATAGAATTTGAACGAGCTTTAAGTGAGTTTCAAGAATCTTCTAGAGAATTAGAAATAGCATTGGAGCAAGAATTAAAGATTGTCGAAGAGGAGAATGAACATCTTCATGAAGATGTAACGAGATTAAGTAATGAAAAGAATCAACTTGAACAAGAAAATCATAAATTAAGTGCGACAATTATTGCGTATGAAATTTCTGCGGATGAGTATCAATTAAATGAGAGATTAACTAAGGAAGAACTTCATAGAAATACTGAAGTAAGTAATACTTATTTAGAAAAAATTGCTATACTTGATAATGATTATGAACTTTTAAAAGATGAAAATTTAATCCTACAACGGCGAATTCAAGAATTAGAGAAAGAATTAGTTAAAGCTAAGAGACGACTGTATTATTTTAATAGTACTTTAAGTAGTGTATCGGATGGATTCGAAGAGAATGATATTGAAGATAATGAAACTGAAACGAATGAAACCACTCTTGAATCAGTTAAAGATGATGAAGAAGATACAGGAAATGGAACTATTATAAGTATAGGAGAAGCCTTACGTTCGGCACCTCCATTCTTTAAACTGATATCCAATCGGAATCTCAGTATTCATCTCAATCCCAACTCCAATCCCAACTCCAGCTATAATCTTAATCCCAATAAACGTCGGTCACTTTCGGGCCGGAAGCAGAACCTAAGCTTTAGTTATCATGATTAGTTAATGACATAATGAATAATAGATAGTAAGAACTGTGTAGTTGTAGTACTAGTAGTTACTAGTAGTTAACTAGTAAGTGGTTTTGTGGTGAGAGCAGTCGTGTCGGGAGCCCATTTCTCCAGTATAAAAGCCCAATCTGGCCAACTACCACTACTATATAAGCAATACAATCCCCCAATAGGCACTATGGATACCAGTGGATTCAGTAATTTGATAGCCCAGTACGACCGGCAGGCGGTATTTGACTATCTTACTCGTTTGAACCATCATTTGACGGCGTTTGGATCGGAAGTTAGTGACTATTCAGTGTATTTAGATCAATTAGTCCAACTCATTCAAGTGTTTGACAATGGACCACCCGTCAGTAAGAAGTCAACCAAACCAATTGATAGTGACAGTACTGCCACAGGCACTGCCGCCAAAGAATTATCCCTCAATGTGATTCGACTCTTATCTAAGAACTTAACCCTTGTGTTGACCCATTTGACGACCAAGACATTTGATATTGCTAACAATTTACTAAATCATCTAATTGAATCACAATTGAATAGTGCTATTGGAGATGTATCTATTCTTATCTTAATTGATTTGTTTGAAACATTTCCTAATTCACTTGGTTCATTAGTAACGTTTTCTGTCCTGCAAATATATAAGATTCTTAAAAAGACTCCTACCATAAACAATCATCAATTGATTTACTTAGTTAATTCTATAACTAAGAATGCCACCAGAATTGATATTGATGAAAAACTTCAAGCCAAACTCATTAAGATTATGGTGAAAAACATTGTATCTTATCCCATAAATATCGATGTATATGAGAATGAATCAAGTACAATCTTATTAAAGAGAAATTATATTCTTGTATTAAAGAACTTATTGGCATTATCCATTCAATCCAATTATGAATCCTTATTAACTTCTTCAACCACCAGTACCACCAATTCCAAATTAAAGCCCGAAGTATTAATGAATCAACAACATCAATATCAATTGAATCTATTAACCAGTCATGAAAAGACCATTCAATATTGTTTAACTAATTTTAATCAAGATATAAGAATTGCCGGGATAGAATTAATAACTCAAGTATTGATTAATTTCATTCCTACTGGTAAATTCAATGCCATTGAATATCTTATTGAACAATTATATACTTTACCCTATAAGAATAATTATAGTAAATCATTAATTCAACTGATTGATTCGGATGGAATTTATATGGATTTTAATAGAATTGATAATAATTCTATGGGATCTCATGATTCAGATCTAATTATACAACGAAATATTAATGATTTATTATATCAAACTTCATTAATTGAATCATTAATTTTATATATTCAATTAGAACAATTCCAAAATCCAGAATACTTATCCACTAACTTACCATTTATTTTAGATACTATATTAATTAAATTTAGAAATATTAATCACAATCATATAATTGATTCTAATTGGAATAAAGTCTTGGGACAATTCCGAGGTTTAATTGATTATATTGTTAAGGAATCAGGGTCTAATTGTAATGAAATCTTATTGAATTATATCTATACTCGATTCAATGAAATGGGTACCAGTGGTGGTGGAGATGAAACGCTTCAGAATCACACTTCAAGTAATAATGAAAAGTCTACTAAGGGACTGGGACTCTTCAATTTAAGATCTAAAACTGATAGAAGTGGAGGTAAATCATCCACTAAAGTTGAACCATACACGAACCCTTATCAAGCGTATATTCTATTACACATTATGGAATTACTCTTACCGTTTGGAATTAGTACTAAACAAGAAATTAAAGTTAAAACCAAACAAGAAGAAGAACAAGAACAAGAACAAGAAGAAGAAGTTCCCGAAGATCAGGAATTCGAAGAGAGTTCTCAATTACAGAGTTCAGTCATTAGAGATATCTTATTTAAACTAATCATTAATGACAATAGTTATATTCGATCCTTTGCGTTAAAGACCCTTTTGGTATATGTGAAGCATAATGAGTTTGAGATTAATCATATCATCTTACAACTCTTTAAGTCAGTAGAAGTAGAACAGAAGTCCCAGACTCCACAACAAGTTAAACTTGTTAGTTATTCATTAGTACTACTGAGTATAATCAAACAAACCGATTGGAAACTCTTACAGAACTCGACATTGGTCAAGATCCTTAGTTTCTGTACTCAGAACTTGAAGCAAAGTACGAGTAGTTCATTAATTAGTGGCTCATGTTGGATTATCTTAAGTTCCTTAGTAACTTTTTATAATGAATCGGAATTTGTGAAGTTAAACTCTTCTCAACTATTAGTGTTCTGGAAGAATTTATTAACTTCCCAATTCATAAGTCCAACATTAGCAATAAATAATGAAACTAGTCAAAGACGAGAAATTGTTGAAGATCTTAAATTACGGAACTTTAGTCTTGTTTGTTTACTTAACTATTTAAATACCGTTGATTTAACTCCAGAATCACTTAAACAAATCCAATTTTTATTAACTAAATCATATAATTATTTGACATATTTAGAGAGTAATCTTGAGACCATTGGACAAATCACCAGTTTCAATGCTACGCCATTTAATGAGAATGTTTATAATCCTAATTTATTAAATAACCTTCAATTTAGTGCTAATGCAAGTACAAGTACAAGCACCAATAATGGAGTATCATTTGAGAATATTATGATTAGTTTAATCTTATATTCCAAACGGATTTTACTCGAAAGTTTTACTAAATTAATCCCTTTATTAAAGAATGATATTAATTCTAATATGGTACTTTTCCTCATTAAAGTGTTTAGTGATAGTAAATTATTTTCCAGAATTAGTGGTGGAGATGAGAAGTCTAAGTCATCTAAATCTAAAGGTTCTGGAGGGGTTAATGATTTCGATAGATCTTCAGTTATTCTTAATGAGGATGCTAATTATGCGTTTGGAGTCACGAGTAAGTTCATCGATACAAGTGCCAATATCTCTGAATTACTCATTAAATTCAAATTACCCAAAGGTGAAGGATTGCTTCATTCTAATTCCAATTCTAATTCTAATTCCAATTCTGAATCAGATATCTTTACTAAACCTCGAGTCAAAGTTCCTCTGACTACTCGATTAGAATCTCCTTTACAACTGTCAGACTTATCGCTTTGGATAGACTACTTTGAACAATTGGTATACCAATCAGTTGATAATTCACTTGTGTATGATCCTAGTATCTATTTAATTCAGGAATATTCCAATACTGAGATATATTCTACTCCATTAATTACATCGATTATTGATGTATCTATTGAATTATTTCAACTTGTATTCCCCTATTTGAGTCAAAAGATTCAATTCTCATTAGTGGAACAATTAAGAAATTCATTAACGGCTACTTCCATTGATTCTTGTAGATTAAAGGCCATTAAAGTTAATATAGCGGTGGTATTACATGGACTTTTAAATAATTTAATTAAGAGAAAGTATACTATTGATAAGGATTCTGGTAGTGTAATTGTGGATATTCTTAATAAATTATTAATAGATAATAAGAATATGAATTTATTTCAAATTAATTCTGATTCGATTGGAATGATTAGTAAATTATTACCGGGTAATGGGATCATGATAGGAGATTTAATTAATAAGTATATTAATGATATAATTAATGATACAAATCCATTTAATCGAGGATTCTTTATATTAACTTTAGGACAAATATTTAAATGGACAGGAAAGGGATTTAATGAAACATTTAATATTATTAAACAATTAATTAATGATCCAAATCCAATAGTTTATCATTATACTATAGAATCAAGTATTATATTATTTGAAAGTAGTGGGAATTATCAAAATTATATTACTCCATTATTAACAAGTATATATGATAATTTTTTAAATGATTCATTTGGTTATGATATTAAAAATGCTGCTTTATTAACTTTAAAATGTAAATATAGATCAGTAGGTCAATCAACTAAATTATTAAAATTATTTGTAACTAATTTAGGACCTAGTTTACGAGAATTAAGTGGTGAATTAAAGGATATAATTAAGAATTTAATTATGAGTTTAAGTCAAGGAATTGGATGTGGATGTAGTAAAGATTATGAAGAAGTATTTCATCATTTATTAGGATTATTTCAAGAATTAATTATTTATGATCCTCTGTTAATTGATGGTGAAGTACCATTTTTTACTGATTTATTAACATTAATTATTTCAAAAAATTTAAAAATTGGTTTAAGTTCAGTATCTCCAACATGTCTATTTAGAGATTGGATATTTCCCTTAAGTACAAGTTATTCACTTTATAAGGCAGCTTATGAATGTTTTGTAGAATTACTTAAGATTTATGGAATTAATGTATTGAATAAACAAACTATCAATATGTTATGGGTATCAATGGATATTCAACCATGTTTAGAATTAAAACAATTTATTAAATTATGGTTAGAATCAACTACTGATATGAATTGGTTTACTATTTTAAATTCATTATTTAAGTGTTCATCTAAAAAATTAATTGGACCATTTATTGAATTAAATTATCAACAAAAATTATTACCATTACTGCAAAGAACTAAAAAATCTAAAGTAGCCGCAAAAGTTGATTTTAAAGATGAAGAAATTGAGAATATTGTAGCAAATTCTGATGATGATAATGATAAAAATGAACCTATAACATGGGAATTTAAATTCTTTATTTATGATTTATTAAATCATTTATTAGAATTGGCTGAAAAAAATCAAGTTTTACTTGATCAATTAAAGGAAAAAATTCCCGATATAGTGAAAATTTCCTTTTTAGGCTCTACTTGTCCTATTGGAGGTATTAAATTAAGAGGAATTAATTTATTAGATAAAGCACTTGGATTATTTGGTCATTTACCTGATCCTTTATATCCTTCAATTTCTATTTTAGAACAACAACAAGCACAAATTATTAGTGCATTAATTCCATGTTTCTCACCAGGAAATGATTCTACCGTCATAGTTAATGCTATAAATGTGGCCTCTAAATTTATTAGTTTACCACGAATTAAATTCTATTCGAAACATCGAATCTTAAAGACTCTCATTTATCTTCTTGAAGAGATCTCATCTAATAAATTCTTGAGATTTTCTTTCTTAGAAGATATGAGTGAATTCGGACGTAAATCTATTCAATTATCCATTTTGAATTGTTGGGCTATTGTTAAGATTGAATCACTTGAGAACCAAAATCAGATCCAAAATCAGATCCAAAATCTGATCCAAAATCTGAATCTGAATCAAAATCTGAATCTGAACCAAAATGAAGAAGATCAAGAAGGTATTGAACCGGAATTACAAGAAACTCTCGATAAATATAGTACATTATTAATATCACTTTGGGTATTAGTACTTCGAGAATTCTCTACTTTAAAGTATAATAATGATACAGCCAATCATGAGATTGAAATCTATCAAAATTATTGGATAAATTTCATTGGAGTATTAAGTATTGAATTAGAAAAAAATGGGAGTGAAAAGTATCTAGAAAATGATACTACAAGTTTCTTATTTGTATTATTTAGTTTATGTGTTGAATCACTAATTAAAAATAAGAATGTTGGTAGTATTCTTGTATCATTAAATCGACTTGTTCATAATAAACAATTAGTGGAAGTTATATTTAATGATAATATTTTTGAAGAAGTAGTTGATTTATTTGATCGATTAATTTTAATTGATGATGATATTGAAATTCAATGTCAATTAATTGAAATTGTATTAAATATATTTAATACATTTTGTGATAGTACTAAGAATCATACCAAAGATTTAGATAAATTATTTGAATTAGTAAGAGTTTCAATGTTACCTATCTTTGGAATTTTACCATTCTTAAGAAATGATTATGATCCTCAAAATGATTCACAATTATATTTAATTAAACATGCTGATAGTGCCCATAATTTATTGGTATTACGTAAAGCATTTGCTAGTGTAATTGAAATGATTGAAAGATTTGATGATATAATTCGTCTTGATCTTTATTCATGTCTTTTATATATCTTTGCAAAGATTTATCAACATAAGAATAAATTAATTATTTCAGTAATTTTACCTTATTTAAAAGTTATAATTACTGAAACTCGTAAATCCAATTCTCAAATAGTTGATGAATTTACGGCTTTAATTCATGGTTATTATACTATTAATGCTGAAAATAATTATTCAGTTATAACCACCATGATCTTAATTACTTGTGGAGATTATAAATTAAATGAATCTGAAAGTATTAGTATGGCTAATGCATTAATTGAATTATTAAAATCTTCGGATACAAAGGCTACCGGGATTCAATGTATAAGATCACTTATACAATATTCTACGAGTCGGACTCCACAATTAGCCGTTAAATATTTAGTCAGTGAATTAATTAAATTATTGGCTAATGGACAAGAACCAGAACCAGAATCAGAATTAGAATTAGAACCAGCAGTAATCTTTGAAGTCTTATTGATGTATACTAAGAATATTAATGAAGATACTAAGCTTAATGCATTGTATTTGATATTAATACCATTATTGGTTAGATTCAATGATAATCACCTTATAACCAAGGCATATCTTCATGAGAGATTACTCTTTTTAGTATCGAAGAGTCCTACTAGTTTTAAGCTAGTAGTTAGTCAAGCGTTAAGTGATAGTCAAAGGCAATTGGCAGAACAATTGATTAAGCTTGATCTTGCTGGTAGTAGTGAGGAGGTGGTAGAATCACCAGAGTCACAGATTCAATTAAAGACCTTTGGTAGTTAGTGCTGTTAGTGCTGATAGTGTATAGTTGGACTCATAAAGTTTATAGTAGAACAATAGCAATATACAATTTTAGTATAGTATAGTACAGTGTATAGTGTAGAGTACAGTGTAGAGTACAGTGTAGAGTACAGTAGTTAGTGGTAGAGTAGTATAGTAGTATAGTGCAGTATAGCATAGTAGTATAGTATACTATACTATAATATACTATACTATAGGATTAGTACAGTACAGTACAGTTCTGTAGAGTATACTGTAGTAGTAGAAAGTGTTCAGATTACTGATAGTACTATCTGTATATACTGGTAAGTATTGGTAGAGTAGTAGTATAATTATAGAGTAATTAGTGTGCATTGATACAGTCTAGTATAGTACATTATCAGTTCAGTTATAGTACATTACAGTGTAGTAGTGAGAAGAGTAGCGAAGTCTGTGGTAGTATACTATACAATACTGTACTACTACTGTACTACTGTACTACTACTGTACTAAACTAAGTAACTATAGTATTCTACATAGTAACTATACTACATAGTAATTATACTACATAGTAACTATACTACATAGTAACTATAGCATACTACATACTTCACTCAGTGTCTTAGCATAGTTAGTAAATATGTGCACTAACTACAGTACTAACATCAAGTGCACTGTAGTAATTATATAGTACTTATATAGTAATTATATAGTAATTATATAGTAATAATTATATAGTAATAGTCTACCCAGTAGACTCTCGTAGACTCTGATACTAATTCTATACTCTGGTAGTCTTCTTAGTCTCCTCAGTCTCCTCAGTCTTCTTAGTGCTCTTAGTCTTCAGTTTCTTACTATACTGTACATACCATAACGCGACCCATATAAACGCGTCTACCACCACCACTACTACCACTACCACTACAACTACCACTACCACTACAACTACCACCACCACCATGTCACTAAGCTTTGACGACATCCCCTTGGACGGCACTTTCGGTCCGTCCATGCTCACAGCAGACAACACCCAACTGTCACTCCCCATCAGTTCAGGCCAGCCACTCACCACTAACTCCGAAGATGATGAGATTCATACTCAGCACATATCTCCAGTCTCCACTAAGGAAGTCCGATTATTCGATGGTACCACCATCAGCTTAAAGCCGAAACTCAGAAGATCCCATCCCACTACCAATTCACCAGAGTCTGCCTCAGTATTGGACCTCAGCGACTTATACGGCCGAGCCAATCTCCATAACTCACTTAAAGACAATCGTGCCAGACTACAACAAGTCAGTGCCACAACCACAACTGTTAGTCAGACTCAGACTCATAATGAGGTGTTAACGGAAAAGTATCGTCCTGCCAATTTCGTCCAGTTATGTTCGGCAGGCAATGATAAACAGTATCGTTCAGTATTACATTGGTTAAAGAGATGGTCACGTATAGTGTATGGAGATGAAGCAATTGATGAAGAAAACAATCACGATCCTTATGGAAGACCATTCAAACGGATCTTACTTGTGCATGGACCTCCTGGAATAGGTAAAACTGCTTCAGTTCATGTATTGGCTAAACAATTAGGATACTCTATCTCGGAGTTAAATGCCTCTAACAGTATGGATTTACCACCGGGAGAGAATTCAAATGGTAATCTGAGTGTAGTAGGCGCCTTAAAGTTGAAGATTATCAACTCTTTAACGTCTAATTCTATTACAGGACAGGGCAAACCCACCTGTTTAGTGATAGATGAAATTGATTCGCTCACTAATCTTCAGGATCTTATTAGAGTTCTTCACAGTTTAGTACAATCCGATCAACGGGCTACTAACAAAAGAACTGGTACTAGTACTAGTACTAGTAATAGTACTACTACTACTAAAACTAAATCTAAGGATACTTTATTAAGTCGTCCTATAATTTGTATAGCTAATGATATTTATCAGCCAGGAACTGGTCGTACATCTCCTATGGAACGTTTACGTCCCCTTTGTGAGATCATTAACTTTAAAAAACCTACAGCTTCTATCCGTAGTAATGCTACTAGATCCATTAAGGATTATATAATGAAGATTAATACTACAGAAAAGTATGGATTAACTTATCAACAAGTTAGTGAAATAGTCGAATTATGTGATGGAGATATTCGAGCATGTTTAAATTACTTACAATTTAATGCTCGCAAAGTAGATATAGGTAATTTAACTAGTAAACTAACAAGCAGTACCAGTGGTTCTACATCTATGATGGATAGACAAATGTCTTGGTATTCTGTACTTAATATGTTATTCAAAAGATATGGACATTTATCCCGAGATGAGAACTTTGATATCTTATTTAATTCATTCATGAATGGAGATTGTAGACTGGTAGTTAGTAATAGTCAATTATTTGATAGAGTCATTAGAGGATGCTTTAATAAGTATTTGGATATAGTCCATTTACAAGATGATTCATTAACTAAACCAGGAGAATTAAGTGATTGGTTAAGTTATTATGATCAAACGACTCATGAAAACTATATAGGATTAGTAGGGCTAAAGATTTGGTCATTATTTAGTGAGATTAATCCTGCTAAATTAACTGATGAATCCAAATTACTTATAGCCAATGGTAAAAATATTGATTATGAATCATTTGAATTACGGAAAAGGAATGAAGATATTATAACGAGAGTTCATAAGAATCTTCCTATTCATACTCAAATGTCTGTAACTAGGGATGGAGGTCTTTATTTTATCCCATATTTAGCTAAGATACTTACTCCTACAGATTTGTCATCTAAGCTTAAATCAAACCTATCATCATTTGAGAAGTCATACATTGAATATGTTACTGAATTAATTAAACAATTTGGTATTAAACTTGAGAATGAACGTGATTTGGATTCCGGTCAAGTGCTGCTTCAATTCCTGCCTAATTGGGAATCGTTGACTCAATTCCAAGCGATTAATAATACTAAACATGTTCAAATAAAGCGTCAATATCTTTTCCCATTGATTGCAGCTGAATTGGACATGGTAAGAGCCGTATTAAAACCATCGAAACGAATCAATAGTGAACCAGCTAGTACTACTGCTACTACCACTACTAAAAGACAAAAGTATACATCCAGTGTAGATTTCTTTAAGAGTCAATATGAAGGGATGAATTCAGCAGCTCGTACAGCGATTGAACAACCCAGTAGAGAGCCTACATTTCACAAGGCCAGAATATGGGTTAAGTATAATGAGGGGTTCTCCAATGCGGTTCGGAAGAATATTGGATGGTCAGATATCTGGCTTCCATGAGGAGACGTTGTATTGATAGTTAGATGAGTGTAGTTGCAGTGAATAGATAGTTACAGTGTATACGTTATAGTAGTTAAGTATAGTAGTGTACAGTAGTAAGCACAGTAGTAAGTATAGTAGTAAGTACAGTAGTAAGTATAGCTTTACAGTAGTAGTATAAGTAATTGTATATGTTACAGTACTTACTGTATGTTAGCTGAGTATATGCTTATCCTACATAACTCACACTCTGCGATATTACAGTAAACAACTTACAGTTGTTGCAGTAGTTGCAGTAGTTGCAGTAGTTGCAGTAGTTGCAGTAGTTATAGTAGCTGTAGTAGCTGTAGTAGTTGCAGTAGTTACAACAGCTACACCATATACGATACAGTAGTTATAAGCAGTATACAAATAGAAGTAGAGGAGTAACATAAGCTACACTGTGCTCAAGTATATGTTAGTTTCACTTACAGTAGTTATACTTACAGTAGTTACAGTAGTCATACTTACAGTAGTTACAGCACTTATAGTCAATCTACATACATAGTATTACACTCAGTACACTTACAGTTATAGTTACATTATATTACATCTACACTATACTCACATATTCAAGACACTTACATCCACATCCACTAGGACACTCATCCTCCTGTCCATCAGCCCACCACTGTGACGCACACTCAGTATGAACAATATGCTCACAATTAGTACACACCACTAAATTATTAGATACTATAAGATTACAATAATTACAATACTTTATAACATTTCGACGGGAAGTATTCCAAGCATTCGATCGCGCAGAACCAATAGGAGTAATGGCTTGATGAAACTCTTGATCATGATGTTGACGCACTTTATATCGAAGTCCAAATTTACACCCATGAACGCTTTGTTCATTAACTCGTTTAGACACTGCTAAAGTCGTAGGAGGATGATTAAACTTTAAGATCTTAATTCGATTAATGGGGAGTCCCCATATATATAACATATCGGCATATTGTTGACGATAACTATTAATTTTCTGTTCATCCTGACACAGAAGTAATGGTACAGTAAACATATCTTCAAATAAGTCTAATTCAGGTACATTATAGAAATCTATATTGACTTGAGGAGCTAATGGTGGAGCAGCTCCAGTCTGGGCTCCATTACCATACTTGCGATTTTTAGTATTATTCAAGACTTTTGAAGTCCGTTTACTTAAGGGTCTAGGAGTCCTTTTAGACTCTAAATGACTAAGCGTTCGTGGTTTAGGCCCCGAAGGACGTTTAACTCGATCGAAATAACTAGAAGTATCAGTATAAGATGACAGAGGAATATTCTTCTTAGCATAATCGGGATCCGGAGATATAACCAGATTATTGGAATAAGAATTTCGATGACTCATGGATGGGGGGAAAGTGATATCATCAGGACTATTTAAATTATTACTACCCGATAATAAACTTCCCTCATTAAAGTTTCGAACTGCCACTATAGATGGAGGTGGAGGCATGGCCTTATAAGGAGTATGAATAGGTACATTTAACCACAGCTCTTGATGAGCTAAGAAATTGGCCGGATTCTCATACAATATACATGACATCATAGTAAGCATTTGAATGTTACCCTTATATTCAAAATACTTAAAGATCTCTCGTATAAGCCAAGAAGCTCCAAACGGGTGTGACCCCCAATAGAAAGGTCCATATTTCGATCCAGACAGTATAAATTCATTCAACCCTTTAAGATTAGCATTAGGAGATAATGATAATTCTAATGGTTGAATGGTTTTTATAAGTATAACTTCAAGGATTTTCCAGACATCACTGATCTCTCCAAGGCCATACTTTAATGCTACTTGACTATTATATCGAGCCAAATTTTCCGGAGAATCTCCAAGCACTCGATATTCACACGCCAATTCATATTTATCCGGTAATAAATGTCGAAAGTCAAAGATTCCTACGACATTTTTGATTTTCTTATCTCTACGACGTTTAGTGTCGTCTCTTAAAGATGACTTATAGTTCAGAATTGTGCCTCCTCCATGACTTGCAAATCGATTAAATGAACCTGATTTCGGATTATCTTGATTCATATATCGATTGCCTAAGCCTACAAACATTCCTGGAACTCTGGTTCTAGCCGGAGCATCGGAATCTAGAAGTTCATTCCAGTCATTAGTAAAACTATCATCGGATGATGATGAAGTTACCGATCGGATATCATCATCATAATCGGCTGGTTCACTGTGTGATTGATGAGATTCGGGATCACTAACATAATCATCATGTTCCGATTCGGAATCACTACTAACTATTTGATGATGATGGTGATGGTGATGAGTGTTGAGACTGAATCCTCCATCGGTAAACTTAAAGATATTAAACTTCCGTTGTGCTACATCCTCATCTTCTACAGTCTCCTTGGGTATAAAGAAACATACTAATTGACCAGTAGGTGACCATACTGCTCCACAACCCTTAGGGATAGGGGTAGAATCAAATACTGGCAGTTTTTGGTCTACTTCACCTCCATCTCCTTCTCCCGACGGATTAATCTTATTGACCGAATCAATACTTCGTAATAACTCATCATTATTAACTATAAGATCATTATATCCATCATTATCCTCCTCTGCAGATGATTCATACTCATTATGATACCCTGGTTGTTGATTAATTAAATCATCCGCCCAGCCTTCTGTTCCAACTTCTTGTATGAACTCTCCTCCTTCTCCCAACTCTTCATTACTATCCGATTGTCTCATAACATCATCGGTTAAGTCGATCTTATCTCCCATAAGATATCTTAAACATGGTTCTAGGCAGAATCGCTTATGTTTATTGGTATAGAAAGTAGCGATTTCCATTAAGTTCATAAGCATTTCATCTCGTATAGAAGCCGTCAATTCATGAGTCTCTTCGATTTCGAATTTCACCAGATTGAGTTTGTGAAGTTTGGCAAGTTTCTTAGCATTGGATGTAGTGGTGGTGATTTCTTCGAGAAACGGATAATCCTTAGGGAACTTTATGCGGAGTCGTATGAATACCAACACTTCTACAGACTCATCGGATGTGGTGGTAGTGGCAGTGGCGGTGGCTGTAGCAGTTGCTGAGGTATTGATGGTAGTGGTGGTACCAGTAATATTGGATGTGGTATTGTTAGTAGTGGTGTTAGGAGTACTATTGGCAGCAGTAGTAGTATTACTATTACTATTACTATTACTAGTAGCAGTAGTAGCAGTAGTAGTATTATTATTAAGCATAGTGGACGTCGTTGTCTCATCACCGTCTTCACTCCTCTCGTCTTCAGGCATCTCTATCACCGGGATAGGACCTCGTAAACTAAGAACCAAATCTCCCGTAGATACCGAGATCCGTTCGAATCGAACCTTAGGAAACTTATGCCCTACAATACTAACTTCTTCACCTAAATTGGATGGACCATCGACTACTTCATTATTATCATCTTTACCATGACTGGCACGACCCATTCTAACCCCAGAAATCCAATCAAGATGATTAAGTTGATTGAATAAGTCCTGATTGGTCGAAGTCAATTGTTTCTGATACTTTTCATAGATTTGATATGATGTTAGAGATGATAATAAATCTCCGTTATTTCTTCTTTTTAAATCTTCTATAGAGACTTCGGGTTCTACAATATATGTTTGATAATCATATCCTTCAGTGGTTGAAGGCGATTGAGGTCGAGTACTGTTGGAATTGGAATTTGTATCAGAATCTTCATCTCCATCTCCTCCTTTAAACGCATCAAGGAATCGATGATATGATGGATTATAATTGACTTGCTTATATAATTCTTCATCATGAGGCCATAACTTCAAGTCATAATCCGCCAGAGACCATGTGACCAATTGGAACTCCTTCCATTTGTTTTTAGATTCAAATCCCTCATAATTATCATGTTTGGTTCTCCAAAGGAAATCCTTCATAGGACCATTATGACCTTTGAATAAGTAATTAGAATCAAGTTTAATGATTTGCGATTCATTGCTAGTTCGAGCTTCACTATATTCTGTATCATAATTAACTATATGAATAGCATCTTGTCCACCTCTAAGAGGCATTATTCCACAAGCTTTATCCTTCCCAAATGGTAAGGCTCGAGCTCTGGCAATAGGGAAATCTGTTTCAATAACTACCGCAGGATTAAGTCCTGAATCATCAGTATCTTTACTATTAAAATAATTATAATTGTGGGAGAATTGGACAGCATCATTAGTCAGTAAATCCCAAAATTTTACAGTATTATCATTCGAACAAGTAATGATATTTGATGATCCATTACTAAAATCTAATCCATTGATTTTTCCAGCATGAGCTTTATGAACTTTAACTACTGGTAATGCTCCATTTCGAGAATCCCATATATAAAAGCTATTATCATGACTTGAAGCTATTTCATAAGGATTCTCATGATTCCATTTAACTTGAGTTGCACCTGCTCTCCATTCAGCCCATTGAGCTACTGGTTTCCGAGGAGCTCTCATATCCCATGATAATATAAATGTATCAATAGAACATGTAGCCAAGATCTCGGGATCAGATGGATGGAAATTTATATCTGTTATAGCTCGAGAATGATTATGAAGAACAGATATAATGGCATTATTAGAGGGACGAGATAAATCCCAAAGTAATGCCTTTTGATTGGATGTGGATATACACCATGACGGCTTAGAGAAGTGGTGAGGTGACCATTGAACATCAGCCACTTCCCAAGACGTTATATGGTGTAACCATCTAGGAGTTGTAAAGGGATCATCAAGATCAATAATGAATAATCCTCTTCTACCAGCAAGAACGGCATCTCTACCGTTGGGAGACAATGACATGGCCCCAATGGCGCCGTCCACTCGGAGCAGAAGCGAATTTCCGAATGTCACCGAGTCATTGGGATCGGTCATCGTACTGTGCTATAGGGGCAAATGGCAATTGGCAATTGTGTTAGTGTATAGTTATTTAGTACTTAGTAGTTTGTGGTTGTAGTTATGGTTGTAGTTTGTAGTTTGCGGCTTTGCGGCTTTGATATCGCGCAGTTCCTTATGTAGTCAATTACGGTCAGTTACTGCAAAGTTAACGTCACTACTGAAAACGCAATTACTTTTATTTTATTTTTTACTTAAGCCAGGCTATATACATGGGTACTGTTCTATGGCTGACGAGTATCGACGATCTGATCCTTTAACTTATCATCCCACTCTTTACATAGATTATCTAAATAGGCTGCTACATCTTCACTACCAGTGATATCAATCTCCTTATATTCTAAACCTTCCTTTCCCCACTTATCACTGGTAGATCCAATTTTAACCAGTTGACTTAATCCATCAATTGCTGCTCTTATAGGTGCATTTGCAGCTATATATCCTGAAATATTATGGTATGGAGATCCTACCCATCTAGCTACATAGAATAGAAACAACATACCATAATAAGTTAAGATATTCAAATATTGAAAGAATGAAAAACTAGTGAAAATCCCGGGATGTACTATATATTGAAATATTCCTTGGTTATTCAATTTCTTGTAAGTTCCAAAATGCATTAAATCAACTAATCTCTTTGATCCTTCATATGAAGCAGGAGATTGAAGTAATTGAAGATCATTAAATGATAAGTATTTAGGTCCTGACATTATAGATGAGATCCATACAATTTTACCTCCATTACTTAATAAATGACTAATTTTATGAATGAGATAATAAGGTCCAAATACATTGGCTTGAAATACAAGTCCTAAACCATCCTTTGATTTAACTCCTACTTTTTGAATCTTATAGGTAGGATTGGTCACACCTTCTACTGGATTTACTAATATTTCCTTCACAGCTCCTAACCAATCAATTCCCTCATAAACTCCTTGAGCTGCATTGATAAACAAATAATCTATATGTTTATAACGTTTATTCAAATCATAATAAGCAGAAAGAACTGATACCATATCAGTAAAATCTACTAAAAGATAATCAAATTCCAAATCTCCGGTTCTCTTCTTTTCTAATTTCTCATCAGCATATTGTTTTATAGTACTAATAACTTCTTTAACTTTTGGTAATGTTCTTGAAGTTACTACTAAAGTGAGATTCTTATCATGAGGAACTTCCTCTAATAAACGATAGGCGATATTTATTCCTAAATTAGATGTTGTACCAGTAATTACTGCCACAGTAGCCTCCTTAATTAGTGACATACTACTTAAATTTCTTCTAGTTACTCTCCAGTATTGTTTTGTTTATTTAAAGTTAAGTCGTTGTCTGTTTGTCTGTTTGTCGTATAGTCGTACCAGGAAAAAAAATAATCTATCAACAAAAAACTATCTACTACTATAAAAAGTTACTGGTAATACTTAAGAACATCATATCATACAATGAGTGAACCCACAGAAGGATCTGCAGGCTTAGGGGCCATCGACGAGGAGATTGATGATGAGTTTAATGATGTTGATGAACATATCACATCAGGACCTCCTGTAAAGAATGGTACCTCTAGTAAGAATAAGACATCTACAACCAATACCTCTAATTCCACCACCACCAGCAACAGCAACACCACAACCACCACAACAACAGCCACTAGTGCACCTTTAATTCCAGACTTACCGGAATTGACCAGAAAGGATATGACACTTAAGAAAGTACTTGATTTGATGGATGATGAATTTCAACCCATAATCCCCGACGTAATCACCGACTATTATCTTGCTAAGAATGGATTTGAAACGTCCAATATTAAAATTAAACGATTGTTGGCATTAGCTACTCAAAAGTTTGTTAGTGATATAACTCAAGATGCTTATGAATATAGTCGAATTCGAAACTCTTCTGCTGTATATAATAGTTCTAATCCTCAAGTTCGAGCTAAACAACTTTTACAAGGTCAACAATATGCTAATCAACAACTGATAACTGGTTCAAGTACAGGAGGAGGAACTATTGCAGCAGATGGAGGAGTTGAAGGTGGTAGTGGTAATGAACAACTGCAACCTACAAGTCATTCAAATGCAGGAAATCAACAAGGTAAAATCGTATTAACTATGGAAGATTTAAGTAGTGCCTTAAGTGAATATGGTATGAATACTTCAAGACCAGATTTTTATAGGTAATTAATTATGTATTATAAAGAATGTATTTATATTTAAATTGTATTAATTTGGTTATATAATGGATATATAGAATAAAATCGTTAATCGTTTACATGCCCATACCTCCGAATTGACTCATCAATTTTTGCATCATACCAGGATTTTGCATCATTTGTTGAGCTTGTTGCATCATTTGAGGATTTTGTCTCATCATTTGTTGAGCTTGTTGCATCATTCCTGGATTATTCATAAGTGATGCCATATTTGGTAATCCTCCTGGTCCTCCTGGTCCTGCTGCTCCTCCTGCTCCTCCTAACATACTCATAGCTTGTTGCATAAAGTTTGGATTAGATTGTGCTTGTTGCATCATTCTTGCCATTGGATTACCTCCAGCTCCTCCAGGTACTCCATCTGGATTAGCAGCTGCAGCAGATTTGGCCATTGTAGACATCATTCTATGTTGTTGTAATACCATTTCAATTTCAACTGCTGGACATCCTGAACCCTTTGCAACTCTAATGATTCTTGAAGGTTGATCAACAAATAATCTTCCATCTGATTCTAATTCTTCAGTAGTCATAGAATCCATAATAAAAATCATATTCTTAATCTTTTCTGAAGTCTCTTCTTCACCAACTTGACTCATAATATTCAGCATTCCAGGAATCATAGATGCAATATTTGTTAATGGACCCATTTTCATAAAGTTATTTAATTGATTTTGGAAATCACGTAGCGTAAATTTTCCTTCTTTAATATTTTCCAAAGTCTTTTTATGATTTTCATCATTTTGTAAATTTAAGGATTGAACTTGTTCAATTAATCCTTGTAAATCTCCAATACCTAATAATTTAGATATAAATGTTGATGGTTTAAATGGTTCAAAATCATTTATATGTTCTCCAGTACCCATAAATATAATTGGAGTTTTAGTTGCTGCAACGGCTGATATAGCACCACCACCTTTTGCATGTCCATCCATTTTTGTTAAAATAATTGATCCAAAATTTGCGGAATCTTTAAAGGCTTTAGCTTGAGATTCAGCAGCTTGACCAATAGATCCATCCATAACCATAATGGTTTGATCAGGAGTTACCATTTCACTAATTTGAACCATTTCATCAAATAATTGTTGTTCTTGTCTATGTCTACCTGAAGTATCAACAATAATAATATCGAATTTTTCATCTTTAAATTTCTCTACCCCTTCATGAGCAATCTTCACTGGATCTTGTTCTAAATAAGATCCATAATATGGAATAGATGCTTTTATAGCATTTTGTTTTAATTGATCAAAGGCACCAGCTCTAAAAGTATCAGCACATACTAAACCTACTTTATAACCTCTTTTCTTATAATAAACAGCAAGTTTAGTACATGATGTTGTTTTACCAGACCCTTGTAAACCTACAAACATAATAACATATGAAGATATATTAGATGGTCCTGAATTCTGTTTAACTTTAACTTTCTTCCCATTAATTGTTTTAGTTACAGTTTGAGTTGATGCAGATTTCTTTTGAGCTGATAATTTCTTTGGTTTAGGTGGTTCTTCATGAGAATCTACAAGTCCACAAAGTTCATCATAAATGATTTTTTGAAGTTTCTTTCGTTTATTCATGGTATTATCATGTGCTGTGATTTCCAGTTTAATCTTATTCTTAATATTATCTCTTAATCTTACTACTAACTTAATATTCACATCGGCTTCTAAAAGTGCAGAACAAATGTCTTTAATCATTTGATTGATTTCATCATCACTCCCTGACTCCACTGACGAAAGTGCGCCTCTGAGTCGAGACCCTAAATCTGCTAACACCATTGTTATTGCTTTTTGTCGGAGTTATTGATGGTCAATTAGGCTGATCAGACTTTACTCTTTCATGGTGAATTTTTTGTCTGAAAAAGATGTTGATTCGAGAAAAAAAATCTTATCCGTGTCGCGTGACTTGTGTCATGAGGAAGACCAGGTAGAAGTAGAAGTAGACTGTTAGTTGTATAACTATTGAAAGTATATAAGATAGTTAATTAGAAGTATTGTATTAGTAGAATTAACACATTTGAATGAATATAATGTACTAATTTTTCACAAATACACTATACTAGTATATCGTACAGTGTTCAATTGCGCTAATACATTTTATTTGGTATAAGTTACTAAATACATCAATACATTTACGAAATTACTGCTAAATATAACTTTAATAGATACATTTTTATAACTACTACCATTTGTTGCAATTATTCTCTTCTTTACTTTTATACACTTTTGCATATTATTGCCATATTTGGCGAAAATCTTCTCTAAAACTGTAACGGCAATTCAATTATTTACTCAAAATATTTTTACACATCCTAATATAGCTCAAAAATTTTATAACAACAAACAGAGTTAATAGGCATAGCCTTATCTAATCATACACTAAATTTAGTTTATAGAGGTTATTAAAGATAAAATTTGGAAAGGATCTATCCTGTATGCGGGAAGATCCCCCCAGCTGCGAAAAAGGAAACATATAGCGATAAATCTATAAGCCCTCCGAAATCAACTGATTACATATACGTATATGTCAAGGGTCAGTTCTATACGGTAACAAAACATATCGTAGGGATTGATAGTATATTTCCCGAACCCTAATATTAATTTCTTTTTTAATCTATTTGTCAACACGAGTCAACAAGAATGGTGGGGAAACGTTCTAGATATTAATATATTATCAAAGTCATTCATGCCATAATAGGAATTGCCACTATCCGTGGATACCGTAAACGCATAGATAATATTAGTTTAAATGTGTTGGTTTAGTTAAGATTAGCTGGTTAATGTTTCAGTATCCGAAAACGAAAACTCATAGCGTTCCGACAAAATATACGAGTGGGTGGGTGAGTGGCTAAAAGTCACGTGTACCGTCACGCGGATTAATTGCTTGCAAAAATTATCATACGTCTCCTATTTTATTGCAAATTTGAACAGCAAATCATATACGTAAACGAATAAACGAATATACATTTGAATAAAATCTATATAATGTACATATGTATAAACGTCAACTTACCATAAACTAAATTCTGTAATTTCCAAACCTGTGGATTAACTGAATCTTGCTATGGAAAGTTCCTAAAGATAACCATATAAATATACATTTTGAAACTTGGGAATCCTTTTTAGAACTAATGAAATATTTTAAACCATGAATGTAGAAATGAAGTAGCAATGAATAAATAATTGTAGAGAAGTAAATGAGTAATAAATAAGCAAGTCATTATGAAACCGAATTAATGAATAAATAAAAAGGAATGAATAAATAAATAGTGGAAATTAATTATTAAGAATTAATAAATAGGAACTGAACAAATTAATTTAATGGTTCATCACCAACTCATCTATCCGATTTAAATCATGTTGGAGATTGTACTTATTCTTCTTCACCATATCCATTAATCCATAATTGACGTCGATTTCATTGTCATAGTCGTAGTCATACAAATGACGAGGTGGGAAAAGTAAAGACATCATGGTAGGTTTATTGGTTTGTGATGGAAGAATAGGTGTCAGTAATGAATTATCATTGAGGAATTTATGGTCGTCATCGTCATCCTCAAACGATTCTTCTTCAATTTCTTCATCATCTTCATCATCATCTTCGAAATCGTCTTCATTGTCTGAGATAGATGCCGAACTGATGGATGATAAGAGGGAAAGATTTATACAATCGTATTTCAAATCCGAGAGTTTGGAATGATGATGGTTGGCCGATTTATTATTATACTGAGGTATTATCATGTTATTACTAGGTACAAGTTTATCTTTTTGTTGGATTGGTCTATTGAATTTATAAGGGTTAAGAAATTGATGATGATTGTGATCTATTATATTAACAGGACTGAACATCATTTCTATATCTTTTATAGATGTGGAGAATATTTCACGTTCTAATTTAACACGCTTTAGTGATTTACCATTACTTGAATCAGTATTATTGTTAATGCTGGCGTTATTATTATGAGCTGATGCAGTTGTATTGGATGAATTATTGGTAGAAGGATGAGAATAAATGGTTATAGAATCCGAGCTCGACCTTTTCATGTTGAAATGAAATGAATTAAAATGAAATGAAATGAATATGTATTGATATAAGGGAATAGATAGTGCTAATTCATATAAAACTTTTCCAGTTTAAATTGATACGTATATATAATTTATCGGCTGGTGCAAAGTGGTATGGTTGTAAGAAAAATGAACTCCGCTTTCTAATTTATTAGGGCCATACAAATATATAAATAAATAACAAACAAATAAAATATCCAACAAATGAATAGGATTGTAAGGTAGAAATAAGTAGAACAGATAAAACAGGTGTGTGAAGTAAAATAGTTGAAGGTCCAACAAATGGGATATAATTACGTATATATAATAATAATAAATAATAAATAAATTAATTAATATTATTTGTTAAACTGTGGGTGAAAATAAACAAGAATAAAAATTGATAAAATTAATAATAATAAAAATATGTAATAATAATCGCAACAAAAGAATGAATGGAACCACTAAAGCAAAGTAGTAGTGGAAATAAGATTACAAGAAATTACTGAGAAGATGTAGTGGGAGATAGCAAAAAAACGCAAAAATTGGTCACTCAGATGATGATGAGCCACTCCAGTACAGGTACACGTCCACCTAATAAACTATACTGGGAAGTCATCGGCTGAATTACAATTCAAAAAAGATCAATATCTCTTTCATGTACAGAAAACATACATACATACGTACATATAATTTACCACCATAGTTATGAATTTCATGGTAACATAATTTCATTTCATATATTATTAATCAACAAATTAACAAGTATCATTTCTAACAATGAATGATTAATGAGTAGCCAACCAATTAGTGAGCAAAGTCAAGAGTGTGTGAGTGAATGAGGGGGAAGTGGAGTATAGAGTCTTAATCGTCTAATTATTCCGAAGAATTAATTGAATAGTAATGGAAATACAAGAATAGAAAAATGACCCAAAAGAACGAAACACACTCATTAATTCTTTCATTTGTGGATACTTAATATCTACAAAGGGAAGGAGTATGCCCATTCATAAAAAAAAAGGGGTACAGTAATTCTTGTTTTTATTTCTTTTCTAGACTGATCTTCAATTGCAGCTATTGTTTTTTTTTGTTGTGTGTTGGTTTATATAATCAAGTATAGGGAACCATTTCCCGGCTGGTGTGGGATAGATCCGCTACTGTAGTTAAAGCCATATGTTGATGTTTATAGCAAGCTTTTGATCACCATGTTCCACGCAACCTCCTTTTCTTCCCGATACTCGTAATTTACACACTCAATACTCATCACTCTAATCTATATTCTGCTACTATTTCTACTAATACAAAAAAAAAATAGGAGAGTAATTTCTAAATTAAGTAAATGCCGTATAGTTAAGTGATCCAAAATTAATAAGATTAATTTAATAAAAAATTAAATTGGAATTAAAATTAAAATCTAATTTCTTTTTTTTTTTCGTCGCTCAATTAATTTCAGCTAATTTCAAAAAAAATTATTGAATTAATTTATTGAATTAGCTATAGATTGCGCAACCAGATGAATGTTGAATTCTAAATGTACTCAATACTAACGACAGGACACTAGTAAGTGTCTAGGACGATATGTAGCAAACAAGTCATGCAAATTCATAGCTTATCTAGCATGAACACCACACGTATTCACTATCACGAACACCACAAGAACAATGTAGCTCATATCTACTTATCTTTCATATATCAACAAAAACTATTGCTGTAGTTATGTACGTTCGGGTAAAAACACCAGGATGACGGTGTTTGAAATTCTCAATATTGTTCTGTTGTGTTGTCTTCTCCGTCGTATTGTAAAAAAAGCGCAAAAGCTTCCCAATAAGGAAAAAGCAAATGTTGCCTCCCATTATTCGAAACTGACCGTATAAGCTACCGTAATTGAAATGCAATTCTCGGACGATTGCTATTTGACAAAGTAAACAGATAGATTACTGCTCATTGTTGCAAACATCAACTTGCTATTGGTAATCATATCTACAGGCTGGTTATTATTGATGTCCGAGTCACGTGATAGGTTAATTAACTAAAAATACATCATAATAATTACAAAATGCAACATTAGATATCCTGTATGTGCCACGAGTATCTGCAAATAAGTAATTAAAGATTTAATAGCTGAGCCTCATATCATGAACGTATATGAGAACTACTACATACAAGGTCATCACCTCCGCTCGAAACAAATTAGAATTAATTTAAAATTAATTTCTAATTATTAATTTAATTTATTATTGGGGGTGTATGCAGGACACAAAATATAAAATGCCTTTTAATAAACTGGCCCATCACTATAATAATCGCTTTTGTGGATGCACTGGGAGGAGTATTGGAAGTGTTGTGGAAGATGAGTTCCATTGTGTGGTTATACCAGCCAGATTAAGGTTAGTTATGCAGACCTGTGATATCGGAAAATTGTAAGCACCGAACTAATTATACACGGTCTGACCATTAACCCCTATCTTGTAGATATATACAAAAAAGATAACATATCTCTATCTCTAGGCTTAGTTTGTTTATTTACTATCTATGTTTACATATTATTGTCCTGTTATCTACAGGCTACATTGGTATTGTTTTACGACAATCTAATAACATATGTTGTCGTATGACACTTTCGTCTACAATATTTGTTTGTTGTGATAATTACAATCCTGGTTGGAAAGGTTTTTATATAGATAAGAAAATTGACAAGGGCTGAAGATTATGTCCATAGAACATTCTAAATTATTCTATTATTTCATACCTGTACGTATTGTTATGAATTCGCGTCTTCTTTCTTTACTATTTATCTATTTATCCATTTTCTATCTATTCTAACACAGTTATTATCGCAGCTAAATAGTATGTAGTTTTTGTAAACAAATACAATACTAACAATGGATATATGTCGAAAATTTCAGTTATGCAATTTCAAGTGGTAGGAAATTTTTAAATATTTGTTTACATTTTTAGGGCAATTTTCCGACTATTTAGATTCTATGTATGCTTCCACAGTTTGTCCGATCCGGAATATTCTATTGATACCACTCTTTTGGTGATCTCCTAATATCTTCTCTAATGAGCTCTAATTCTTCAAACACGGAATCTGCATGATCACTATAATTTGCTGTAGTATCTTCTTCGTTTTCGGCTTCGTCATCATCATCATCATCATCATCGTCGTCATCATCTTCCTCTTCTTCATCTTCATCACCGATAACAAATGTATCGTCAGCCTCACTGTCATCCCATTCATCATAATCATCAGTATTCATTCCGACATAACTAACTACCCTCAGTTTATACTCATCTAATTCAGTTTGATCAGCACTATCATAATCTTCTTGCATGTATCTTTTATACTCTACGTTATCAATCCAATTATCAAATTCGTATTCTTCCTCTTCCTCTTCACTATCAATTTCAAAATCTTCGTCTTCTTCTTCGTCTTCTTCATCTTGTTCAACACCCTTTTCTTCAGCACCCTTCTTGTCAATCTTAAAGGGCTCTATAGCATCCTTAAAGGCTAACACTTTTTCAATGTCACCTTTCCAATAAGCCAATCCAAAAAGTCCACCTAAAACACTTGGAACAATATAAAGCAAGGCAGGTTGACCAGTTTTAAAGATCAGTAAAACACCCAAAGTAATCACCAATCCAAGTACATAACAAACTAAAGTTACATAGAAATAAGGTCTGGCAATCGGACGTAAATGATGGAAAGAATCATTAGTAGCTTCATAATGATTAAATACATCAAAACGAAGAGCAAGCGTAATTAAAATCCCTGGAACAACTATATCTCCTAACCCCAAGATGGAAAATCTCTCAACTCCATCTTCAAAACTAGGTATAAGAATCTTTATTGGAATTGATATAGAAGTTGCAACTGTGACCATGGCTGTTGAATAAAATACAAAATATACGTCATAAATAAATAACAATGATAATAATACGACGACATGAGTGAATCTCGAACCAAGGACTACTGATAAAGATTTGAGTCCATAAACAGCAAACAACCCAGCAATAACATTACTGATGATCCAATTGTTTTGAAACTTATAAAATAACCACGTAGTAGCCACTGTCAATGGCAAAACTACAAGTATACGAAGATCAAAAATCCAATTCTTGTTGGTGGAGGCGGTACTTCTAAATCCAGACTTATTTTTAGGGCCTGGAGTACGAACTAATATCGAAGATGGCACCAAAACAGATAATTTCTCACGATAAAAGTAATCATCAACATCTGTATTATCTGGTACAACAAGATCTTCAAGGTATCCTAATGGATAATTATTTGTATCCTTAACTAGACAAATTCTATATCTTGTCAATAATAAAGCCGTAGATTTCCCAATTAACTTCCAATGTGTTACATATCTGAGTATAATAATCAATATTTGATTCAAACTACCATAACTTACAACAGGAGCCATTATAAATACATATTTTGCCAAATAATAGTTGATGGTATCATGATCATAATGTTTGAGGAGATATTGAAGTCCTAAGAGAGTTATACTTCCTGTAATAGGTACAAAAACAACATGAAGCCATGAAGCTTCATTCATCTTAGCCAATTCTATATCGAGCAACATATCCAATTGTGATTGATTGGTAATCACATACTTATTCTCATCCACATCAGTAGGATCATAGATATCGGCACAAGAT
Organism: Scheffersomyces amazonensis; assembly: GCF_036850825.1. Classification (NCBI taxonomy): domain Eukaryota; kingdom Fungi; phylum Ascomycota; class Pichiomycetes; order Serinales; family Debaryomycetaceae; genus Scheffersomyces; species Scheffersomyces amazonensis. The sequence goes on along the minus strand of NW_027042747.1, from coordinate 428,311 downwards.
TTTTTAGCTAAATAACCATCCAGAGCAACATATGGTTTTGAAACAGTAGATAAAGAAGCAAAGACAATGATTATCAAAGATATTCCGATTATACAAATCCCTGTAAGTATTGAAGATGGCAATCCTGTTGATTTAAGTCCACTAATTATGATTGATGATCCAGCACCTAGAACTGACTCAGATACAGATGTAAGATTAAAATCTTCGATTTTTTGAATAGCGGACGTCACGTCCACTTGGCTGATCCAGTCCATGATACTTTTCACTCAAATCTAAATCAATACAATAGACTTTTAGACACTAACCTGTTCATTATATAGTGTTGAATTTTGTTAAGGTTGATATTGGGGAACACGTATGCAGGACTGTACACACCCGTTTTGGCTACTGCCAAATTAGGAAGAATTCAGAAAGTACCTTTAATTCGGCGACATGATTGGCTGAGAGTTTCTATGGATAGAACATGTGGCCGAACACCCAGATGGCTCGCAATGACGACAATTGTTTTGATTTGAAGGCGCTTTCCTATTGGTCACCTCGCGTTTCCATTCCATTTCAGTGCCATTGATAATTGTCCGTATGATTAATTGGCTCAATAGTTAACTCTGTAGATAACTCTGTGGATCTCAATTGTGTAGGGGCGTTCTCTAAACCCACATTCTTGTAGCGTCAGAGCAATTGATCATTGACCAGCGAATCATCTTTTCACAATTGTTCCGCAAGTTTAATTCCATAAACAACCTCCCATTGGATGGAATGGTTACTACATTCGACGCGTCTTTTTCATACATTCAGGAACTTAAATCATGCAATTTAGTCATTGGATGTGATTATTGATGATAGTCATCGAATAATTAATCAAAATAATTACACTCAAAATAATTATACACAATAAGAGTATTATTTCAGGTCTTTATTTTTAAACTTAACTTGGGTTGCAAATACAAAAATCATAACCTAAAATTAACTATCGGAGTCATTATCTTTATGGTTAATTATTGAAACTTGCTATCTACTTAACTGACTTGCGGTATTTACTAATGGGCCAATTATTGCAAAAACTTTATTGTAAAGTTAACTGTTTCCTTTGTCTTTATCATAGGTTCGAAGCTTTCTTCAAAATTATAATTACTAAGGGGTTCGACAAGTAAACCTTATTATCCACTCGTCTAATTAAATATGGTCAATGATTGTAAGAATCGCTACAATTGATCAGGACATATCTATATTGATCCCTTTCTTGTTAAACCATTCGTTTGGGTATTATACCACGGTCATTTTACGAGAGAGGCCCAGTTATGCATCAATGAATCATTGAACTCATGATTTACTAAATTTCTTTTCCAGAACCTGATTTGACACTTGACTCGAGTCTGTTATTATCGTATGATTTAAATTTTTTTATACTATTTTTTTTTATTTTTTTTTGTCTATTTCGTGAATTTCCGGAAGTTACCAACCGGGATCTTTCATCTATAACCTTATGCGGAACACTCCTTCGAATGATAATGATTTAGTAATTTTTAGTTAAAATCACTGGAATTTCGAATTGATAACGTTAACTTCTACTGATCTTTCAAAATGAATGATTATAATGCGGAGTAGCTAATTGTTGGGTATAGAGCCAGCATCTGAATCATAGCGAATAGGGCACGACCTGTGATTGTCATAGTTAAAGTGTTAGTTAAGAGGGGAGTAAACTGCAATTTTTAAACTGTAAACTCGCATGACTAAAATCTCTCCACAAACTTAACCTGTAAAATCTGCATTTATTATATGTATGGAACAAACTTAAATTTATAACATGATTTATACATTCACCAATTCAAATCGATTAATATAGAACTACGGCTATACAAAATAATAATAGCCATTAATTGAAACTAAACGGTTTTCCTCTCATTATGTGGCATACAAATCTTCCAATTGGACCTTTGCATTTACAAAAATTACCAGCTATTTTAATTCGTAGCAAAAAAATAATTCTTATAATAATAATTATGTAAACATGATTACAGATGAAACATCAATACTTCAGCTAATTCATGTGTAGCTGAATGCTTGATGGTAGATCATACTAGAGAATGTAAGAGATTGCTTTTAATTTATGATGATTGTAACACACACACAGTATTCTTTTAATACAGATAATGGATTTATATCAGATTACGGAAAAACATATAGGATTTATGTATATTGACATCAAACTACATAAGTCCTTGAGGGACATAATCGGATATATTCATAAATCGAATCAATATATTCAAGTGTTCGCTTATAGTCAACACTACTAAAAGAGTAGCTCAATTTTGATACTTGTTGCTTAATTGCATTATGCATTTTAGGCGGTTATATTTGGGGATGAGTGACAAGGGCAAAAAAGGAAAAAGAGCGCAAAACGTAAAATGTAAAAAAAAAAAGTCGCTAAAGTACAAGGTCATTCATTTATTTAATAGTAGCACTACCAAATATTGGATCTCTTTGCAACTTGAGTTTGACTTTATCAGTTGGTTGTGTCAGTACACTTCAGTAAAACATTCTAGTTCTTACAGATTTATATTGTTGCATAATAATCATCACGTTTGAAACGGTCAGTCATTTTTTTTTATTTACATGCTTTAAGTTTCGTCGAGATGGTTAAGGCACAAATTTACAGTATTAATAATAATAATAATAATAATAATAATAGTGATTAAGCGGCATACAGTGGTGTCGAGTTGGGTTACCTTTGATTTTATTTGACTTATCACGAAATATCTTTTTAAATATATAGATGTCTATAAATATTACAGTGAATCCTTTTATTTCTACTCTATATAATTACTTTGAAAAATTTATTATTCTAATTATATTAAAGTATTAGGTTTTGGTATCTTCTAACATTATAAATATTATTGTAACATATTAGTTATAAAAAGCTAAGCCATTGTTCTATTTTTTTAATTCCTTGGATTTAAGCTTTATTATATATTCAACCGTTCGTTATTCCCATATCAAATCAAATTACATTCATAGATATCATATATACAGATACAATTACCTTTTCTTTATGATAGTAATAATACAAATATAGTAATCTAGTATTATGACAAATTTAGAATCAATATCTCCCAAAACATCTTCACAATGTTCTTCCAACTCTTCAATTATTGAAACTGAAGCACAAGCACAAGCACAAGCACAAGCACAAGCAGAATCTCAAACTATGAATACTATGATTAGTTCCAGATCAGTAGGTAGTGAATCTTCTACATCAACCAATAATGCAAATAAAAACCCATCGCAAACTCAACAATCAAGAAGATTGAATAAGTTATTAAAGAAGTTAAAATTGAAATCCAATCCTTTACTTAACAACAATTATTCATCATCATCAACAACAACATCTTCATCTTCAACTATTAATAATTCTAATAGTATTAATCATACAGTAGCTATTACAACTCCTAATGATATTTTTGAAAGAAGTTTAGAAAGTTCAGCCATTGCTACTATAAATAATCCAGAAATTCCAACACATTATAATATTGAAAATTTTACAAATCCAATTCTTGATACTACGACGGAATTTATAAGTGATCCAAATGTTGATTTTTATAATGATGTAAAATTAAATTATTATGATGATAGTAATTATGACGAAAGTCTTGGATCTACAGCTCATCCAATAATTCATGAACATGAACCATTAAGTACAACAACATCAAATAATAATAGTAATTCTGGAGAATGTTTTTCAATTCCCTTCAGATCAAGATCAAGATCTATAATCAGTAATAATTTATTAAATACATTAAGTCAATCATCTACAAATGCCGCCAGTACAAATTCATCCTGTTCATTTTCGAATCTTCCCAAGTTATATAAAAGAAGTTTATCATGGTCAAATACTTCTGGAGATTTCCCAAGAAGACAATCTCATCAACCACCACCATCAAAGGAAACAAATAACGATGAGTCAATTCAGAATGCTACTATTGACTTTTATTCCTTTGCTGATATGTTATCTCATGAAGATGAAGCCTTTGATAATTGTACTCCAATTGTCGATGGTCACGCTCATGGACATATACATCATGAACATCATAACCATCATCATGAACATAATCATACACATGAACAAGAAAAAGAAAAACATCATTCGCATCATACTAATATAAATTCTACATCAGGCTTGGCTAGATCAAAATCGGTGCCTAGTTCATCTATGGGATCTGCCATGAATGATAATGATAATAATAATGATATTAACAATGAACAAGCTATACTTGATGAAGAAGAAAAAATCGCCTTGTCACCTACGCGGTTGCCAAATTTACCATTAAGACGGTCAAGTTACACTACTATTAGTGTTAAGGATTATATCGGAGTATTATAATTGTAGTGTGTAGGTTAATATAATATAAATATAAACATATAAATATATAAACATATAAATTATAAATATATACATATGTAAGTATATATATATATATATATATATAATATAAACGTATAACTATGTAAACGTATACATATTATTAAGAGAATAGTAACTTCGGAGTATATACAACCCTACTGGTAGCGCGCGCCCAGAGACTACGACAAACTGAACTCGACACGACACGACGACTAACCAAAAATGAAAATGCATGTTCTTGTATGCAGTGCCATCAAATTTTTTAGCTGTCATCAAAAAATACAACTGAACAATTTTTTACCACCTCTTAATAAAGACTTCTTCTTACAAAGCATCAATCCATCGAACGATTCGCCCAATCACTCACAGCAATCCATTAAGCCATTCCAGCCGCATACACGTCTAATCTATCCGACCCCTCCCCAAACCATTTCCTCCCACGACTCCCTCAATTCTCCTCCCCCACTACCAAGTTCAGTTTGTAAATAGTCCAAGCCATCCAGCTCAACTAAACTTTGAATCATCCATTGAATCCGTATATAATTTTTAATTTTTAAGAATATCAGTAATTCAATCCAATTCAATTATTCTATTAATCCCGAGTAACGAGTAACGAGTAATTGTCCCATCATAACTTAACTTGACTTATTTTATTATTATTGTATTACCCGTAACTATCCTAATCATCGTTACACCCATCTAATACCAATTTAACCAATTCAATTCAATTTAATTCCACCAAAATGACTGAATCCTTATTCGATACTAAATTCTCAGAATCTTCCGAAAAGGATAAACAAGCCCAAGTCGCATCTGATTCAACTACCTCCACCAATGCCGAATCATCAGTTGCTCCAACTACAGAATCATCTTTAGATGAATCTAATCAAAATTCTGAATCAACCATTGAAGATTCATCCAATATTAAATCTTCTTCAAGTTCTGCTCCAACCGCTGAAGAAATTGATAATACTTCCCTTCCATCCCTTCATGATAAATCTAAAGTTTCCACTTTAATAAATTTCAGAGTATTAGTATCTGCTAAAGAATCTGGATGTTTAATTGGACAAAATGGTAAAGTTATTGATTCAATTCGAGCTGAAACAAATACTAAAGCAGGAATTTCTCGTCTTTTACAAGGATCTCATGAAAGAATTTTAACTGTTAGTGGTACATTAGATGATTGTGCAAAAGCTCTTAGTTTCTTTGCTCAAGCTTTATGTGATTCTAATATTGAAACTTATAATTATTTCCCATTAAAACAATTAAGTTCAACTCCTTGTATTGAACATGAAACAACTATCTTAAGATTATTAATTCCAAATAGTCAAATGGGTACACTTATTGGTTCAAAAGGGTTAAGAATTCAACAAATTCAAACTAATTATAATATTTCAATGATTGCTTCTAAATCTTTCTTACCTGGATCAAATGAAAGATTAGTTGAATTACAAGGTTCTGTAAATAATTTATATGATGCTTTAAGAATTATCGCCAGATGTTTAATTGAAGATTTTTCTTCAATGACTGGTACTAATTATTATATTCCAAGAGGTCATTCAAATAATTATTCATCAATTGGTAATAGTAGACATTCCAATGGAAATGGTATAAATAATAATATTAATAATAATAATATTAATAATAATAATAATAATATTAATGGTAGTAATAACAGTAACAGAAGATCTCATCTTACTACCACTTCAATTAGTTTCCCAAATGATATTGTTGGAGCTTTAATCGGTAAAAATGGTTCAAGAATTCAAGGAGTTCGTAAAGTAAGTGGAGCTACTATTGGAATCAGTGAAGAAACTGAAGGAAAAGATGAAAGAATCTTTACTATTAGTGGTTCATCTCATGCTGTTGAAAAAGCTAAAGAATTATTATATCATAATTTAGAAAGAGAAGAACAAAGAAGAAGTGAAAGTGAACAGAAATAGTTTATGACTTGTATTTCTGCTTTTAATCTTTTTTACTGAATCACCCTCCCCCAATTGATTTCTACTTTTTTATACATAGTATTTTGTTTCTGTTCAATCTTTTAAACTTCTTGATTATGTTATGTTATTTTGTCTTATTACAGTATCAGTATTATTATAACTTGTTGTTAGTTCTATTCTATTCTATTTTATTTTATTCTATTATATGTTAAGTTAGTACATAAATAAGCCTTATTCTTTTTTTGAATATATATCATCAACCATCAATGTAATTAATTACTAAAAGGGAAAGTCACATGTCTGGACGATTAATTCAGCTAATTGCTGTAAATATTTCTTATCTATTTCATCAAATCCTTCCAACTTTAAACAATCTAAATCTAATACTCCGATAGTTTTACCATCCTTAATTATGGGTACAACTATTTCACTTTTAGTTTCTCCATCACAAGCAATATGCCCCGGGAATTGTTCTACATCGGGAACTAATTGTGTGAGTTGACTACTAGCAGCAGTACCACACACTCCCTTACCAAATTGAATTAGTTGACATGCTACTTTGCCTTGAAATGGTCCAAGTATAAGTTCACTAGTCGTAGTACTAGTAGTACTAGTAGTATGTAACACATAGAATCCAGTCCAATTCACAGGTATAGAGAGAGAATGATACGCATGCCAAAGTAATGAGGAACAGTTGGAAAGATTAGCCACCCAATTTGAAGTATCTGCAGCTAATGCTTCATATGATAATACCACATGTTGAAGAGTCTCTTCTTTGGAAAGAGTACCAGGTTGGATGTTGGAGTAATCCGCGTGATGTTTCCCGTCTTCTCCCATAATGAACTATACTGTGATATGGTTATATACTGTGATATGCTGTAATATACTGAACTATACCGTAATATACTATACGATACTATAATATACTGTAATATACTGTAATATACTAATACACTCTATTCTATGCTGACAACAACTACAGTAGAAATATTTTTCATTTATCTCATTACTAAACAATTCCGAGTTCCGACTGTGGAGCACCCCGGATTCGAAGCGAAAAAGTAACCACATGATTTCCGAACCACCGACCGTTAATACTCCGAATTAATTATCCGATCAGTTCCAATAGTCCTATAAACCAAGCTATATAATAATTAGTTAATATGGACGGAATACATAATACCGGTCAATTGACTATGGAAGCCAAGTTCGAAGCGTTTTTAAATTATCGAGGTATACGGCGAGAGTCGAGATCAGGAGACCCTACTCACATACGGACAAGACACGAAGGTCATGATGAAATTGGTGGAGGTGATGATAGTGAAGGTGACAGTAATGAAGATGACGGAGGGATCCTTTCGGATCAATTGAGACGCAGATTGAATGATCGGTTACAGGAATTTTTCAGCCTGGAGTTGGAGATACTGCATGATGATCATGATAGTGGTAGAGGTAGTGGTAGTGGTAATAATGGTAATGGTAATGATAATGATAATGATAATGATAATGATAATGATAATGATAATGATAATGATAATGGTACTGGTACTGGTACTGGTACTGGTACTGGTACTGGTACTGGCACTGGTAATAGTGACGATAACGATAATGATAATGATAATGGTAATGGCAACGATGATGATGATTACATCATCGATCTCAATAATATCGATGTTCCAGACGATGGTAACGATAATTATGACTATGATGACTATGATGACAGTGAAGATTTCGACAGTGATGATATACCGATTGATGAAAGAACATATATCCGACACCATCATGCAGGCTTTACTAATTTTGACTTTAGTAATGACGATGATATCGATGATGACGATGACATTACCAGTGATGACTACAGTGATGACTACATTGATTATATAGATGATTATGACTCAGATGATGTAGACTTGGACTTCATCTTTGACAATGATGATATGTATCGTGGAGTAACCTTTGGATCCCAAGTTCTCGATGCTGATTTATTCTACTTTGATAGAAGAGACGGTCATACCAATGCCAGTTCAAGTCATAACTCCGACAATAGGAATTTCCAAGGTCCTGAATCGTGGTTTAATGATAAAAACACCGAATATATACCCATAAGTAGAATCCATCATCATCGAAGCAATCCGAATATCTTCTCGGCTCGATCCAAGAGGATTCAGTTACTAAAGGATCTTGGTATTCTCGTGGATAAACTGTATCATAAACAACAAGCCGCATTCCCATCCAATAGTCAAAGTGCCTATTTGAACTGGGAAAGAAGTGATGTTAAGAATTCTAAAAAAATGTTGACTAAACCACCCAATCGAGTTGAATTCAATACTAGATTAAATGCCGTTGATCCCTTTACACTATTAGTCAAATCATTATCAACTCAATATAAGGATGCATTAACTTTACGACCAAATGGTCTAAAGAAATTGTATGAAGTTTCAACGATTCGAAAGTATAAAAACAATTTAACGGCCATAATTAAAGATTATAAAACCAATGAAGAATTCTTAGTAGTTGCTTGTAATTCAGAAATGATGGTATTTGAATTTAATTCATTAAATTTACCTAATGATAAACCAGTAATAATGTTTGATACTAAACCTCCATTTACAACTACTACCGATAGATTAATTTCTACTTGGCCATATTTCCCTCATACTATAAATTTTGTTAAGACATTTCCTGATTTTAAAGGTGATCAACCGATTCTATGTGCATGTGTTGATGATGGAACTCTTATTATCTGGAATACTGATACTATAATTAATCGAATAAGAAATAAGAAAACTACCGTTAGTACTACTGCTACTGCTACTGATAAAGTTCATATAAAACCTCAATTTAAAATTAAATTAGAGGCATCCCTATGGGGATTGGATTTTAAACATTATGAAGGAAATCATAATGTATTTATGGCCTCAGATAATTCTCAAAGTTTAACATTACTTTATTATCATGAATCGGATTTAAGATTTTATCATATAAAGTCACATCAATTATTACATAATATACCAGAAGTTGGAATTATACTGGTAACAATTGATTTACAAGATAATGAAGAATTACATACTATAAAGACATCTTGTGCTTCAATATCAGGAGAATTATTAATCTTTCAATTCCAATTTTGTTTGGTTGATGGTCCATTAAATGAAATTGAATATAATTTCTTTAAAAATCAAGAATATTACTATGTGGATAGTTCAATTGAATTATTAGAGAATAGAAATAATATTAATTTTAATATTCAAAATCTTGATACTTTAAATTCCGAACGATTTAATCGACTTGAATATAGAAATCCATTTGTATTACTTCGTACAGTTATTGGAGAATATTGTTGGACTAGTAAACTTATTAATTCTCAATATTTCAAATCGGTTAATAGTTTAAATGAAGTTATAGGAGATTTTACATTTGATTCAGCCATTGTAGTAGATGATATAATGAATGAATCAAAGATATTAGACTTGGAATTTGATCCTATGTTGACTAGTCATCTTGGACTTGCCACCAATTGGCAACATTTTGAAGCTAAAACCCTTAATTTATCTACATTAGTCCATTCTACAGCCACATTAATTCCCAATTCTCCTCCCAGTAGAAATGATACATCTCGTCTTACTAGTCTTGATGATGAATATAGAAGAGTTCATAAGGGTTTAATCAAACAATTTCAGAAAGTAAATAATCGTGCTCGTACTAGTTCGGCTAATAAACAATCATACTTATTAGATCCAGTTCATGATATCCAATCACAAGATTTTCTAGTGGTTTCTACAGGAAGAAGATTAGGATTGTTTAGAGCCGATTCATTATTCTGTACTTGTTCAACTAAAAAGTTATTTGATTTACCTATACCTTCCAATAATGAATCCAAACCAGCCAATAGAATCTCGATTACTCATATCATACCTGAATTACAATGTTATATAGCAGTAACTCAACAAGGGTTAATTACTATTATGAGACTCTGTCAATACCGCGGAGTGTATGGAATGCGACAAGAACATATTTTCCCTAATGCCATAAGTCTCGCCTTAGATCATTTTGGTGGATACAGAACTATTGCTGGTATTAATGTTAGAGATAAGTCATCCAGTCCTGGCTTTCCTCGGTTCCTTCTCTATATAGTATATACTGATGGACTCATAGTTAGTTATGAGTTATCGTTAGATGCATCTGCTGGTGACTTATTGATCACTAGTATATAAGAGTATGTATAGTGTATATAGTATGTATAGTATATATATAGGGTGTGTGTGTATAGTATATCATAGTATGTATAGTATTGTATAGCATATCATATTTAGTATTGTATAGTACTATTGTATAAGATTATTTGTGTACTACCCTTCGCACATTACCCCTTTAGGCAGTCGAGCCATTTCCCATTTCTCATTTCCCAGTGGCGCGTTTTGTGTTACGCCTATAACCATCCATACAAAAACAAAAACATCAAGAGATCCCTAACCCCATGAGTGAAAATTAGTCAATACAAATTTACGACAAAGTCCCACTAGTGTAGGGGCACAACCAACAGGTGACCAGCCAAAATCATAAAACTATGGATTTGTTAAATCTTGGTTCACAATCTCGGAAGACGGGGATAAGACCTCGACAGAATTTAAGAAAGGATAAGTATGATATGGAAGATGTCGATGAATTCTTTTCTGATGATGATGATGATGATGAGGGGATTGAAATTAATAAAAATGAGGGCGGAAATACTAATAGTATAAGTAATGCGATTATCGCACGACTGGGAGGATCAAAGAGAAGATCTATACAATCATTAACTCCTAAAGGTAGTTTTAATAATGTAGCTAAACGACTTAATTTTGATAGTCAAGGTGAATCATTTAATTTATCACCAATATCCATAACTTCAAAATTTGCGACTACAACGACTTCTTCAGCTTCAGCAGTTAAGCAGAAAAACAAAAAGTCTCCCTTACGATCTCCCTTACCTGAACATAAGAAAGAAAATGCTAAACCAGTTGAAAAGCAGAGACTCTTTGTACCGCCGGAAGATGCTGATGAACCAGATGATGATAATTATTATAATGATAATTTTATGGGTGATGATGATGGTGAACCTCCAGATATGAGTTTATCTCCAGTGAGTTTATCTCCAATAACAAAGCGAGGTACTTCAACAAAGAAAACTAATAAAGCCAGTGGTATATCAGCCAGATCAGCTTCATCTCTAACAAAGAGAATGGCATTGGGAAAAGCATCTAGAAGTAAAAAGAAGTCAGTCATTGAACAAGACGAAGAAGAAGAAGAGGAAGAGGAAGAGGATCAGGAAGTATCCCAAATACAAGACGATGACGGTGAAGACGATGAAGATGACGAAGATGAAGAAACTAGAAGTGAGTTATTATCACCTCCACCAACAAATAAGAAACCCAGTAGAAAACCAAGATCTACAATACGCAAATCTATTCAAAGATCACCTGCTCAACAACCAACAATTATTAAACCTTCACCATTACCTTCACCTCCACCGGATGGATTGAGAAGATCAAAACGTGTTAAGGTAGCACCTCTAGCTTATTGGAGGAATGAAAGAATTGTATATAGTAGAGCAGATGAAACACAAGCTGATCCGGATACAACATTAGCAACCGATATAAGAAAAGTTCCATTACAAATAATTAAAGAAATTGTACAAATGCCTGAACCTCAAAATGAAATCAGACAGCATAAACGTTCACGACTGAGATCTAGAACCACTCCTCCTAAACAAAAGAAACTGAATCCAAATCAACCAGTATATGATTATGAATCCGATCCAGAAATTACTGGATCAGAATGGTTTAGTAAGAAATCATTAGATGTAAATGTCTATGAAAATGATAAATCTATTAAACGTACAGTTGTATATGCTCCTGATGGTGGGACATTCAAACATGAATCTAATGGATTTGAAAACTTTGATGTGGCTTCATTATTTCAAGATGAAAGTGGATCAAGTGCTAGTGGATTAGTTGAATTCCCCTTAGAAGGTTCTAAAGAATTTCGAAGTTCAGGAACTTTCATATATTATTTCCATGTTGTACGAGGATTAATTGAAGTAACTTTAAATAATTCTACATTTGTTGTAACAAGAGGTTGTTCATTCCAAGTTCCGCCCCAAAATTCATATGGATTTAAGAATATTGGACAAGATTCTGCTCGACTTTTCTTTGTTCAAAGTCAAAGTGCCGAAGTTGAGATTGATAATGGAGAAGACAATAATGTTGGAGAGGATGACGAATCATGGGAATGATCATTGTATTATATATATATTAATTTTGTATACCTACGCCTTATAATAGAAGTATTTATTCATTCATATTCATATTATAATGTAAAAAATCTTTATTGAAACTACTATACAAGGTAAAAAGGGACTATGAATGATGCATTTATATAAGTCTAATTATCTTCAAATTTAGTGACGGTAGAATTATCTCCATCATAATATGCTACGAGTTTAACTTTAAATTCAGAAGCTGCAACTCCAAATTGTTTTAAAATTAAGGCTTGAGTTACATTCAAAGTATCTCCCTTATGACAAACAACAAATGGTTCATTTAATGTAATTTTACCACTCTTTATTTTTGTTGGAATCTTATACTTATTTCTTAAAGTTTCTTCTAAAGTATGTGACATTGGAACATCTTCTTCTTCAGCAACTTGTCCACCTCTTGAATAAACAATTCCTGCTGGAATAGTAAAATCAATAGGAGATTTAGAATTAGCACGAGAATAATCTTGTTTAGAATAAGCATTGAAATAAGCTTCAACAACTTCTTTAGTTTCATCTGTAAATAATAATCCTGGTAATCCATTACATACTTTAGATAATTGATGTAAATTATCTTTATATTCTTCTTCTGGAGTATCACCTAATGCCTTTTCCAATACTCTTCTCTTACCTAAAATTAATTTGGATCCTGTCCAATCCGATCTTAAATCTTGTAAAACAGGAGTTCTAACATCATCTAACTGCAAAACCCATACATATTTATATTGATCTAAGGCACTTCTAACTTCATCGAAAATTCGGGTCTTGTTTTCCTTCCCCTTCTTATCGGTTTGAGCTAAGGTCACCAACTTTGAACGTTTAGATCTTGGCATTTTGTTGTTTGTTATTTACTCAACTGTACTCTGTTCTGGTTAGAGTTGTGCTATTTTTCACTTTTAGAGCAGCGCAGCTCATCCTCATCAGAAAAGAAAATTTTAATTGTGTGTGTGGTCTGTATACAGGATTTTGAGTAGTAAGCTCTTTATATATATATTTATTTATATTTATTTATTTGCACCCATTAATTAATGTTAAGTTTAGGAGGCTGTAAGGTTCTTGAATCAAAGGAAACCATTACTTTCGTATCTTCATAAATTTCGTTAATATAAATCGTTAATAATTCTGCCTGTGTTGAAGAAGGAACTTTAGATGACTTCAAGAATACTTCAAGAATTACCAAATATAGGTCTACTAATTCATAAGCAAACCCATACAAGCTTGATTGAACTTGACTACTGATATTTACTGGTTGTTTTTCATTTGCTGTAGATAAATGACAAATGCTTTTAATACATTTGTGAACACTCTCAATGATTTTATAGCCACAACAATCAAGTTTGCTTTCATATGCTGGAGTATTATTGAATTCTTCAACAATAACTATTCTATTAATGCATAAATAATAAATAACACCTTCTAATGATAAAATTTGTTGCTTGAAAGATATCTTATTAGTGGAAAATAAATCCTCAAATAAAGTTAGAAAACGGGTTTTGAAGGTCTTCAAATCCAACGATGTGATTATTGATAGTAATGAGCTACATATGACTTCTTTTAAAGAAGTATTCAATTCTAAAATCTCAAACAATAGGCTTAGGCATTTTGAAAAGCTATTAGCTCCTACTTTGGCATTTGAAGAATCATTAAATTTTATAAAATCTCTGATAAGCAAAATTAAATGTTGAGATACTCTCGAATCTTCAGAGTTTTTAAACTCTGCTAACACTTCAACAAATCTGTCAAAACTAGTATTCATAAATTCTTGATAAACCTTAATGATATTCAAAATATCATCATCTGATCCTTCATATTTCATAGTAATAAAATATCGTAATTTTCCAATGAATTTTATTTGATTGAGTTGATTTTTTGTAGGAATATTTATTAGTATGAATAAGTCATGGAACTTACGTTCAATGGATTCAGCCGTAATCATTTCAGAACCTAACAATGTCTTTTCAATATCAAGATTAAGACTTATTGATTGATAATCTTCTATAGTATTGAAAAAATCATCAAAATTATCCTTAAAGTTACCATCATTGTTCTTTAATAATTCTAATAGGTCAGAATTAAGAACAAACTTCTTCGACTCTGATATCTTAGTACTGGTAGATGAGCCTCTCAGACTTGTAAACTTTTCATAAATTCCATCTTTAACTTCACTGAAACTCTCATCATATTCATTATAATCTTCAACTATTAAATCTACATCTGATTGGTTAATAAACTCAACTGAATGATCGGATCCAGCACTTAATGATACTCTGCTTATAACATTAACTTGACTTATTTGAGTTTCCGGTAATGCATAGGCTGTTAGTTGTAATCTACCAAATGAATGTGAACTATTACAAATTTGTTCGACATTGCCAACAGCACTTTTAAGAATCATAGGAGGTTTTAGAATGTCTATCTTACTTTGTGGGATATCTTTTATTGATAAGTTTTCAGAATGTCTACTATTGAGAACAGGGTAATGATTTATATCTATCTTTAAATCATCAGCAAAGTTAATATTGGATTTGTCTGGCATTATCAAATTCGCTGGATATACTCTGGGTAGTGGTCCTGGTAAGAAATTATTCATTAAATGTGATACTGAGGTTGATGGTGATAGTTTTGTTTCTAAATATTGGCTCGTTGAGTGATTTGGATGACCTATCGGGTAGAATGGATTATCTTGACCAGTTGAGAGGAGAGATTGATTTAAACTAGGATCAGAATCTACGCCGTTCTTTCCATTGATAGAAGCCTCTTCATTGTTCTCTCCTTCTTCCTCTTCTTCCTGTTTTTCTTTCTTTTCTTCCTCCTCTTCTTCAAGCTTCTCTGGTATCACCTCAACCCTATCTTCCCTTCTATAGCTCTGCTCTCCTTGTGTATAGATAAATGCTACTACAATAACAATCAAAGAAATAATCACAATTATAATTAAGTTTCTTAAATCTTCATCATTTGTATTGAAAGTATCGTCCATTAACTGTTCCAAATATTTCCTCTCCCAAGGTATAACCGGTACTGCACTAAGATCACTAAAGCATTCTTCTGTTATAAAATTAAAAGGATCCACTTCATCAAATGTTTCTATATCCATAGTTAGGCTGATTGGTACTGTTGGTTGAAGATGATTAACAAGTGGTGGTGGAGACGGTGGTGGAGACGGTGGTGGAGACGGTGGTGGATCGATGGATCGGAGCAAAGATAATGGCTGGGCGGCATATTTCAAAACCAGTCTGGTATAGTTAACTACTATATTACACAAGGCAATAATCCATAGCATCTTACTCCAATCACAAACTATGATTAATTTAGTCTTAGTCAAAGTGTTACCACTGGTCTCATAAGCAATTGCAAATTTAGGGTTAGATCATAATCATAATTTGCAACTTCTCCGATTTAGCGAGGGGAAAATTTTTACTTCCTAAGATGGAAATGGTTGCTGCGGTGAATTAATATGAAATGACAAGTTACAATTGACTATTGGTTATTTACTATAAATGTGTGCGTTATATTTATGTATAAACATATACATAGAGGTGTATACTATAAGGTTAAATAAAATAGATAACATATGTAATTAAATAAACAAGAAGTAATAATAATAATATGAACAAACAGGACAAATAATTGATCTAAGTTATCGCCTGATGTAGGAGTGGATTTATAATTGTCATTAGATATCGTTATATGATGTATAGTTTTTGTTTTGATCGATTTAACTATGCTTGTTTCTATATGTCTTTTTATAGGGATGAATGAAAATATAGATCAAGTTATGTATCAGTACCATTCTAATGAAACAATTGATATATATATGCTGAATGAATGAATAGATGCCAATAATATATGACAAACTAAGATGAATATTACACTAAGATTAACAAATAAGTCCCAATGTTCACCAGTCCCCAGGAACCAAAGGAGTTCTTGGAACTTCAATGTTTCTTTGAAACTTAGTACCACCTGGTCTACATGGGGCAATATAAGGATCTGGATGTTTAGCTTCTTGTAATTTATCAACAGTTTTAGCAATAACTTCTTCTAATTCAGTTGGATCACTAATATGTCTATTAACTTCAAATTGTTGTCTTATCTTAATAGTTTCTAATCTATAGGCATCGAATTTATAAGATGAATCATAGGCAGTTCTTAAAGCCTTTCTAAATAAGGATGCCACCCTTTGGGTATTGGCTTCAGTGAATGGAAGTATGCTGGCCATTTTCTGTATACTTCAATAATTTATTAAATCTACGGTGTACTTAGATATCTCTATTTGGCTCATTTTAGTATTTAGTATTGATTATTTTCAGCGTTTTTGCTGTATTTTATTGGCTGGTCTGTGTGCAGGAAATTTATACTGCAAAAAACAAAATAGATGCAAACAGAAAACTTCCAATGGACAGTTACAGTCAGTCAGAAAGATGCATTCCAATAATACAGATATTTATATAAATATATAGAAAAAAGTGTAAGTTTAACAGAAAAATAAGAGACAAAAAAACAACTATAAAGTTTCAGCTACAGCCATAAGAGATCCGACGAATGATAACACAAGTCTTGATCTAACCTCATTAATATCTTCTGGAACTAACCAAATTAAAGCTCCTAATTTTCTAGCTATAGAAATAGCCAATTTGGCATTAGCATATTTCTCTTCATCTGATAAATTGGAACCTTGATAAACTAAATCATAATCGACATAACCTGGCTTTAAACCATGTAAGACATCCAAAAGATATACCCCATTAGAAAGTGATGAATCTTTGAATGATCTGATGGTTGAAGTTTTACCTCCTTTAGCAACTTGAGAATTAGACCATTTTAAGATATCTGAATCTGTTAAGTTACCACCTTTACCTAATTCAGATAATGTGTTAACAATATTTCTTCTCATTAATTGCCAGACTAATCCTAAAGTTAATAATTTATTACCATCAACAATATCTGATCCTTCTATACCGACTAATGAGAATTTATTAGCTTTACCAATTTCAACTGCATAATTGGTATTTTCCAACGCTTTAAATCTTAATACTTCTCCACCATTGGCAGGCTTTTTATTGACATGTTTAAATGAAACTGATCCTGGTAATACTTTATCATAAGCTTGTAATAAGACTAGACCATCCTTTAAATCTTCAAATAATGAAACAACTGGTGGATCTACATCTAAAGAGTTTAACCACAAGGTGAACACTCTTGCTTCTCTTTCTCCTTCAGCATCGAATTCTTCAATTTCAATCTGTTCATGTTCTTCAATTGGATCTAATCCTGGATAAGTATTAAACAAATGAGCTACAAAAGCCAAATTTAATTTTGGATTACCTGAAATTAAAGAATTTGGAGTTAAATATTTCCTACATCCAATTTTATCGGCATCTTCCAAAACTTTTTCAGCTCTTTGTAATAAATTTGAAATTTTCAAAGCAGATAAATCACAATGTTCAGGTTGTAATTGATTTAATAAAACAGTATAATTTTCTCCGTCACTAATATCTTTTGAGAAATTAGCAACTCTTCTATGCCATCCAGCATTTTTTAAATGGTAATTGAACCATCTTAATAAAATTTGTTCAGGAGGTAATCTTAAGAATTGTTCAAGAGTTTCATCATCTTCTAATAAACGATATAATTCAGGATGAAGTTTAATATCAACTTTCGATAAAAGTCCACGACGAATGATTTGCCAAATTAAACCTAAAATCAAATGTTCTTTACCATCAATAATATCTTCTGAATGAACATTAACAACTATACAACCAATAGCTTTAGCAGAATTAATAACAATATTAGCATTTTCATTCATTTGGAAATTATTTAAGGCTTTCTTACCTTTAGGAGTATTTAAAACTCTTGTATCAATAGTATCAGGAACTGAATCATTAATTAATTTTGATAATACTAAACCATCTCTACATTCATCAAAAATTTGAAAAGTTTGAGTATCAAATGGTAATCTATCACCAACATCTGGATCTCCAGTTAAGACAGAATTAATATGTCTAGTAAATTCAGTTCTTTCTTCATCATTAATTGTATGAGTAGTACCTGAAGTTTTACCACCTAAATAAGTTTTATTAGTAGTATTAGCCGTTGGAATTGGAGGAGCAGGTTTATTTCTACCAGGAGAAGAAACTGTTGAAGCTAAAGAAGGTGCAGCACCAATTGAAGTTGATAATGAAACTGAAGGAGTAGCAGCTACACTTCCACTAGCACCACCTTCTTTTAATTGAGCTAATAATTGAACATAATCTTCTAATTCTACATGACCTGAAGCATCAACATCAACATTCTTTAATTCTTCTCTTGCTTGATCATAAGTATATTGACCTTTCTTAGAGATAGAATTAATAACATCTTTTTTCTCAGCCCAACCTTTATCTTCTAAATCAATACTTCTAAAATCCTCAATTATAGCAAATAAATCATTTTGATCCAATACAGGATATTTCTTTTGTAATTTTAAAACGTTCATAATTACTACCTAGTTATTTAAATCACCCTTTTTAATGTCCGTATAGTTAATTAGTTAATAAAAGTCAATTGATATCCAGTAAATTTTTCAATCACTCGTACCAATTGGTTCAATTCAATTATCCGGATACTAATGTATTCTGCAATTTTTTATATAGTATAACTATTACTAGTGGTTTTGTACAAGTATTTGAGCTCTGTTACCATTAATGAATTCACCATCATCCGAATCCTCGCCCTCCCCTTTTAGAAGCTCCTGCACACAGCCCCCGCCGCTTCCCGTGACTTACCCAGCCTCCAGCCAGCATTGGTAAAAGTTACTGATGAAGTAAGTTAAGAAAAGGGGGAATGGGAAATTAGCAAAAGTATGGGGAAAGCAATAAGGGGAACGTATCTTTAGTATTATGTTGCCTGAGTTGTGACTATGTATTTAAATTTCGTAGTAGACTGTACAGAGATCATTACTCTTAGTGTAAGTATGGGGAATGAGTTGTAGTACCCCACACATCCACTTGTGTGCTTAACTCCTACTGTATATATAATGGATTCTTATTGGCCAGTACTCGTCTATGCAGATCCATAACTATGACTCCATGTAGACATTATGCTAGTTACTATTATTAATAATAACTAACATAATTAATTTATTGGGTATATATGGTAGCGCACTGAATCCACGCCGCAGTACGCTAAAAAGTTACTTAATCAAACACCACTATTAACTATACCGACTAATCAATACCCGAGTGCTGACAGCAATGGAAACTCGGAACGGTAAGGATCCTGCACCCTCCATCAACTCGGATTCCACCGCATCATTCAACAATAGCAGTGGAGTCGGCAGTAGTAATGGCAATGGCAATGGCAATGTGAATGGCAGTAGTAATAGTAATAGTAACAAGAGAAATGCTGATGGAGCATTAGCACAGTATCTCTCGTCCACTTCTTCTAGTACTACTACTACATTTGAAAATGAGTATGATAAACCTTCATTCTCCATAGAGACCGTTCAATTACAATTTGATTTAAATCATGGACTAACTAACTTACTTGTATCTAATAATATTATGTTCTTAATCCTTATTAATTCTATCATAAGAATTGATTTAGATAATCCTACGCAAATTAATCGATTTCAAGTGCCTTCTATAAGTAGTGTACCATCCATATCAATCACTGGAAGTTGGTTACATCCTAATGGTGCCCATCTAATTATTCAAGTTAATAGTATCCATTATTTCTATCTTCATTCATCGTATGAACAATTCAAGTTATTACCTCGATTTAAGAATTTAAAAGTTGTACAAATCTGTTTCCCAAGTCAACAAGATGATGATAATATTGTTGGTTCAACTACAGGAGAATTCTTAGTGGCAGTTAAAGAGGGGATCATCTATTCTGCTCTTATAAAGTATCATGCCGAGACTAACAAACGTGATGATAAGTATGTTAAGCAATTATATAAGCATCCTACATCCAACAACAACAACACTTCCTTAACTGGTTTAACATTCACCAACAATAATAGTCAAATAAATATCTTTATTGATGATAACATCTATATATGGGATTGCTTTGATTGGACATATGCCGAATTGGTTAATGTATTTAAGAATCCTGCTCATAAGATTATTGAATTACCTAAAACCAAAACAGCCATATTTGCATGTAATCCTCAAGCTTATATATATATTGATCCATTAACTAATGAATTCCAATCAAATGATGAAGAATTAGTATTATCTCAAGTTGAAAAATTACCAGCTCATGCAACTATTTTCAATCTGAATGTCATACTAAGTCCTCATCATTTGATTGCTTTAGATAATAATCAAGAACATATTTTAATATTTAATAAGCTTTCATCAACCGATGCAATAGAATTATCTTTATTAAAGTATACTGTTGATAATGAACCAATATTAGGTATGATTGCTGATTATAGATTAGGAACTTATTGGTTATATTCATCCAATGCAATTTATGAATTAATTATTAATAATGAAAGTGTATCAACATGGTATAACTATTATAAAATGGGGAAATATGAACAAGCATTGAAATGTCTTGAAGAATCTCCGGAAACAAATTATTATAAAACAGATTTAATTCTTATTAAACAAGGTTATGATTATCTTCAACGAGGAGGGTTTGGAAGTATTGAAGATGATCAAGTTCAAAGCTTAAACAAAGATGAATTACTTGAATTACAAATAAAGGGAATTCGAATCTTGGGTAAATCTTCAGAACCATTTGAAAAAGTATGTTTGATGTTATTGAATCTCCAGCAACATCAACAATCTCAATCACAATCACAATCTCACGATAAGATAACCTTTGGTTCTAAAACCACCATTGTTCATCTAGTAGCACAAATCTTGTTGATTGAATATTTAAAAGTTAAGTTTACTCATGCTAAGGATATCGAAAAGAATAAGATTAGAATCATTATATTATCTAGTTGGATAATTGAATTAATGTTAAGAACTATCTATGTATTAGGTGATGATTTACGAGGCGAGAATTTGAATGATCCATCATCATCACCATCATCTAGTTCATTAGATGTTAAACGATTTAAACAAAAATGGTTAGAATCTTTTGAATCTGACTTTCATAAATTTTTAGCATCCAACTATAAGATTCTCGATCAAGATATTATATATCAGATAATGATAGAATTAAATTTACCATCTAAATTTATATTCTTTGCAGAATTAATTGAAGATTATCAATTTATTTTAAATCATTATATTGATATAAATGATTGGGAGAATGCTATAAAAGCCATTATTAAATTATATAATTCATCTTTACCTAATAAGATGGATATTATCTATAAATCATCAACTGTCTTATTAATTAATAGTCCTCAATCAACTATTAATACTTGGTTAAAATTTAATGAATCAGATATTCATTATGAAAACTTTTTACCGGCAATCTTAATCTATAATAAAAGTATAAATCACATTAAATTATATGATAATTATACCATTAAGTTTTTAACCAAATTGATTTTTGATAAGGGTATTAAAAGTAAACAATTGAACAATTACTATTTATCGTTATTGATAACTTATCCAAATCAAGATATCAATAATAATACTAATAGTTCTAGTAAACAAATCCTTAAATTCTTACATTATATTAGAAGTGAATCCGGATCTAAAGGTCAATTGTATGATGCCAATTTCATATTACGATTATGTTTGAATAGAAATCAATATGAGGCAGCTATTCTTATCTTAATTCATGATATGAAATTGTATGATCTGGCATTGGAATTGTCTTTAGATAATGATTTACCTCAACTAGCACAATTTGTATTACAAGAATATGATAGACATGATAATAGTAATGGTATTAGTCATAGTAATGGAAATAATGGTAATTCTAATGGTAATGGTTATGGTTATGGTTATAATGGAAGTATTGAAGAAGATTATATAACTAGAACCAAATTAGAAGAAGAAAGTTTTAGTTCTAGAAAGAAATTGTGGACGAGCTTTTCTCGTTATGTTATTGATAAAGTCTGTAAGGGAGAACCCATTGATCTTGATTTTGGAGATGATGAAAATAATGATGATAATGCTAATGGAAGTGTAGTAGATGTGAATGATACTAAAAATACTGATAAGGAGACTAAGAGCATTATTGATGTTACTAAGGATTTAGTTAATGATATTGTTGGTAACACAGGTGATGATTTACAGAAAGCAGACCATTTAACTCATCTGTCACAACGATTAAGTAAAGTATTGAAATATATATTGAAACTTTCTAGACTCAATAGTAATGATAATAATGGAGTTATAGGACTTAAAGATTTATTACCATTATTCCCCGAATCAATAATGATTAATAATTTCAAAGATGAAATAGTCAAATCACTTAATGAATATAACAATAAGATCAATCGTCTTTCATTAGAGATGAATGAATCATTAACTATAGCTCGGAATTTAAAGCAACAAATGAAAGATTCACAGGCTCTTGATCAAACTTCTAAAATATACTCGATAATTGAACCCGGTGAACCATGTCAGTTATGTCAAAAGTTACTTATCAGTAAGAATTTCATCTATTTCCCCAATTGTCATCATGGTCATCATAAGGATTGTTTAGTTCGGAATTACTTGATGTTGAAGAATGATTATCGATTCAAGAAGATATATAATAACTTTCAGAAGAATCCTACTTCGACCATCAATAAGCAAGAGTTAAATGATATATTAACTCGGTCTTGTATCTTATGTAATGAGAGTAATATCAATCTTATTGATGTGGGGTTTGTTGATTTTGAAAAAGATAGTAGTGATATTGTGGATTGGCAGTTGTGATAATCCACTGAGTTTATATAATATATATACTATATAGATTTACAACTAGTAGAGTAAGTTCATTAATATATGTAGGTTGTATATAAGTACCCCTATAAAAGTAGAAGGAATTCTGTAGCTCTCTAATAAATTAGGAGCTAATAATTACAACAAAACATAAGAGATAAAGAGTCTAATCAATATATTGAGAATGTTCATTTAGATTTAATTGCATCTCCAGCTTCATTAGATAATGTTATAAATGAATTATCAAAAGATTACCATCAGGTTTTATGACTCCTCGACAACGAGCACAACTCTTAGCCGATAATCAAGAAAGAGCTGAGAATCAGAAGCTTGCTCCTAAAGCTGTGCATCACAAGTGTCGCATAGTTGCAGCCTATTTATTACATAGTTGCAAACTAGAGTTAGCTGCGGCGGCAAAGTCGTGTGCACGACACATTGTCTGTCAGTTATATAGTAAGCTCTACCTCTTAGTATGAAGTAGACATATAACACTAACACTAACACTATAATACTTCTTAACTACTAATGAGTACCCTACAACGCCTTACAGTTAAGTTCAGTCTAACCTGTAAGAATTCATATTCTATTAATGAGTATAGTACGGTACATGTATAGTATAGAACAGACAGATAAGTAACCCCATAGTTAAGATTCCTGCATGTGGCGGCGCAGAGCATCTCCAAAATACTAAAAAAAAATTTCACTAAGTAAATTAACTATGAGCTAAGACACCCCCCAGCCAGTAAGCAGTAGCATAGTTTGAAAAGACCAAGCATGGGTAAGACACAAAAGAAGAATAGTAAGGGTCGTTTAGATAGGTACTATTACCTTGCCAAAGAAAAGGGGTATCGTGCCCGTTCGTCATTTAAGATAATTCAAATTAATGAAAAGTATGGACATTTCTTAGAGAAATCCAAAGTAGTTATTGATTTATGTGCTGCACCAGGTTCATGGTGTCAAGTTGCCAGTCAGTTATGTCCAGTTAATTCATTAATTATTGGAGTGGATATTGTTCCTATTAAACCATTACCTAATTGTATTACATTTCAATCAGATATTACTACTGAAGATTGTCGATCTAAATTAAGAGGTCATATGAAAACTTGGAAAGCCGATACAGTTTTACATGATGGGGCACCAAATGTTGGGTTAGGTTGGGTACAAGATGCCTTTACACAATCTCAATTAACCTTACAAGCATTAAAATTAGCAGTAGAAAATTTAACAGTAGGAGGAACATTTGTTACTAAGATTTTCAGATCAAGAGATTATAATAATCTTATGTGGGTATTTCAACAATTATTTGAAAAAGTTGAAGCAACTAAACCTCCAGCATCAAGAAATGTTTCTGCCGAAATCTTTGTAGTTTGTAAAGGATTTAAAGCTCCTAAGAAATTAGATCCAAGATTACTTGATCCTAAAGAAGTATTTGAAGAATTAAGTACTACAAATAATGTTAATAATGAAGCTAAAATTTTTAATCCAGAAAAGAAAACAAGACAAAGACAAGGGTATGAAGAAGGAGATTATTTATTATATCATGTAATGGATTTAATAGAATTTATTAAAAATGAAGATCCAATTAATACTTTAGGAAATTTAAATAAATTATCTGAACCATCAAAAGATGATCATGAATGGAAAATATTAAGAAAATTAAAATCTTGTACACCAGAATTACTTGAATGTATAAAAGATTTAAAAGTTTTAGGTAGAAAAGAATTTAAATTAATTCTTAAATTTAGAAAGAATAGTCGAGAAATTCTTGGATTAGATGAAAAGGATGAAACTGGTGAACAAATAGAAGTTGAACCATTAACTGAAGAACAACAAATTGATAAAGAATTACAAGAATTAACTGATAAACAAAAGCAAAAATCTAAGAGAGAAAAGAAAAGATCTAATGAATTAAAACAAAAGGAAATTGTTAGAAATCAAATGAATATGTTAACTGATATGAATATTGGGTTAGAAGCAGCTCAATTAGGATCTGAATCATTATTTAATTTAAAGACTGCTGAAAAGACTGGTCAAATAGATCGATTAGCTAAGGGAAAGAAGAGAATGATATTTAATGATGAAGAATTAGCTAAAGATAATGATATTCATGTTGATGAAGAAGATATTGAACAAGAGTCTGGAGATGAAGCTGATGCCTTAGAAGCTCAATTGGATGATATGTATAATCATTATCAAGAGAGAAAAGCTGAAAGAGATGCCAAATTCTTAGCCAAGAGATTAAGAGGTGATGCTGATGAAGAAGCTTGGGATGGTATAAGGAGTGATGAAGAAGAAGACGATGAAGGTGAAGAAACTAAAGATTATGAAATGGATGAAGATTCAGATGACTCTGATTCTGATAATGATGAACATATCAGATTAATAACTGAAAGAAAATCTAAAGATGGATTATCTCGTGGTGCTAAGATGTTTTTCCAATCCGACTCTATTTTCAATGAATTTGATGAAGAAAGCTTATTGAATGAAATGGTTGATAATACCAAAACAGCAGATAAAGTCAGTAATGGAAATGGAAATGGAAATGGAAATGGAAATGGTACTAGTGCATTTGAAGCGGATTCATCGGATGCTGAATCTGGTTCAGATAGTGATTTTGAAATAGTTCCAGCTGAACGAGAAATTAATTATGAATCTGCTTCTGATGATGAAGAAGGTAATCTTTCACATAAATATTCTCGAGCTAAATCTGAAAAGGAAAAAGTTGATATAGCTACAGTTGAAGCTATGACTTTAGCTCATAAAGTTGCATTAGGACAAATGAATAAATATGATTTAATTGATGAAGGGATAAATAGATATTCATTCCGTGATAAAGAAGGATTACCCGATTGGTTTCTTGATGATGAAAAGAAACATTCTAAACTTATTAAACCAATTACTAAAGAAGCCGCATTAGCCATTAAAGAAAAGCAAAGACAATTAAATGCTAGACCAATTAAGAAAGTCTTAGAAGCACAAGGACGTAAAAAGATGAGAGCATTAAGAAGATTAGAGAAATTAAAGAAGAAATCTGATTTAATTAATGAAGATAGTGGGAAATCAGAAAGAGATAAAGCCGAAGAAATTCAAAAATTAATGAAGAAATTAACTAAGAAACAAAAGCAAAAGCCAAAGGTTACATTAGTTGTTGCAGCTGGTTCTAATAGAGGTTTGAGTGGTAGACCTAAGGGGGTTAAAGGTAAATATAAGATGGTTGATGGAGTTATGAAGAATGAGCAAAGGGCATTAAAGAGAATTGCCAAGAAGCATAAGAAGTAGATATGTGTATAGTGTAAAATAGATACTGGCATTCATTTCATTGTAGTATTCATTTCATTGTAGTACAGGCTTTGGTCTAACATTCCGTAAACGGAGTTACTGAGACACACACTCAGTGTAATTATTGCTGCGAAATATCGCCAGCATTCAGATGCCAGTTTCTGAGTCCCGTGACCGTTGAGATTGGCTTACAGAGCACAGAGCACATACACAGAGAGAAATAGTGTACAAACCCAAACCCAAACCCAAACACTGAGAAAAGGACAAACAGACGGATCCAGACAGAAGTATCTAATTTAGCCTAATTAGGACAGATAGCTATTATAGCTATTATAGCTTAATAGCTTAATGACTATTACTCATCAGACACGTCTATATCTATATTACGTGTATTCGTCTTAAGTACATGTATGCTATCACCCAGCCAATGAATTATTCCCAAATAGGAAATGCTGCGGTTCAGTTTTGTGGCATGCCAGCCTGCTGTTTTAAATGAAATTAACTAAAATGGGAGAATATGGAAGAATATGAGCTGTTCTGGGAACACACCCGAGCGTGATAACACTAAGACTAAAGTAAGGAGTTCTGAATGTTTAAGCTAAACTTAAATTGGTTTAGAGTTATGTAGATGTGTATGACGTATAGATAGATAGATAGACAGATAGATAGATAGATAGATACACATATAAGAGGTATAGCAGTTATTACTATATTGTCCCAGTGCATAGCGTATATTTTTGCAGTATTCTCTCTGTCACAACTGTAGTCCTCACTATCTCAGAGTCCACCACACCCATAACCAGAGCCAGAACCATAACCCTCTGAACTTCTGAGTCTATAGTGTAATTTTATAGGCTACCCTCTATACAGTAACCCCTCATTCATGCCATACCATTCAAACCCCTATCAACCAATATCAATACTATTACCAATACCATTACCAATACTAAATACTATTATTATCAATGTAAACTGTCTGTGGTAGCGCCGCAGCACGAAAAATTCCGCACTTTTTTTTCTTCCTTAGAGATGGTGTTCCCTCCCAAAAAAAATGAAAATGACTAAACAGGAAATTTTGAATTATTTACAGCACCCTCTTCTTATCCAACGCTTAATCCACCACTTATAACTAGCTGAATATCTACTAGGCCGCGTTCAAGTCAGCCGTGTAGTTAGTCCAGCCTTCCCGTCCACTTTTAGTGATACACGCTCTTTTTTTCTGCTATTGTTTGGCGTATTCAATAGCTATCATATCATCATAGTGTACTGTCTGTAGTGTACTGTCTGTAGTGTACCCTCGTTAGAAAACAGAATTTTCCCAATTTCTAACCTTCTTTGTGTGTGTTCCATTTCATTCTTTTAATGTGTATTAGCATTGTTCTCAGTTTTCACTAGTGGAGCAGACTTCAGCTAAAGGAAGCAATACTATAATTCATATTAATACTGGTCCATTTGTCAGAATACTCAAAATTCAGTCTCAGTTAATTTATAAGTAACTTAGCTTAGAAATCCTCCTTCTTGCAGCCCCGAGCTAGCGTCCATTCATTACTTAATATTACTCATTCATTCATTCATTCCTTCATTCCTTCATTCATTCATTCATTCCTCCCTTTTGTCACTCGTTAATATTATATCAGTCTTCTAATCATGAGTTCTCTACCTCACTCAAACACTTACTTATCAGTAAATCCTATTAATACTACCCCCACTACTTCTACCAATAAAAGGTCTCATAGACATAGAAGATCGGCAGCTATTTCTGGAGATTTTGATGCTTTTGGTTCAGGTCTATTTGCTTCTCCCCCTCATCCATCATTATCTCATCATCATCATCATTTATCTCAACATTCTATTAATTCAAAATCAGAAACTATTGATTATTCTTATAATTTTAATAATGAAACAGACTTCGATATCTCCAGTTCAGGTTTAAAGAAATCATCTACAAATCCTAATGATGAATCTACTTTTTCATTCCCTGAATTAAAGACTCCTGATTTATCTGATAATTATAGTCTGACATTTGCTAAAAATGTTAATGCCAATGCTACTACTGCTTTTTCACCTAAAAGATATCAACATCCTGGTTTCCATTATACTCCTCCTCCTTCTCATTCATCTTCATTGAATTCTCCAAATAGATTATCTTCATTTATCCCCCCTCATAAGCGTACTTATTCTTCAAACAATTCAAGATCTAGAAAATTGTATAGTTCTGAAGATTTGTATAGACAACAACAGCAACAGCAACAACAACAACAAATTCAAAACAATATACCAGATGCAATAATCGATTTGGATGAAATATTAACGGCAAATTTACATATCGGTGGAGATTCTACTTCTTCATCATCAAATCATAAACGTACTGGACTGGCTCCAGCTGATTATTCATTTGATGAACCTGAATTCTTAGCATCTCCCTTTATAAGACAACAATCATTAAATAATACTCCACCCCCTAATTCAATTTCCAGTCCATTTTTCACTTCATCATCTCCAAGACCAACAACTCCGGCCAATCTTTTATTTATTCAACCAATTCATGAGAATCTAAATGATGATGAAAAGGAAGATAGAAATAATAATAATAATAATGATAATAATAATAATAATAATATTAATATTAATAATAATATTAATAATAATAATGATAATGACAATGATGATGATCAAAATATTGATTTCTTATCTTTAGATAGTCATCAACAAAGTAATAATAGTAGTACCAATGAATTACTTAATCAACCTCCACCTCAATTATTATCTTCAACAAGTTTATATACTAATTTATCAGCCAGTTCTTCAAATTCCAGTATAAGACAAAATTTGATTGAAAAGACATTTTCTAATTCTTCCAAAGAATCTATAAATAATAATACTTATAATAATGGTAATGGTAATGGTAATAATAATAATAGTAATAATAATAATAATAATAAACGATCAGGTGCAAAAGCTAATAGATATCAAATCTTTTATGATCAATCCAATAGAATTTCAAATGCTTTAAAGATCTCATCATCTGATAGTATTAATATTGTTAGATCGAATAGTCAAAATAAGGATATCTCAACATTACAGGCAAATAATTCAGGGAATATTAATCATAATAGTAAGTTATTAGGACATTCATCAAGTTTACCAAGTCTTAAATCAAATGGAGGCAAAAGAACCATTATGTTAATTCCTCCTCCACCCCAATTACCATCTCAATATCGTCCAACTAGTTCTTATTCTCATTCGAATACAAATACAAATACTAAAAGAACTATATCTCCACCTAGTAGAGGTAATCATAGTGTTGAAGTATCCCCATCAAATTCAATTAAGAATACACTCGATCAACAACAACAACAACAACAACAACAACAACAACAACCATCTAAAACTGTAGAAACTCCATTAAATATACCAAAGCCAACTACTATTGAAAATCCTGAAATATTAATAATAAAGACTAATACTTCAACTACAAGTCCAATAAGTATAAGATCTGGAGTTTCTTCAACAGTAATATCTTCCAGTGGTACTTTACAGTCTACTGATAATTCATCCATTCATTCTTCACATCTTGTTGCAAGTAAAGATGATGATGAAAGTAGTAGTAATAATACTAATACTAATCCTAAAGATAGTATTAATAAAATTCCTCTTCTTGAGAGATCTATTACTCCTTCTATAATTATTTGTTCGGAATCTTCTTCTCCATCAACTAATTCAACTTATAGACAACAAGATGATAGTCGTAGTGGACATAATGATTCCACTCTACTTCATTCAACCAATGAATCTACCATTATTGATTATAATGATAATGATAATGGTAATGATAACGGAGATGATCAAGAGCAAACGTCTCCTAAACGTCCATCACCTAGACGACCAACGACTGCCAATGAAGAGAAGATCTTACGGTTGACAAAGATACCTACATTCAAAGGAGGTTCGACTCCTTTGCATAGTCCTATATCTCCACCATCCTCACCAAGCGTAAGATCATCTACCACTATAGCAACTACCAATGGTGGTGGTAATGGAAGTAAACGCATGAGTATATATCATAGAATGAAGAGAAGTTCTATGACATTATCATTAAGTGATTTTAATGATTTATTACCTCCACCAACCGTCAGCTCAATGGCTTCAACTTCTCGTGGTTCAAGACATCAAAAGACGAAATCTTTGTCACTGTCAATTTATGAATTTATGCTGCCAAACACAAGAACAACATCCAATGCTTCCAATCCTCCATTTGATTCATCGGAGTCTATACTGGAAGGTGTTCCAATGGGTCAACGACAACGAAGAAGAAGTGATAAATTTCTTAATTGGTTTAAACGTAGAAGTGTTGTTGATTAAACAGTGATTGGAATTTTCCGTATACTTGCGCATATCTATATAACTATATACCTATATATCTATTTATTTCTTTTTAGTTCTTTGGAATAGGTTTACTTGTTCCTCCTGAGTATTTCACTTATAATATACATTTAAGTAGAGAGTGTTAGTATTGGTGTATGGATGTAGAGCATATTGCAGATAGGTCTATTACTCTTACTCTATAGTTGTCTTAATCTTTCTTCTTCAACAAAAGTTGCAAGTCGTTGTTGTTCTTCTTGAGCTGCTCTTTGAAGTGATACAATTTCTTATTGTTCTCTCACTATTCTACTTATTTCTTGTTCTTTAGTCTATAGTTAATGGTGTATAGTTAAGGATCCTCTGGTCGTGCCCTGGCGAATCGGAAATATCGCCAGTATGTTAGTACTAACTAGCAATACTGTTAGTATTAGTACTACTCATACTATTCAGTTTTTGATCCTGTGTATATCACATAACACAACATGAGTGGCTACGACTTACCGTCTGAGTTCTACTCACAATTAACATCGAAATATCAACAAGCTGTAGACAATGGTCATGTGCAATATAATGGAGACTCTAAGCAAGAAGAAGTCGTTCATTTATCAAATATAGATATTCAATTAACTTTATTACATTCACTTCAATTCCGTCCTGAGCAAGGTAGGAAAGATTCCAATCCATTTGCTAAACCTGAACCAGAATTAACCATTTTAGAGAAATATGGTGAAGATGATGAATTCCGAATTGTATTCAATAAATTCCCAGTTATTGCTAATCATTTCATGATAATTACTCGAGAATTTAAATCTCAATTAAGTCCATTATCATTAAATGAACTTAAGGCTACCTATAAGACTTTGGCTGCATTGAAAGTATCAGATACAACCGAAGATTGGTTTGCATTTTATAATTCAGGTAGTCAAAGTGGTGCATCTCAACCTCATAAACATATACAATTCATGCCATTACCTTCTAGAAATCAATTCATTCCATTTGCTGAAAAATTGGCTGATACTTCAGAACCTTTCATTCCTTCTGCTAAACGTGATCCCTTACAAGATCCATCATTACCATTTGCTCATTATGTAGTTAAACTTCCATCTGTTATAGACAATTTAGATGATCTTGCTTTATATTTTGCATCTTTACTTCAATCTACTTTGAATACCCTTAGACAAAATGAATCTCATGATATATCCTACAACTTTATAATGACTACTAAATTTATGCTTATGGTTCCTAGATCTCACGCTAAATATAAAAATCAACTTGGTATTAATTCTTGTGGAGTTATCGGACTTATACTTTGTAAAGATGATCAATTATTGTCCTTAGCTAAGAATGATGGACCTCTTTCCATTTTAGAATATATTGGATTTCCTAATACTCATGGTCAATCTACTGATGAATATAATTATTAATTAAGTAATAGTAAAAACTTACATAGAGTAACTAGGTATGCGCATCATTGCCTAATTGGGAAGTCTACGTTTCCAACCAATAAAACAACTGAGAAATTTAGTTACCATACACAAACTAAATAAGTAATTTATCAAAGATACACGACTAGTAAAAATGAAGAGCGAAATTGATATTGAAAATATGAACCAACAAGCTTGTCAAATATAGTCAATATCGTATAGTACAATAACAATCATCAATATGGCCTCTATTACTTCTATAGTTAAGACATCTGATTTCATTTTGTCAAGACCAACATTATCTAAAATTGTTACTCCTATAGCTAGAGCCTTTGTTGCTTATGCTGGTTACAGAGAAATGGGATTAAAATTTAATGATTTAATTATGGAAGAAACTCCAATTGCTCAAAAGGCTATTTCTAGATTACCTGAAGATGAAATTTATGCCAGAAACTATAGAATCTTAACTGCTCATCAATTAGCTCTTTCTCATCAACTTTTACCTCCAAATAAGGCTGTTCAACCTGAAGAAGATACTCACTATTTAATTCCATACTTATTAGAAGCTGAAAAGGAAGCCTTTGAAAAAGTCGAATTAGATAACATTGAAGTTTGAGCTCATTGTGGAACTCATTTGCTTGCATTTACTATCAAATCCATATATATATGTTTACGACCCACCCACCCAGTCCAATTCACAACATCACTATTTATCATAATGACACCTTAGATATCGGACTTGCTTTTATAGTAACCTCACTACAATACACATGCTATAATATATTTACCATTAAATTGTAGGAAAGAAAGAAAGAAAAATAAATTAAATTCTATTAATTTTATTAATTTTATTAAAATAACTATGCTCTATAAATTGATCAGTCTTTTTTCGTAGTTTACATTCCAATCTTGAACTTTCTTAATTGTTCTAATGCTAAGAAAGTTACAATTGTATGAGGTCCTAATCTTATGAAAGATGGTAACCAGCCTCTAAACATGAAACCTACACCTTCATTTTTAACTGCATTAACTAAGATAGTAACTGCACTACCAGATGCAGCTCCCTTAGCATTCATAATTCTTGTTTTAACAACATCTGCTGGTGAACATACGGTGGTAGCTACTAAACCAGCTAATAACGATGCACTGAAATGAGTAGATTTCTTAGATGGATCTAAGTGTAAATTGTCAACTAACAAATTCTTTGCAATATCATAAGTTACAACTTGGGATGCTGTCATTAACACTCCTCTCACTAAATTTGGTGTTAAACCTCTAAATAAAGATCCCACACCTTCTTCCTTAGTAATTCTAATAATCCCATCAAATGCATTTCTATAGTTTCTTCTTTGTTCTGCTGGTAATGATGAATCATTTTGCATTCTGATATTAACAACGTCTGATGGATTACCAACTAAACCACCCATTGCACCAGAAACCATTGACATTGGTAATAATACTGCAGTACTTGGCTTACTATTTTGAGTTTTCTCTACGTATGACTCCTTCAAGAATTCATATACTCCAAATCTAGTTGTAGAGTAAGTGGCTTGTCTTAATAACGATGCAGTTAACCCGGAATAGATCTTGAAAAATCCTTCTTTTGTAATGATCTGATAAACCATAGATACTAACGATTGACCAGGAGTGGCAGCCGTTTGTAATCTCACCTTTGCAAGATCAAGAGGGTGTGTCACTAAACATGCTATCATACTAGCAGCACCACCATACCAAAATCTATATAACACGTTTTGTTAGTTGATCAATCATAATTAAAAAAAATATTGAAAAATAGTTACTTACGGATACTTAATTTTTTGAGATGAAGTCGACATGTTATGAAATTATACGATACGCTACTATATGTTAACTTAAGGCTATAAGCAAAATGGTTTACAACTTTTTATTCAACGATCTTATCGAGAATATCGTTATATTTTTTTTTGGCGATGGCCCTTTAGGGATTTTGTTCCGAAACCGCTCTTAGCTCTGCTAATTGAAAGATTGATACTTTCTCAGAAATACAGGATTATCAAAATCGGATTATGGCACAGCTATGACCTTTAAATTGATTATATAATTACCATGGTTCTCCGACAACATTAATTGTATACCTATATATATGCTAGCTCTGAAGCACACTCCGGTGAATTACGGAATACCAAACTAATCTCGGAATAAAATTCCACTTCCCCTCCTTTGGGTTTTGGGCCCAATTCTTTTTTTTTGGTGAGGCTGCAAAATTGACATATACGCGGCTTGAAAAGTACTGGTAATACTAACTTTTAAACGAATTGTAAAATACACAAAGTAATTGAACTATGAAATTGGCCTGTGAATGTATTATCGTTATTTTATAATGTTCTATTTGATAGATTACTTTTCTGAATCTGTACTTATTTTGTTTATTAGTGAAACTCCGCATGTAGTAGCTAAAAGTGCAAAGTGACGTTCAAGAAGGATTACTCAGCAATGATGATAAAGATTGGAAATTACTTGTTTGAATAATCTTAAAAAGAATACCTCTTAATTCTTTTGGAATTCAATTTCTATGACACAATAAAAAAGTGGAAGTAAGTAGCAAAGAGTAAATAATGATAACTAGTAATTCGAATTGAAAGTCGTATTATGTAGAATATCTTAGTCCAAGTAGTCTATTCCTCATACTTTAATATATTCTTTTTATTCTAGTATTTAGAAAACAAATAGAGGTAGTAAGCGTGAACAGAAGGGTGGCCTTCGATTGATACCTCTTGATCTCATTTTTATAGATACTCATATATCCCCAGGTATTGCTAATAAATTATGACATAATAATTACTAGCCCATCTCCTTCTAAGGACATTGCATCTAATATTGATAGTAACACCACAATCGAATTGAAAATATTTACTTTTGTTGTATCCCTTTCTTTATTCTCTCGTGTAAACGATGTATATTATAGTCCTGTGATTCTTACTCACATTGTAGTCACCTTTCGTCATTGTCTCGCTAAAGCGCAATATAGTCAAGATACTACAACATCATATTGTTAGGATGCAAATGAGAGACTGAATACTTAAAAACATTTTCGATACACCTAATTTTTAAAGAGAAGCTGGTAAAATGGCTACAGTAGATGAAAGATTCAGAAAAAGTTGAAGTCGCAGTCTAAGAATGACATCAATCAGCAGTCGCACTACATGACAGAACAATAACATAAAGTATATATTACCATTTTATTCAAGATGAATTAAAAAAATGGACCGAAAAAAGTGAGAGGTTTAGAAAAAGTTAAAGAATGTAAGGAAGAATCCTAATACAAAGGTTGAGGGTATAGTCAACAATGCAGCATTTCCTTCATATTCTACAGTTGCTGTAGTTGCTGTAGAATATGAACTACTTGAAGGAGTTGGAATACTTCCAACCGCAGTTTGTTGTGTAGCTGAGATAGATTCAAGTTGAATGCTGCTTGATTCCACGTTCTCGTTAATAAGCTCTGTAGTTTGTGCATTATTTAAGGTAATAGTGGTGAGAGACACCTTTCCAACAATTGAAGTTGTTCCCTCATTATTGGCCTCTATACCTTGTGCGGTACTTATAGCAATTGTACTAGGGGTGACTGTTCCTGTACTTTCAGCAGATAAGGGGCAATAGGTGGTTTCTAATGTGGTGACAATAGTCTCAGTCGTTGTAGATGGTTCACCATTTTCTCCACTAGTGGTGATAGTTCTAGTTACTGTTGTTTCAAAACTAGTGGTAATAACACTACTACTACTGCTGCTTGTTGTTGTTGGGGTAGTAGCAGTCAATGGGCAATAAGTGGTTTCAATGGTGGTTACAATAGTTTCAGTCGTGGTAGTTGGCTCGCCATTGGCACCTTTGGAAGTAATAGTTGTAGTTATAGTGGTTGGATAAGTGGTGGTAATTACACTACTACTACTGGATGTTGAGGTGGTACTGCTTGTTAATGGGCAGTAGGTGGTTTCAATGGTGGTTACAATAGTTTCAGTCGTGGTAGTTGGCTCGCCATTGGCACCTTTGGAAGTAATAGTTGTAGTTATAGTGGTTGGATAAGTGGTGGTAATTACACTACTACTGGATGTTTCTTCGGTAGACGAACTAGTAGCAACTGTGCTTTCAGTGCCTGAAGTTATAGTGGATGTAGTAGTAGATGCTTCTGAGCTACTTGAAACAGTACTGGATAAAGTTGAGGACAAATCTGAGCTGCTAGATTGGCCTGGTACTGCTTGAGCAACATATGTAGGAGTAATATAACTACCTGCTGCATTTGGAGTATCTGCAACAATATCTAAGAACACTCTGTAACCAGCAGGAACATTTGAATAATCTATGATGATTTCTGAACTGGAACATCCAACAAGAGAAATTGTATCAAGAGCTTCATATGACTTAGGGAAGAACCAATCGTTTAAATCGTTTGATATGTAAGCTTCATAAGTGGAGCAATCCAATTCACCTTCTCCAGCGCCTACTTGGATAGCTAATGTACCGCTGATACATCCATCATCACAAGATGAACCTAATGCATATAATGCTGTTTGGCCCAACCATGGCATAGGTCTGACTGCGTAGACAATATCGTCAGTATTTTCAGTAGATTCTGCACCAGTATCAAAATCTACTCCGATTGAAATTTCAAAAGCTCCATCTGAGAATTGAATTGTTTGTTCACCCCCTACAAAGGCATTTGCAGCTTGTATATCTGAATTGGATGTAGATCCACCAGCATTGAAAACAAGCGGAATTGAAACTGTTCCCGAAGCATTTGGGTTTGAAGCTATTGCACTCAAAACAGTACATTGAATCGATGCTGATCCTGTGATACCTCCATTATAAACATCACATGAGGCGTAGTCGATTCCATCGATACTCAAAAATATGCTTCCATCAGAAGCATCTCTTTTGGTCACTCCAGAACCTGATGTACTATTGGTGGTAATAGAAAAGGCATTAGGAAAGCCTAAGTTGAACAGATCACCTGGTTGAGTCCCGTTAGGGAATGAGAGAGAAAAGGCCGCATCCCAAGATGGAGCCATAGGTAAAGGTGTTGCAAATGGTCCTTGTTGGGTCCAAGCAACAGGACCAACTGGTGTGAATACATTAGTAATTGATGGTGGAGCAGAAGTGGAAGTACCTGTATTACTTGTTGTGGTGGTTGAGGTAGTAATAATACCTGGACTGCTTGTAGAGCTTGAAGTAGTAATACCTGTGGAACTTGTGGTGCTTGAAGTAGTAGTGCCTGTAGAACTTGTAGTACTCGAAGTAGTAGTACTCGAAGTAGTACCTGTAGAACTTGTAGTACTCGAAGTAGTACCTGTGGAACTAGTAGTACTCGAAGTAGTAGTACCTGTGGAACTTGTGGTGCTTGAAGTAGTACCTGTGGAACTAGTAGTACTCGAAGTAGTACCTGTGGAACTAGTAGTACTCGAAGTAGTACCTGTGGAACTAGTAGTACTCGAAGTAGTACCTGTGGAACTAGTAGTACTCGAAGTAGTACCTGTGGAACTAGTAGTACTCGAAGTAGTACCTGTGGAACTAGTAGTACTCGAAGTAGTACCTGTGGAACTAGTAGTACTCGAAGTAGTACCTGTGGAACTAGTAGAACTCGAAGTAGTACCTGTGGAACTAGTAGTACTCGAAGTAGTATCTGTACTGCTTGTAGTACTTGAGACAGTGGAGTCAGTAGAACCTGTGCTACTTGTTGTATGTGAAGATGACACTGACGAACTATTAATTGATTCACTCGATGTAACCGAAGTGCTGCTAGTTGTAGTGCTTATAAAGATTGACGACGATTCATTTTCAGTAGATGTAGAAGATATGGTACTGCTTGTTTCAGTATAGTCTGTACTTGGAACAAGTTCAAAAATAGTGACATCCCCATCAAAAACATCTGTAGCAGTACTAAAACTGGTCGTAGTACCACTCCATGGCTCAATAATAGTTACTGTTGATGTTGGGACAAACTCAATCACAGTAACACTTCCGCCAATAATATCGGTAGTAGTAGTGTAGCTAGTAGTACTTCCAGTCCATACAACAGTTATTGTGGCAGTTGAAACAGGAACTAATTCAATAACAGTAACAGAACCTCCTATATCGGTTGTTGTAGTGTAACTGGTAGTGCTTCCAGTCCATGTTTCTGTCAACGTGACTCCTGATGCTGGAACATATTCGACAATAGCCGTAGTATCTTGAAGAATATCAGTGGTTACGCTGTAACTTGTAATCGAGCCCGTCCATGTCACTGTCTCGGTCGATAATCCTGTCTCAGGAATAAATTCAATCACCGCAGTTCCTACTAAACCATTGGTTGAGGTAGAGTAGCTGGTGGTACTTCCAGTCCAGACTAAAGTCTCAGTTGATAATCCATTACCAGGAACTAATTCAATCACAGTAACAGAACCTACTATATCAGTAGTTGTAGTGTAACTAGTACTACTACCTGTCCAAACCTCGGTAACTGTTGAAGCTGGAACATATTCAATCACAGCAGTTCCTACTAAACCATTGGTTGAGGTAGAGTAGCTGGTGGTACTTCCAGTCCAGACTAAAGTCTCAGTTGATAATCCATTACCAGGAACTAATTCAATCACAGTAACAGAACCTTCAAGGACATCGGTAGTTGTAGTATAACTAGTACTACTACCTGTCCAAACCTCAGTAACTGTAACTATTGAAGTTGGAACGTATTCAATCACAGCAGTTCCTACTAAACCATCGGTTGTGGTAGCATAGCTGGTTGTACTTCCAGTCCATGTCAATGTTTCAGTCGATAATCCATTACCAGGAACTAATTCAATCACAGTAACAGAACCTCCAATACCGGTAGTTGTAGTGTAACTAGTACTACTACCTGTCCAAACCTCGGTAACTGTTGAAGCTGGAACGTATTCAATCACGGCAGTTCCTACTAAACCATCGGTTGTGGTAGAGTAGCTGGTGGTACTTCCAGTCCAGACTAAAGTCTCAGTTGATAATCCATTACCAGGAACTAATTCAATCACAGTAACAGAACCTACTATATCAGTAGTTGTAGTGTAACTAGTACTACTACCTGTCCAAACCTCGGTAACTGTTGAAGCTGGAACATATTCAATTACAGCAGTTCCTACTAAACCATTGGTTGAGGTAGAGTAGCTGGTGGTACTTCCAGTCCAGACTAAAGTCTCAGTTGATAATCCATTACCAGGAACTAATTCAATCACAGTAACAGAACCTTCAAGGACATCGGTAGTTGTAGTATAACTAGTGCTACTACCTGTCCAAACCTCGGTAACTGTAACTATTGAAGCTGGAACGTATTCAATCACAGCAGTTCCTATTAAACCATCGGTTGTGGTAGCATAGCTGGTGGTACTTCCAGTCCATGTCAATGTTTCAGTCGATAATCCATTACCAGGAACTAATTCAATCACAGTAACAGAACCTCCAACACCAGTAGTTGTAGTGTAACTGGTAGTGCTTCCAGTCCATGTTTCTGTCAACGCGACTCCTGATGCTGGAACATATTCGACAATAGCCGTAGTATCTTGAAGAATATCAGTGGTTACGCTGTAACTTGTAATCGAGCCCGTCCATGTCACTGTCTCGGTCGATAATCCTGTCCCAGGCATAAATTCAATCACAGTAAGAGAACCGTCAATGTCGGTTGTTGTAGTATAACTGGTACTAGTACCTGTCCAAAAGTCAGTAACTGTAACTATTGAAGCTGGAACGTATTCAATCACAGCAGTTCCTACTAAACCATCGGTTGTGGTAGCATAGCTGGTGGTACTCCCTGTCCATGTCAGGGTTTCCGTTGTCGTTGCGGATACTAGAAGAGGAAGTAGAATCCAAGAAATCATGAGTTTCGTTAGCCTCATTTTATCGTATTGACCCTTATTATTAAATGATTTAAATTTTTCTATTAGTTACATCCAAATTCCATATATATAAGAAAATTTATCAGACAGTCAAAAGGACGCCTGCTCGTATAGTAAGGCAATGAGTGTATTGTGTTATTATTTGAGCGAGACAAACACATGCATAAATTACCATAAGCCAGCAGAAAGGAGCTATGGCTAAAGCGGCAATTCTCACAATCAAGTCTTAATACTGCTTGTACATGAAGCTTCTAAAGGAATAGAGAAATAAATAAACATGTAACAGGAAACATATCATCCCAAATAGGATAATTCCTTTTTGGTAAATAGATGCAATTACGAATGTCAAGCTGCGGAAAAAATATCTTCTGTGAGATTTAAAAAGATTCTGCAGCTACTGCATGCATGTGGATGCATTGTGTCTATTGTGAACAAAATAAAGCGAGATCTTCGAAAAAATACACTTAACCTTCGCTAAATTATCTAATATCTACGTCAACATGACACCCATATTTCTGTACTACGTAGATTTATGATTTCTATTATAAGTCCCCA
The DNA here is from genome assembly GCF_036850825.1 of Scheffersomyces amazonensis. Classification (NCBI taxonomy): domain Eukaryota; kingdom Fungi; phylum Ascomycota; class Pichiomycetes; order Serinales; family Debaryomycetaceae; genus Scheffersomyces; species Scheffersomyces amazonensis. Next base: position 387,363 of record NW_027042747.1, on the reverse strand, counting down.
AAACTATTCAGGATATTGTATAAGAACTGAAATTTATTTATTTTGTATAGTGAATATCCAAACTTATCCATTTTATATGATAAATCAGTCATCACACATTTTCGGATAAACTTTTCCCTCGATGTTTATTTTATATTTCTGAATGTGTGAATTCTGAAGATATTGCAAGCTACGCAATGGCAATTTCAAAATTGAATAATATTAAATGCTTTTAATTGCAGCTCTTATTTCTATTTAATTTTATTTTTTTCTTAATAATATCTCATTTCGGCATTTTGACACGAGCTATATTTTTCTTTTTCTTTGTGCTTTTTTGGCTGCATATGCAAAATATCAATTCCTAAATAGTGATATTCATATCGTGATATAGCCTCTAAATAAAGTACCAATTTTAGCCAGAAACAGAATACATTAATTACAAATTACCTTTGTATTCAATTTAACCTCTTTCGGAAAGAGCTTCATGTGCGTAATTTACGTATACGGTTAAATATTGTGTTTCTAAATATGCATTCTTTACCAGAGCCTTTCAACTGTCCTATACGAATTGGGAAATTTTCTAACATTTTAATTTTTAATGTACCATACGAATAAGAAGTTAACTGCATCCAGTATCAGACCAATCCGCCTCGTTGTATCTAAAGAACGCAGGCATGGTTAAATATTGTTTGCTGTTTGCACTTTTTCAGATTGAATGAGTATTTCGATAGTGAAATTCGCAAAACATTGATAGAACCATTTATTATCAGTGTTTCAATGAATCGTCAAATCTCTTGTTTTTCGGGTCTATAATACTAGATTATAAGCCCTCCTGTTTGTGAATCTTTATTTCAGATGTGACCGACAAGATTAGAAAAATCACCTCAGTGCATCAAATAATATTTCACTAACATTAGTTTTTCAGCCTACAAGAAGATTTATACTCTGCATCTATAAGAAATTTTCTTTTCTATCTCGTATTCTAGGCTATATATTGCTTCTAAAAATATTACACACAAACTTATTGCCTGTAATTTATATTATTATCATTAAGATTTCAAAAAGTTAATTTATGTTTGATATTCTTCAAGGTTATTTTCCAAAGCCATACTTAAGAGTATTATATCATAACCGAACAGTTTATCGACAAACGATTTTAAGAAGGATCGGTTGAAATTTGGCTAAATTAGCCATTAACCACTCCCTCATATGAAAGCTAAAACAAAAGTAGACTGAATTCTGAGAACAAATTTACAAAGCCTTACTGCACAAAAATATTATTTCATAATACATATTTTTTAACTTTTTCGGCTTCTGCTGGTTTACGCATGTATTATATATTATCTGACACAAACAAATTTGTTGCAATTGGAATCTTTTTTCCAAATCATGTCTGGCTACTCTTTCTTATATATATTCTCAAAAATGTAAAATTTGAAGTGTTTGGTAGATTTTAATAGTTAAGGTGTAACCATGCTAGTTTCAATTAATCAGCTAATATACTTATGGATCCTATTACCATTACTAGTTTCGGCATCTGATACTGAGACTGGTCTTTCTGACGCTGTCACTCAAACTGGTTTTTGGACTGGTTCAACCATCAGTTATACTACAATTATTGACGTTCTTGACGGAGGTGTTACAAATGGAGTCACTGTGGAAGAGTACATACCTTATTCCACAAGCAATGTGGTAGTTACTTGGACCGGGGATAGCACAAGTTATACCACAGATTATGGTCTTAGTGGTACCGCTACTGTATTCGAATACGTACCACATGATTTTGTTACAGTTAATGGAACATGGACAGGAAATTCAACATTTTACAGTACAAGTTTTGTTGCTAATGAAGGTACTGCTACTGTCGTTGAATATGTTCCTATCTCAACTGTCACTGTTACCGATACATGGACTGGTGATAGTACATCTTTTGAAACTACTACCGCACCAATAGGTGGTACTGCCACTGTGGTCGAGTTCGTTCCCTTTTCCTTTGTTTATACAACAGACACATGGACCGGAAATACAACAACTTACACTACAAATTACAATGCTGATGGTACTGCCACTGTTGTTGAATATGTTCCTATCTCAACTGTAACTGTTACCGATACATGGACTGGTGATAGTACATCTTTTGAAACTACTACCGCTCCATTAGGTGGTACTGCCACTGTGGTCGAGTTCGTTCCCTTTTCCTTTGTTTATACAACAGACACATGGACCGGAAATACAACAACTTACACTACAAATTATGAAGCAGATGATGGTACTGCTACTATCATTGAATATGTTCCTATCTCAACTGTCACTGTTACCGATACATGGACTGGTGATAGTACATCTTTTGAAACTAGTACTGCTCCATTAGGTGGTACTGCCACTGTAGTCGAGTTCGTTCCCTTTTCCTTTGTTTATACAACAGACACATGGACCGGGAATACAACAATTTACACTACAAATTATGAAGCAGATGATGGTACTGCTACTATCATTGAATATGTTCCTATCTCAACTGTCACTGTTACCGATACATGGACTGGTGATAGTACATCTTTTGAAACTACTACCGCTCCATTAGGTGGTACTGCCACTGTGGTCGAGTTCGTTCCCTTTTCCTTTGTTTATACAACAGACACATGGACCGGAAATACAACAACTTACACTACGACTTACGGTGCTCAAGGTACTGCCACTGTTGTTGAATATGTTCCTATCTCAACTGTAACTGTTACCGATACATGGACTGGTGATGTTACATCATTTGAAACTACTACCGCTCCATTAGGTGGTACTGCCACTGTAGTCGAGTTCGTTCCCTTTTCCTTTGTTTATACAACAGACACATGGACCGGAAATACAACAACTTACACTACGAATTACAATGCTGATGGTACTGCCACTGTTGTTGAATATGTTCCAATCTCAACTGTCACTGTTACCGATACATGGACTGGTGATAGTACATCTTTTGAAACTAGTACTGCTCCATTAGGTGGTACTGCCACTGTAGTCGAGTTCGTTCCCTTTTCCTTTGTTTATACAACAGACACATGGACCGGAAATACAACAACTTACACTACAAATTATGAAGCAGATGATGGTACTGCTACTGTTGTTGAATATGTTCCTATCTCAACTGTAACTGTTACCGATACATGGACTGGTGATAGTACATCTTTTGAAACTAGTACTGCTCCATTAGGTGGTACTGCCACTGTAGTCGAGTTCGTTCCCTTTTCCTTTGTTTATACAACAGACACATGGACCGGAAATACAACAACTTACACTACGACTTACGGTGCTCAAGGTACTGCCACTGTTGTTGAATATGTTCCTATCTCAACTGTCACTGTTACCGATACATGGACTGGTGATAGTACATCTTTTGAAACTAGTACTGCACCAATAGGTGGTACTGCCACTGTGGTCGAGTTCGTTCCCTTTTCCTTTGTCTATGTAACAGACACATGGACCGGAAATACAACAACTTACACTACAAATTATGAAGCAGATGATGGTACTGCTACTATCATTGAATATGTTCCTATCTCAACTGTCACTGTTACCGATACATGGACTGGTGATAGTACATCTTTTGAAACTAGTACTGCACCAATAGGTGGTACTGCCACTGTAGTGGAGTTTGTACCAATAACTACAATTACAGAGATAGCAACATGGACCGGTACCTTCACTAGTTATATTACCAGTACAGCAGATGTTGGAGGTACTGCCATTGTATATGAATATGTGCCAATATCTGTAACAACTGAAACAGTAACATATACTGGCACCACAATAAGTTATAGTACGACTACCGAGGATGCCGCAGGTACTGAAATAGTTTACGAATTTATACCTATTTCCAAAACTACTGAGACTATTACGTGGACAGGAACCGATTCATCATATACCACTGCATATACCCAAACTGTAGGTGGAACAGAAGTTATCATCGAATATGTTCCTGGCACCTTAATTACTTATATACGTACTTGGTCAGGAACTACTACTAGCTATAGCACTACGACCATTGAAGGTACTGAATATATTGACGTCTACGTACCTCAATCGTATGCTACTGAAACAGGTACTTGGTCTGGAACAACTACTAGTTATAGTTCTACAACCCTTGATGGTACCGCTTACTTGCTTGAATATGTTCCTGAATCTCATGCTACTCAGACTGGAACATGGAGTGGACTCACTACTAGTTACTCTACTACCACTGTTGAAGGTACTGCATATCTTCTTGAATATATTCCACAATCGTATGCTACTGAAACAGGTACTTGGTCTGGAACAACTACTAGTTATAGTTCTACAACCCTTGATGGTACCGCTTACTTGCTTGAATATGTTCCTGAATCTCATGCTACTGTGACTCACACTTGGTCAGGACTCACTACCAGTTACTCCTCCTCCACTGTTGAAGGTACTGCATATCTTATTGAATATATTCCACAATCGTATGCTACTGAAACAGGTACTTGGTCTGGAACAACTACTAGTTATAGTTCTACAACCCTTGATGGTACCGCTTACTTGCTTGAATATGTTCCTGAATCTCATGCTACTGTGACTCACACTTGGTCAGGACTCACTACCAGTTACTCCTCCTCCACTGTTGAAGGTACTGCATATCTTATTGAATATATTCCACAATCGTATGCTACTGAAACAGGTACTTGGTCTGGAACAACTACTAGTTATAGTTCTACAACCCTTGATGGTACCGCTTACTTGCTTGAATATGTTCCTGAATCTCATGCTACTCAGACTGGAACATGGAGTGGACTCACTACTAGTTACTCTACTATCACTGTTGAAGGTACGGCCTATGTACTTGAATATATTCCACAATCTTATGCTACTGAAACAGGTACTTGGTCTGGAACAACTACTAGTTATAGTTCTACAACCCTTGATGGTACCGCTTACTTGCTTGAATATGTTCCTGAATCTCATGCTACTCAGACTGGAACATGGAGTGGACTCACTACTAGTTACTCTACTACCACTGTTGAAGGTACTGCATATCTTCTTGAATATATTCCACAATCGTATGCTACTGAAACAGGTACTTGGTCTGGAACAACTACTAGTTATAGTTCTACAACCCTTGATGGTACCGCTTACTTGCTTGAATATGTTCCTGAATCTCATGCTACTGTGACTCACACTTGGTCAGGACTCACTACCAGTTACTCCTCCTCCACTGTTGAAGGTACTGCATATCTTATTGAATATATTCCACAATCGTATGCTACTGAAACAGGTACTTGGTCTGGAACAACTACTAGTTATAGTTCTACAACCCTTGATGGTACCGCTTACTTGCTTGAATATGTTCCTGAATCTTATGCTACTCAGACTGGAACATGGAGTGGACTCACTACTAGTTACTCTACTATCACTGTTGAAGGTACGGCCTATGTACTTGAATATATTCCACAATCTTATGCTACTGAAACAGGTACTTGGTCTGGAACAACTACTAGTTATAGTTCTACAACCCTTGATGGTACCGCTTACTTGCTTGAATATGTTCCTGAATCTCATGCTACTGAGACTGGAACATGGAGTGGACTCACTACTAGTTACTCTACTACCACTGTTGAAGGTACTGCATATCTTCTTGAATATATTCCACAATCGTATGCTACTGAGACATATTCTTGGTCTGGAACAACTACTAGTTATAGTTCCACCACTGTTCAAGGTACTGCTTACTTACTTGAATATGTTCCACAATCACAAGTAACTGCAACTGCAACGTGGACTGGAACCACAACAAGTGTGACAACTAGTACCGAACCATTTGGAGGAACTGCTATTGTCATTGATTACGTTCCACGTTCATATGTTACTGAAGTTCTCACATGGGAACGTCATTCTACTAGTTATTTGACAACCACTTTACCAGTTGGAGGTACAGCTATTGTAATCGAGTATGTTCCATCTGCTACAACAACGACTTCAAGTAGTTCGTCAAGCTCTACGGAAGACGAAATTGTTAGTACTACAGTCATTACTTCAGATTCAACAGAAACTTCCTTAATCGTGATAAGCACTGATTATTTTAGTTCTGGATTTTATTACAATACTACTTTCACTGAGACAGAAAGTTATTTAACTGGTACAACCCTCACTGAAGTCACTACTGTCGACGTTAAGAAGAGAAATGTCGGTGAGTACATCTTTACTACTCAAACTGCCTTCCCTTATCCATCAGATGAGGATTTTGCTGCTTATGAGGCAAAGGCTAATTCATTGCTTATACCTTCAACTTTCATTGTTGAAATTTTTGTAGTCCTTTCTGTTTTGCTCTTAGTGGCTACATACTTCTGAGCTGTTTCTATTTTCGGTTTTAATTTCATTAGCACTATACCCTGAAATTAAGTTTATATCTATATGTTTTATGTTTTAATATAGAAAAAATTCTATTCATATATGAAATTTGTAATGATCTTGTAACCCTAAATCTTAGAATCTCAACTTACAAATATATATGTAGAATATCGTTTCAGCTGTTTTAAATAATAAAGAAACTATATGAAAGCTTTGCTTCTATTTATTCAAATTAACCCTCTGTAACCACTTTTTAATGAACTTGAGAAGGTATTTTCAATATATCTTAAATACAATATATGAAGATCCCAGAATCTTCTGCTACTACTGGTGTATGTTTAACTGGTGTATTTTAAATGAAAAAAATCAATATTCCAACCACCTCATTTCATGAAAAATCCTCAAAAGATGAAATCGACAAATTGGGAAGATGAATACTTGGTCATTATGACAGTTAGACGTTTCAAACAGTTATCTGAGCTTAATTTTGGAAAATAATCAGTTGGATATCGATCAAATAGAACAAGTCGATCGTTGTTATACTTACCATTTAAATTCCTCGACTTCGGTTAATTTTTTAACAAATCTGTCATCTATAGAATCAAATTTTCATATGCAGCTTATTACTAGAATAATATAATTGACGAAAGAATTGAAAATGTTTAATATATAAGCTTCCTATTGTAAGTATTTTTTAAAAGAATAGACTGTAAAAGTTGAAAATTTAGAAGAAAGGAAAATCATTTACTACAACTGCTTAAAGAAATTGTTTGAGGAATACCCAAAACTATGAAAAACACGATCCAGTTCATTAGTAACCATTATAATTTGTGCATTATTCAGAATGCAGCACTGAAATATTCTGCATCCTCCAACATGATTGTTTAATGAAAAATTAGTTACCAAGTCAGTTTCAGTATTATTGATTCGTATAGAGTTATCTTTAGACTAATTGTTGAAGGTTTTAAAATTTTGTATTTCTTACACCGAATATATCAATATTTGTCGAACTATAAGCTACTTTCAAAGATGATCGTATACATTCCTAGATCTAAGAATATAAGAGATTTAAATTCTACTGGAAATACTATAACAGTAATAATAACCCCTATAGATTTGGATTTAACTGTCTAATATGGAGTTACGATGTGCAGTTTGTACAATAAAATAATCGAGCATTAATTGTAAATATGTTCATCATATATCACAAATGAAAATTTTGAGTTGAAGCAGGTAGTGAGGGAACCCATATTACTTTTGCTGAAATATTTTAGTGTTACCTACCACAATCAAAAAGAACAACGAAGAATAAGTTCATGTGGGAGGTTCAAAATCCATTATATCAAAATTAATATGGATAGTTGATAAGCTACATATTTTATCCTAATGTTTTAAATCTTCATTCTAAACTGCTGGAGTATGTTAAACTAATAGCGACGCTGAAAGACACGCAGTTCCACATATTTGTTAATGATGTACTTACCGAATATGGAAATCTTCAAAAATAATAGATAATTCTAATAAAATGTAGTAGACCAGCAATTTCTAATTATCTCGTTTCAGAGTAAACTACTTACGAAACGTTATGTTCTAGAACATTCTACCTGCAGTTATCCTTCTTCCTTAAAGCTTGAAAAGACATCTCTGGATATTTTATTTTATTCCCTGTACAAAATTGTATAACAAGTTTAACCGCCTGCAAACATGTGACTCAGCTTAAAAGCTATAAGAGTATTAACTATATTCCAAAAATGGATAATTTATCATCATGCTTAATTAGTATCAGATGTTATAAAAGCTAGACAAGTACGACTATGGTAAGAATCATATCATGCAAAATGCAAAATCTAACATATGCATTCAAGAGCACAGACAAAAAGAAACGTAATTTGAGTCAAATAGACGCAAATATAAGAAAATAATAATCGTGATAACATTCAACACGTGAACTGTAAAATAAATATAAATAATTTGGGCAAATTTCTCATTTCATGGATATTAAAAAGCCACTGAAAACGTAAGTAGCTGTAGAATTAGATACAAATTAGCGAAGATTTATTTTTTGGCAAAAGGCTCTTTGTCAGATTATAAAATATAATAAATCTTGCATATATGAAGCAACTAAAAAGTTAATCTTGCAGATTATATTTTTTATGCTATTTCAATATCAAAAATTGATCAGTACATGAATTGTCCTATTTTGGACTTCTCGTTTCCTTTTGTAACCCATCAATTTTCTAGCACAAAAAAACAAAATGAGCATACCAGCTTCCTGAAAAACCTGAATTTTCGAGATTGAATTTCTACGTTAAAATTAGAGGAAGTAAGAGAAACCCCTTTCTAAGATGGAGTATATAGAATTTGCATCAGTGAACTCAATATTATGAGATAATTTCTCTTAATTAAATAACAAAAATAACAAATGACCACTTTTTTTGAATTACAACTTAATTTGATTTAATTGTTTTTGCCTAATGTAAGGAAAGTAGGTGAGATGTAAAAAAGTTGGCGATTAGCGAGAATATTGGAATTTCAATAGACACACGGAGATTTAATACGCGGAACTTGGTCACAGTTCATAGGGCCACCTTTAAGTATACCATTTTTTAGAATCGTTGTTACTAATTCCTTACGTTTATGTGTAGAAAATATTATTACTGCAAAATTCTTGCTTGATAAGCTTCGTGTTCATTATTATTAGATTTACTCGCTTTTCGGTTTATATACTTGGAGTGAAACTGATTTTTCTATTAATCACAGTATAAACTATTGGAACATATTTAAACTAAATCCTAATAGCTCATTCGAAGAATTACTATTTTAGATAAAATCAAAAGTAACATATAAAAATAAATTGGACTGTTGGATGTTGGATGTATGGATGTGTGAATGCTATATAATTACAATTACTCCCAGGTGGATTACAATGGGGAATTTTGATTTATGAGGATATCACGCTATGCCTATATTTTATTTCGGTGCTGAATGGGCTTGTGAGTATTTTTTTTCCATATATCACAAAGACTAAATGCCGAAACAATTATTGCAGAATAAAAGAAAATAAACGCTCCTTCATCCACAAATAAGATCATCGCATATTGTATGTAAACATGAAGGCTTAAATTTTTAATGTCACTTGCAGGTTCCCAAGCTTTCTAGTAAATCACTCAACATGGAAATAAAATAAAAGCAGATAGTACAAAGTTATCGAATATTGAATTTGCTACTTATATTCTACAATTAAGTTGGTATGTACTAACATTTATTAGTTATTTTAGAACTAGCGATTAATTAAAACATATCCAGCAGGATCAATTGGTGATACAGCAAAAGCATTTAGTCGGTCAATTTGTATTCTATTTATTCTGCCTCTTGTTAAGCCCTTGGTATTTTTTTTTATTTATGATTTATGTTATCGTGTATATGATTCTTACCTAAAAGCATTCAAAAGGATGATTTTAATATTCAGTTCTATAATCATGAATTTCTGTTTTAGGCTTAGCAGCTCCTTTAAGTAGCAATTTAGCAATTATTTACCTTCCTTCAGTTTCTAAGGAAGTAAAATTAAGTAGATGTTAAGATAGTAAATAAAGAGCAATTTATTTTTTAGAGTGAGCCAGCGCTTAAAATAAAGTCTTCTAAAGCTTCGAGCAGCTAGCGCATAATCTTATTTATAAGTCAAACTTTAAATCTTGCCGAATATATTTTCCTGCTAATTTCGCATTATATTTACCAAATGAAATTTATCCTATTAAGGATTTTCGGTCCCCATTTGTACATTATGACATATGAACTGGAGTTTGATGCTTTTCAGCCATATTTGATTAGCACCTTTCCTGGTTAGAAGACTAAGGCATTGAAATGTTATTTTTTCGTTAGCTTAATTAAAATCTACAACGCCTCAAAATATTGACAATAATCGAGCCAATAAAGACTTGATTACAGAGATAAAAACTTAACTAAATGCAACTGAGCAGTAGCTGAAACTAATAAGTATAGAGTTATTCTTCCTTTCTATATAACTTTGGAAATATATAACGTAAATCGTGATTTTCTATAATATAAACTAATTACTAAAGGTCTATAAACCCCGAGAAATGAAAGGCTTAGATTGCGATTATTGCCTATGATTCATCACATACCATTTACGAAAGCAGTCAAAATTGTTTAGTTACTATCGTCGTCGATTCTAAAATATTAGATGTACCCAGCATCCCTTTAAAATCTTCAAAATAAATAGCTTCTATAATTTATTTCAGCTGCCTACTTTTCATATTAATTTAGGTGGCATGAGATTTTGAAAACTATTCCAAAAAAGAAAAGCCTGCAACATGATGAGTTTACTTAAGTTTGTGAACTATCTCCATTAAAAAATTGTTTCAATTGCAGTGTTAGAAGAATATGAAAGTTGATCAACTTTGTATCAATGCACCGGCAAAAAAAAAAATAGATACAAATTCTATTTCAGGAACTCTTTACAATACTGAAGGAAAGGTCTTGCAAACACTACTTGGAAAGCCTCAGGCATATATTTATCGAGAAAGGATGCTCTCGTTATAAAGCACTCAAAAGGAATGAGATTAAACTGCTTGCACATGGAAAAGAAGTTGAAATAATCAAGTGGGAAATCTAAATGATGTTTCATTGAAACACCTAAGAAGCATGGGCATAAATCGTTATTTTCAAGAGTATAATAAAGATTTACAAAGTCAAATTCAAAATAAAGAAATTGCCTCTCTATCGGTTGATATCTGCTAAGAATTCTCAGAAATGCTGAAAATATTACTATAAATATATGTTTACACATGTGTAATTCTAGTCTTGACAATTCAAATCCAACATCCAACATCCAACATCCAACATCCAACATCCAACATCCAACATCCAACATCCGACGGAATCTTGAAGAACTCGAGGATACTATATAATAACAAACATGAATTCAACAACTGTCAGTATGAACTGACTTTAACAGTAGTAAATGAAGACAATATTAACTGTAGGAAAATCTGTTGAAATATGAGACAGAAGCCCATGTGTTAATAAATTTAGAAAGCTTGTCACATACTGACCAAATTTTGTCGCAAGAACAATTAAAATAGCTTAAAGTTAACATAGATATGTCGTACCACTTTCTGGACTTAGATTTCTTATAACAGTTCTGGTCGATTTGCCATAAGAAGATCGAATGCAACAATAGCACTTCATTTTAAGTATTTGCTATAAGTAGACTCTAAATAAAGAAGCACAATTAACTAAAGTAGACCTGTAGCATGAGTTATTGAACCATGACGACTTCTTACTTAGCCAATTGGGCCAGTATTGAAGGTCACGCATAAGATGCAATGGTTGTGTGACATTGTTGATACAGATAGAACTGTAATATTCATATTTAGTTGTAACTGGTAGCACTTATGTTATATGCAGGTTACACCAGTGTCACATAGTGACCGACATTTGTCGCGAGTACGGCTTGAATGGAGTAAAGCCGATATACAAATGTCGTATCAATTCCTGCAGTTAAGGCTAATTATAATACATACAAATCCTGGCAGACTTACTACAAGGAGCTTGAATGTAACGCTAAGGCAATTTCATTAATAAGAGAATTAACCTGCATTTAGGGGTTTATTCGGGTCTAAATGATACTGTATAAATATACGGTAAATCCCATGAAATGTGGATATTTAGATTTATATAGAATCATGCAATATACAGAGAACGAAACAGACTTAACGTAAAGACAAGTACGATTACTTGGCTGAAGTCGACCTGTAGCATCACCACGGTGTTGGACCTCAGTAGGTCCTATACTACGACAATTTGGCTAGGCACCAAGGTTGAGCTGAATCGACGATTCGAGCTAAAGCTCAATTACATCTGTTAGCGACTTTACGAAGAATTAGGTTGCCACACGACAACGAGAATATTCTAGAGCATGCATGTGATACAGTGGTTTTACTTTTTATTCATACCTCGGACCGGAATTGCTCATACTACCGGGTTTTAATTTTTCGTATCATTGACCTGAAATTTTCGTACTAGTGGTAAATCTATTCTTCATACCGATTAAAATATATTCATACCACAATTTTTATTTTCATAGTAATTAGCAAATAGATTCATATCAATTAGATCACAGTTCATCGTTATTGAATCTTAAAGCTACATACCGCTACTGTATGGAGTCAGCACCTGTTGGATCAAATTGACCGAAATTAGTGAGCAAAAAAAATGCTCTATGTGATTAACTCCTGTTAAAGAAACAAAAGGTTAATATAATGAACTTCAAAGCAGAAGAATTGGCCAATGAATATATAGATGGACTCGGGAATAGGTTTGACTTGGAACCTGACCTGATGTCTGTAGAGTATGAGACATCTCCTTTAGAGAATTGTTTTAGTTACAGTGATTTTAAAAAAATTAACGGATTTCCTGATATGGAAGTTGATGAACTCTCTGTAGATGAGCAGGAAAATGAAATAGAAATCGATACAATTTCTAAGGACCTGTGTAATAATAATGAAAGAGGACCCTACAAGTATTACTCTGAGAAAGTAAGAGAGAGGTTTTGGCACATGGTGATTGAAGAAGGGTGCTCAGCATATAAAGCTGCGAAAATCAACGATATTAGTTTGCAAACAGCTTATACTTGGAAAAGAAATTGGAATAAACAAGTAGTTAAGAATTTGAATGGTATTTATGAAACTCCAAAGAAACGTGGACGTAAGCCTTTACTTTCAGATGAGCATAAAGAACACTTGAAGAAGCTAATAGAAGATGATGCGGCTGTAACGTTAGACTTCATGTTACAGAGCCTCAAGAGTTCCTTCGGCAACGTAAAGGCTAGTATCTCTGCAATATACAAATTTATTACCAAAGTATGTAAATTCAGTCTTAAGCGTATTTCGAAGTGGTCTCAGAGGAGAAGTCTGGAAGAGCTTAAGAAAGAAAGACAAGAATGGGCCGAAGAGTATAAAGACAAGCTTGACTTCAATAACAATTGTGTGTTTATTGACGAAGCGGGCTTTAACATTAGTATGCGGAGAGAATATGGATGGTCTCCTGTTGGAGAGAAGGCTGTGATCACAGTCCCTGTAACTAATGGATTGAATGTTTCTTTTCTTGGTGCAATTTCTTCTAAGGGTTGTATCGATTTGAAGGTGAGATCTCCTCCAAGATTTGCAGCCAACAAGAAAAGAAAAGTGGAATCCAATAAACCTCAAAGTACTTCAAGAGGTACCACAGCAAATCATTTCTATTCATTTATCAAATCTGTGATTAAAGAAATAGAGACAAATTCCGAGCTCCAAAAATTAAAATACTTGATTCTTGACAATGCTGCAATACATAAACGTCGTGATATTCAGTTATTAGTTGCTCTGAGTGGATTGGAGCTTGTGTTTTTACCACCATATTCGCCGGCACTAAATGCAATTGAAGAATTCTGGTCAGTTTGTAAATCTAAGGTTAAGAGATCGAATCTAAGTAAAAAGGAGCAATTGACACCTAAAGTGATGGAAGCTACAAGTAAGATAACTACTGAAAGTTATGAAGGATTCTGTAGACATGCTAGTAAACATATCGAATTGTGCTTGAAAAACCAGTTGTTCTAAGAAATATTCGTAAAAATGTAAGCTAACGAGTACAATAAAGTTGTATGTCAGGGACCATAGTCATGCTTTTCCTAGGTTGATATCTTCTTTGTTATCTAAATATCATGGATATCTAAATATCATGATGCTGCATTTCGAACGTATGATGTGCACCAATTTTCAAAATTGATTTCAATGGTGGCTCGGGCATGTTATTTTTATCACACGAAAACATGAAATATTATATTTGGATTGTGGTAAACCATTTACAAATAATTGTGGTATGAATAAATTGTCTTAAATGGTTTGAATAGTATTTTTATGGTACGAATAAATTCGACCTCGGAAGTACGAAAAAATAAAATGTGCGGTTTGAAATTTATTTGCCCGGTTGGTCTGAAGAAAAAAGTCGGAAGTATGAAAAAAAAGTAAAAACACTGTATATAGGATCGACATGAATATAAAAGTTAGGGGTGATTTAGAATAAATATACTTCTTTTTATAAGTTAAGCAATATAGATATAAAATGCATATATACTACCAGGTATGGATTTACTAACTTGTAGAATAATGTAGGCCTGTAGACACATATCATTACAACAAATAAATATAACTGCTCTTTATAAGTTAAGCAATATCAATGAACTAGCTTGTAGAACAATGTAGGCCTGTAGACAGATATCATTACAACAAGAACAGGTGACATTTGGTGTCATCTAGACAACCTTTATGATCATCTATCTGGTCAGCAATCATACGATACCAGCGCAGGAATAGCCTATGCAGAGAGGTATAAAATAGACCTCAATTACGTATGATATAAGTATATAGGTTCTATATATAAGTTTTTGCTTTAAGACTACAATTATGGATTCTACTACATCTAACAAACAAGATATCAATGATCTCTCGTTCTGAAATTGAAAAATGAACGACAGCCGGGCCCTAGCATAGAGGCCCAAGCATGCGTTAAACCTGTTGCAACACATTTGTAAGCTACAATGGTTGTGAAAACAGGAGGGGGGTTGTAACTTGTTACAAATGGTTATTTTGCAATAGAAAGGGGGTACTCTAATAATGATTAGAGTTGTTGTTACAACACATGTGTGTGGAACTAGAGGTATGAATACCTCTAATAACCCTAATAGACCTCTAATAACCCTATGGATAATTATATAGGTTTTATATAGCAACTATGATAATATAAGAATTTTGTTTAAGAGACATTCGACTATGGAATCCGTAACACTAAACGTACAAGATATCGATATGATTTCATTGTAAGATTGAGGATTGAACGACAAAACCAAAATATAAAACATTTCCTCTTCTAGCGAGTTAAGGTACTGATAATACTTACAGACTTTGAATTTCCAGTCTCTACTACATTGTGCAAGAACACAGCCATCAATTTCATTAGTATTCCTGCTGTTGTAGAAAGGTACGTTTGTTTTTATGTCCCAGAGGTCAATAATGTAAGATTTGCACCCATATTTATCTTGCCGCGAACAAATTATCATAAGAATAATGGGGCTGCGCATTTACTGGTAATCAGCATTTATTGGTAATCATGGTAGAACCCCTAAGCAAGTTTTTCGTAAGACTTGGTCCTGGTCGTGCTACTGAAGATAAGTTAGGAATACTAAGCAATTAATCACCTTAAACTATTGCCGTAGTTGAATGAAGTCGAAGATGACTTCAAGTCTCCAAATATATACACGGAGAACTTCAACGTTTGACGCGAGCTTCCAGCTTAAAATGGGGACGGCTTATGTATAATGAACACAAAAAACTTCATCATCGATAAATCCAGCCTTTTTCTTTGGTTTGATACATATCTTCCTATAATTAAAATTTAAAGATTCTACTGTCTATATTACTAATCTTACTAGATTTTTTCGAGAATCAGGAACTTGTAATGAATTAATAATCATACCTTTTTCCGGTGCGTGATGTATATTTCCTTATAATCAGTCAAAATAAAGTAGAAATCTAGATGAAAAAGCTATTAAAAAAATGAGGTTTTAAAGATTGGTAGTACAGAATCATCTGATAGTAGAAAATATTATAGATTTTAGTGATGAACGCTACTCAAGATCTAAAAAACGAGGGAATGAGTTCTGGAGCAGAACATCTAATGCCTAATACTCCGCAGTTATGTATTACCAATCAGTTAGAAATAAAGTGTTTTATCAACTTTTATCTCAGTTAAGACAACAGGATGTAAGTTTTCTGCGATGTTACTACAAAACAATTTCATGTACTTAGGTATGTTGGTGAATGCCATTTACACAATCCCTTAGCAAATCAGCAACATGCGAAGTTACCAATTCATTTAAAAAAGCAAAAGCAAAATCAAAAGGCTTAATGAATATGTTCCTGAAGATATACTTGAGTGGCCATTACTGTGGTTTGTGACTTTCGGTCCTCAATCTCACAATGAGATCATCGATATCTGTCGTTCGGTCCTCAATCTTACAATGAGATCATCAATGTCTTGTACATTTAGAGTTAAAGATTCCATAGTTAATGTTTCTTAAACAAAATACTTATATTATCATAGTTACTATATAAAACCTATATAATTATCTATAGGGATATTAGAGGTCTATTTATACCTCTGAGTTCACACACATGTGTTGTAACAACAACTCTAATAACACATTATTAGAGTACCCCCTTTCTATTGTTACAACCCCCCTTTTATTGTTACAACCATTTGTAGCAAGTTACAACACTCTACCTGTCTTCACAACCATTGTAGCTTACAAACATGTTGCAACAGCCTCCCTTAAGGTGGAATGGTTGTGAGACGGTATGCCTCCCTTAATCTGATAAAAGCTGTAATTTAGGAAGATTACCTATTCCAGCAAGTGTGCAAAGATGTGCATGAGGATCGGCTGGCAATGATTTAGTTAAGACATCAGCGGGCATATGCTTAGTATTAAGGTAATGAACAGTAAAGTCCTTATTAATGTGGTGGCGAATAAAATGGTAGCATCTCTTGATATGTTTGGTTCGACTGTGGAAAACGGGGTTGGTAGCGATTTTCATTGCACTCTGACTATCACAATTAAGTTTGATGGCTGGTAAGTCTAACTCCAATTCCTCAAAGATTTCTTTTAACCATAAGAGCTCCTTACTGACCAGAGCTAAACTATAGTATTCAGATTCAGCACTAGACATAGCAACGACTTTTTGCTTCTTACTTTTCCAGATAACTGGGCCATCAGCATATTTAACAATGTATCCGGAGGTTGATCTGCTATTGGTGGTATCTCCACACCAGTCGGCGTCACAGAAACCAATAATTGAAGATGTATGTTGCAACATGTTTGTAAGCTACAATGGTTGTGAAGACAGGTAGAGTGTTGTAACTTGCTACAAATGGTTGTAACAATAAAAGGGGGGTTGTAACAATAGAAAGGGGGTACTCTAATAATGTGTTATTAGAGTTGTTGTTACAACACATGTGTGTGAACTCAGAGGTATAAATAGACCTCTAATATCCCTATAGATAATTATATAGGTTTTATATAGTAACTATGATAATATAAGTATTTTGTTTAAGAAACATTAACTATGGAATCTTTAACTCTAAATGTACAAGACATTGATGATCTCATTGTAAGATTGAGGACCGAACGACAAGTTATGAGCCCTGCTTCTGCCAGCGTGCAAGTCAAGTTGAAAGGACTTGAAAACTTCTACACCTGGAAGAGCAGTTTTGTTGGATAGATATGTGTCTACAGGCCTACATTACTCTACAAGCTAGTAAATCTATACTTGGTAGTATATATTCATTTTATATCCATATTGCTTAACTTATAAAAAGAAGTTATATTTATTCTAAATCGCCTCACCTAGAAGGAGGTGACTTTTATATTCATGTCGATCCTGCATAGCACATGCATTCTTGGCATAACCTGCATATAGCATATGCGCTACCAATCACAACTAAATATGAAATACCAAACATATCAACATCCTCCCTTAATTCATATTTTGTTTGAATCTAATAAAGGTTAATTTCTCTATCCTTCAATCATACTGTGTCCTATCCCATCTGCATTAATATATGGTTTTGGATTCCATAACATCTGTTAATATTCTGGAGTAACATCCTCCCTGAATTTCATATTTCGGAAATTCTTCATCTTTTCCGTATTGTTGGATTTCATTCCAAAAGGCTGCTATTATATTCCTTTTTTTTTTTTTTTTTTTTTTTTTTTAACCCTAGCTTCAAGTCATTGTGGTATTACCTATTGACTGTTTAATATTGATCTACTACAGACATTATTGTCAATCCTTTTTCACAGATCAAGTTACTCTGATTTAATCTCAATTCCTTTGACAGTTCTTTTCTATTTCAATATGTTATTTCAACCATCAGGTCATAAAAGACCACCGCCATTACTTATAAAAAGAGTATTGTAATCTTCCAAGGATCCTAATATTGTTTCTCATCTTTTATCCGGACTACACTAAATTAATCTCTTAGGCTTCCTATACTTCTTGTATTTCTTGTACCTCTTGTACTTCTTGTACTTCTTGTACCTCTTGTACCTCTTGTACCTCTTGTACCTCTTGTACCTCTTGTACCTCTTGTACCTCTTGTACCTCTTGTACCTCTTGTTCTGCTGTTACTAAAATTCTTATACACGTCCTGTATTTCTTATATCTCATCTTCAGATTAAATATACAGGGTATATTGTGCATATATTTGTTGAATTACGATTCTATGGTCTAGTTCACGTCCATGACCATTTCATGTTTTAAATTTCAAGTCTTCATTCATTCTTTGAAATTTGAATTTATACTTAATAGGCAATTTTAATTCTCGCTTGTTAATCTCACAATTTTAGTCGAGTTCCGCATCCATTAGTTCTTTAATGTTTCTATTGTCGATGATATAACCAATCACATTGTATATCCCATCGCACACTTATCCCTAATATCATCCTCCCTTAAGCTAAAGAAACCTTGAGAATGAAGCTTACCAGAAAACTATAATTAGGGTAGAAACATCGTTCTAATAATCACCCGCAGAGAAAATAGTAGGATTGCCAATATATTTATCATTGCAAGTAGGAAAAGCGAAAAAGCAATATAATACATCATGATGTCCATAATTGCCTACCTGCAGCTTTATAAATGGGTTGCTCGCCAAACACGACGAGAGTCATTTATATTCTGGTGCCAAATATACATCAAATACGTGCCAAACATGCACCAAACCTGTGCCAAATATGCACCAAACAGGCACCAAATATATGCCAAACATGTGCTAAATCAGCACCAAATATGTGCTAAATAAGCACCGCTACATTCTAAACAGTAGCAAATGATGACCTTATGTCAACAAATTGTAACCAACCACTAAGTGCTGTGCTGCCATACTACCCTCGAACATATGTAGTCAATGGCCGGAGATTCCATCACATGGAGAGCACCTCCTTCCAATGGAATAATCTCAAGTACACAAATAAACATGGTGTTACATTAGAAAAACACTGACTGAATAATCAAACCTTGCTACCAACAAAAGGTATATTCAGCCACAGGGTTGCCCAAATATCAGTTCAATATTGGTAATTGACAGCTGATCTGCTACTAGTCCTACAACATAGTACCCATCAACCACCCAGAGCCACATCTACAGTGCTGTTAAGTAGGGTGTCAAAATTTGATGGTACTATGACTAGCCAAAAAATTGAATCCTGAAGTATCTCTAGCCTACTTCTTAAGGGCATATTCTCTAATATCCCTATTCGTGAAGAGCAATCTTGTCTTCAGGCATTCCATAATAGGAGTCTGCAACCGTATAAATACTTCCTATTACATTGCACTAAGTCCATATAACAATGACTGAAAATGACTTTAAAAAACTGACAACCAAGCTAATGGTGTCCTGCTGGTAGCCTCCGTTCCTACGAACGTTGTACTGTAATTTCGAACAGTACCATATAACTGTTATTGATCTCCAACCCACAGGTAAATTAACGAAATAATGTATCAATCAAGCTTAACCTTTTCCTTATAATAATCGCACCAACATTTTAAAAAACTAAATTCCGTTGGTCTGCTGCTATCTAATACCTTATGAAACATAACGAAGGCAACGAGAATAGGGTTTGCGATGATATTCAAATGATAAAATCACGAAAGGAACTTGATCGGCGTACTTCAAATTAGATAGATCGAAAAATAATAAAATAACCACTAACAAAAATTCCGGACTAAGGAAACGTCCGTCAAAATACGTATATCAATAACTCTCAACGGTTTCTTTGCCAACTCTTGAACATCTGCAATCGTCTGCAAGGGTGTCAAATTTGACAAAAATAAAAACCAAATTCAAACATGTAACCATATCTGTGTCGCAGCACATGGTATATCTAACTGTGACCATTGTCTTCTCAAGACTGTCGGATGAAGGTCCCACGGCATTCGCATAATACAATATGTACATATGCCGACTTCATCTGGTCATTTTCTTCAGCATATGCGTCTCACTTACCGTAACATATGCTGAAAACTCTATCAACCTTATTTGCCAAGATCTTCAATTCTTGTGCTTCTTCTAGGAGCAAATTAACAATATCGTCGTGAGCAACCTTCGGGCTTTGTATAATACACTTCCCGTTTTATAATGACGCATTCAATAATTGCAAATTGGGAACATTTCCAAGAGCGTCATCTAGAGGCAAATTAACTTGCCATATATATGAGCGTTCTTCGTTGAACCCAGTATCGTGAAACATAAAGTTATACAAACTTCAATCATGTTTCATTCTATTACTGCTGAGTCACGATTGTATAAAAAAAAAATAAATTCTTTTGCCAGACGTTGGTAAAATGTGTTATTAATCTCCAAGGGTTTAGTCCTCCTAAAGAGCTGTCTGATAATCGATCTCAAAATCGTTAACATATCGTGTAATAAAGATTTACCAGAACAAATACTAAAACCACTTCAAGAACTTAAGTAAAATGTCATACCAATACATGATAACATTACATGATTATTGCAACTCATTACTTTCTGAAGAAGGTGCTGTTGATAATTCAAGTGAATACCATAATTCATTTCAAGAACAATTCCAAAAACAAATCTATTCTAAAAGTAATTCCAAAATAATTTCAAAAATAATTATTCTACACTAGAGTAATCCTAACTCTAGATTTCCATTGTGAGCACCAAAGACTGTTTGTTAAAAAATGCCCGTAATGTACCTCTCAAGACTTAAAACACTACCCTCCGTGTTCATATTTAAAACAATAATATATCTCTTATCAAATTATTAGGGTACTATCATCGAGTGACGATTTTAATCAAATCAATCATATGTATTGCCACTTGCTTTCCATATAATCTAAGTTGTACATCCTTTCACGGCATATCATTCTTAACATCTTTCGCTATGCTCACATTAAATAACTTTCTCATCAGCCATTTCAAAAGATAATCGAATATCTCTAATTCTTTTGCTGATACATTCAAAAGGAGTCATGGATCTTTATTAAGAGTACACTGCTGTTTTGCCATCGATATTCGTATCTGACCAATCATGGTGTATCAAAACCAGCTTCAAACATAAAAGCATCCATGCTCAGCAATTCGACCAGTTCGTTACTTTATAAACGATCCCAAAAATACTAATCATGTAAATCAAATCATCTAATTATTTGCTTCTGATGTCATATAATCATTTCCTAAGACAATTTAATCAAACTATTGTTACTTCTTTAATTTTTGACTATTTCTCTGTTAATATAGTTAGATAAGATCATGTTACTTAAACCAAAAATTGATTACTAATATTTCATCAAAGTACACATTCAACAACCTCTCAACTTAACGTATCATGTATAACCTAACATTAACAATAGTACCGACAACTTATTCAATACAATAACATCATCAAAATTCCTACTACTTTCATCAGAATCGTCAAACTTCACTGTAACTTATCTCGTTCACTGGCCTTTTCTTACTAGAACTTGAACGAATAAGACCAAGACACTTATCAGGGCTCATAACTTGTTGGATAGATATGTGTCTACAGGCCTACATTACTCTACAAGCTAGTAAATCTATACTTGGTAGTATATATTCATTTTATATCCATATTGCTTAACTTATAAAAAGAAGTTATATTTATTCTAAATCGCCTCACCTAGAAGGAGGTGACTTTTATATTCATGTCGATCCTGCATAGCACATGCATTCTTGGCATAACCTGCATATAGCATATGCGCTACCAATCACAACTAAATATGAAATACCAAACATATCAACAAGTTTCGTTGACGTCTTCAATCAACTTGGGATCTCAGGTTTCTTAATTCATGGAAATGACTTTTTTCAATTTACTGAAGAAGTTGGTCCTACGGATGTTAATAGATTGAAGAGTAGTGTTGTAGGAATGCTTAATCATGTTCTATCCTTGACCATATCTGACACCATTTGGAAGGAATACAGAGGTTATTCAGGTGATACCGCTTACCTTTCAATTTGTGAGGAGTATGGTAACATTGATTTTACAGCTGCTGCTAGACTCATTAGAAAGTACGGTTTTGGTTCTCCCACTGCTGACGATTGGGAAATGCTTGGAGAAAATGTTTTCTGCCGTTTTAATGGCCAAGAAACTAGTGGACTTATATACTTTGCAACTATTCCTGATACTAAATGGGGACAAATTGAAAGGGCTTTTCACTCCCTTAAAGAAAGAAAAATCAATGCTATTTTTGATGTTGCTACTATTCGGAAATTAGCTTTACGTATTGGTACAAATCCTCCTGATAATTTAGACTTTACCATTAACCTGGATACCGCTTTAGTTGTTAATCGTAGTAAAAAGGTTATTTGCTATCATTGTAAGAAGGAAGGCCATAAGAAGAATAAGTGTCCAGAACTCAAAAATGAACAATCCAGAAATGAATCGACCAATGGTACAAACACGAGCAAGTCTACATCAAGAAGTAGTTTCTACGTTGGTGATCTGGCTTTTCAAGTTTCTGAAAAACCCAGAAATGCTGTTTTTCATTTTGATTCTGGTGCTTCAAGCCATATTGTTAAGGATATTAGATTATTTTCTGAAATTGACACTAATTTTAAGCATAATGTTGATTGTGCTAATGGATCAACCATGCAAGTTGAAGGTATTGGTAAAGTAAGTCTTCCAGATTTTGATCTTACTAACGTCTACTATATTCCCAAATCGGCGGTTAATCTCATTAGCATCCCTGCAGCAGCCCGTAGGGGTGCTACCTTCGTCTTTGACTCAACTGGAGTCTATGCAGGTTTTGCATCTATTGATCTTGCTGCGAATAAATTATCGCACCATGGTAGTTTACGGGCAAATTTGTATACTATTGAAATTGATACTATGAAAAATGAGGGGGTTGGAAATGCATTTATTGGTAATGTTGCTAGAACTCCTCAGGAAATTTTACACAAGAGACTTGGTCACCCAGGTCGTGGTATTCAGGATAATTTTAGAAAACTCGGAATTCAGTGTCACCTGAAGAATTGCCGTAGTTGTATGAAGTCAAAGATGACTTTCAAATTTCCAAAGTATTCCACTCGGAGAGCTACAACACTTGGAGGAATCCTTCATATGGATGTCTGTGGTCCATTTCCACCAGCCTATAATGGTTGCAAATACTTTCTCACTATTGTTGATGATAAATCAAGATTCATTACAACTTTTCCAATGACTTCTACTGCTGAAGTTGGTCAACTTATTATCAACTTCATTAGATCCTGTGATCGTCAGAATTCTGCAAAGGTTCAAATAGTTAGAACAGATAATGGTTCTGAATTCAATAATGTCAAACTTACTAATTTCTTTCATGAAACCGGAATTCGTCACGAATTGACAGTACCATATCACAGTTATCAGAATGGAGTTGTTGAACGTTCCCACAGAACAATTCAAGAATTTGCTAGATCTTTACTTCGTGATGGATCACTTCCAGATCACTTTTGGCCAGAGGCTGTACTCACTGCTACGTACTTGCTTAACTTAATGCCTCGTCATGCTCCCAAGCATCAGTTGGTCGTTCCATATGAGAAATGGACTGGGAATCCTCCCAATTATGACCAATTACGAGTTTTTGGGTGTTTGTGTTATGCTTTGGTTCCCCCAAAATTA
The DNA here is from genome assembly GCF_036850825.1 of Scheffersomyces amazonensis. Lineage (NCBI taxonomy): Eukaryota > Fungi > Ascomycota > Pichiomycetes > Serinales > Debaryomycetaceae > Scheffersomyces > Scheffersomyces amazonensis. The sequence continues at coordinate 363,278 of NW_027042747.1, read as the reverse complement.
AGAGTGTCCAAATTTGACTCTACATCAAGGGAGGCTATTATGTTGGGATTTGACCCAAACAGAAAAGCCTATCGATTATATGATTTGGTCACTCGGAAAATCTTTTCTGCCAGTCAAGTTAGATTCATAGAAGATGAATTTCCTTTTGAAAAGTTAGCCTACCAAGGTGAAATTAATGTTCATTCTAATACCACATTGGGGATTAGTGGTGGAATTTCCTCTCTTAGATATTATAATTCTTCCGACCGCTCGCCACCTCCTGTTAGAGTTACCAATGATGATCACTACCGATCTGATGCAAGTATGAATGAACTCGATGCAACTAAGTCAGAAAATGTTAGGGATACCGACCCTATTGATTATGAAGTTAATATCACCCACGCAGATGATTATAATGGAAATGATTATAATGGAGATGATTATAATGGAGATGATTATAATGGAGATGTTTATGATGGAGATGTTTATGATGGTGATGATGATAGTATGACTTCCCACGAAGAAGATGTCGCTGAACCTACTTCCATTATCGAAGTACCCGATACCATTAAACCTGCTGTTTCGCCGGATGCTGAAGAAAATCTCGTATCTCCATCACCTTTAGAATTTTTAACTGTTCTGCGTTCACAACAGAAACGGAAGAGACGTGAAGCTGATCCGTCCAGTAACATTATATTACATTCCACTGCTTTAATTCCATATCAGCCTGAAATGACAGCTACTTCAGACTATGGTTATACTGACTCCGACTCTTATGCTCCAGACTCCAAGAAACTCCGTCGTACGACAGAACAACCCCAAATCATGTATTATGATTCCGATCATCCACCACCCAGTAGTTCTTCAATTGCCGATGATACTAGTGATGATCCAGAATATGCTGTTTATGTTGATGCCTTTCCTGTGGATTATATTTACCATGTCCAACTGCCCATTAAGGTTCCAAATACGTTTCAACAAGCAATGAAATCCCAGGATCATGATAAGTGGAAATCCGCCATGGATGATGAATATCTGTCTTTAATTGCCAATCATACGTGGACGTTGTCTGGGCTTCCTGAAGGTCGTCAAGCCATTAGCTGTAGGTGGGTTTATTCCATAAAAGGTGATGGAAGTTATAAAGCCCGCCTAGTCGCTAGAGGCTTTTCACAAATACCTTCTGTGGACTACCACGACACATTCGCGCCTGTTATTAGGTACGAATCCGTCCGACTTTTATTGGCTATTCTGGCTCAACTACACCTTATTATTCACCAAATGGATGTTAAGACTGCCTTTCTTAATGCAGATCTCCATGAAGAATTATATTTACGTCAACCACCAGGATATGAAGTCGATGACCACAAGGTTCTCAGATTGCATAAAGCCCTTTACGGGTTAAAACAATCTGCGGCCCAGTGGAATCTTAAATTTGATGCTACATTAAAGGAACTTCAGTTTAAGCGTTTGGAATCTGAATATGGTCTATATATTAGACATCGTTCATCAGGAATCATAATTATTGCTTTATATGTTGACGACTTGCTTATAAGTGGTTCCAATTTAGCTGAAATACTCGAACTCAAGACAACTTTACTGGCATACTACAAGATGAAAGATCTCGGCCAATGCCACAAGTTCCTAGGCCTTAACATTCAGCAATTCCATGATGGAACTAAAGGAATCACTGCTGAAGATTATTGTAAGTCCATTTTTACATCTTATGGAATTGAACTGAATTCCTTAAATCCAGTTCGGACCCCCTTATTAGCCAATCAGCACTTAGAGGATGTGCCTGCTGACGCCAGTCCTGCTGATGCTACGGAATTTCGCAGTCTCGTTGGAAAATTGTTATTCTTAGCAAACACTGTCAGGCTCGATATCAGCTTTGCTGTTTCAAGCTTATCACAATTCCTTCAATCTCCTACCACCTACCATTTAAAAGCTGCTAAGCGCATGCTTCGTTATATTAGTGGTTCTATGGAGTTTGGTATTAGATATCAGAAAACAGATACATCTTCAATTATTGGTTTCTGTGACGCCGACTGGTGTGGAGATACCACCAATAGCAGATCAACCTCCGGATACATTGTTAAATATGCTGATGGCCCAGTTATCTGGAAAAGTAAGAAGCAAAAAGTCGTTGCTATGTCTAGTGCTGAATCTGAATACTATAGTTTAGCTCTGGTCAGTAAGGAGCTCTTATGGTTAAAAGAAATCTTTGAGGAATTGGAGTTAGACTTACCAGCCATCAAACTTAATTGTGATAGTCAGAGTGCAATGAAAATCGCTACCAACCCCGTTTTCCACAGTCGAACCAAACATATCAAGAGATGCTACCATTTTATTCGCCACCACATTAATAAGGACTTTACTGTTCATTACCTTAATACTAAGCATATGCCCGCTGATGTCTTAACTAAATCATTGCCAGCCGATCCTCATGCACATCTTTGCACACTTGCTGGAATAGGTAATCTTCCTAAATTACAGCTTTTATCAGATTAAGGGAGGCATACCGTCTCACAACCATTCCACCTTAAGGGAGGCTGTTGCAACATGTTTGTAAGCTACAATGGTTGTGAAGACAGGTAGAGTGTTGTAACTTGCTACAAATGGTTGTAACAATAAAAGGGGGGTTGTAACAATAGAAAGGGGGTACTCTAATAATGTGTTATTAGAGTTGTTGTTACAACACATGTGTGTGAACTCAGAGGTATAAATAGACCTCTAATATCCCTATAGATAATTATATAGGTTTTATATAGTAACTATGATAATATAAGTATTTTGTTTAAGAAACATTAACTATGGAATCTTTAACTCTAAATGTACAAGACATTGATGATCTCATTGTAAGATTGAGGACCGAACGACAATGTATCTGTTTTCTGATATCTAATACCAAACTCCATAGAACCACTAATATAACGAAGCATGCGCTTAGCAGCTTTTAAATGGTAGGTGGTAGGAGATTGAAGGAATTGTGATAAGCTTGAAACAGCAAAGCTGATATCGAGCCTGACAGTGTTTGCTAAGAATAACAATTTTCCAACGAGACTGCGAAATTCCGTAGCATCAGCAGGACTGGCGTCAGCAGGCACATCCTCTAAGTGCTGATTGGCTAATAAGGGGGTCCGAACTGGATTTAAGGAATTCAGTTCAATTCCATAAGATGTAAAAATGGACTTACAATAATCTTCAGCAGTGATTCCTTTAGTTCCATCATGGAATTGCTGAATGTTAAGGCCTAGGAACTTGTGGCATTGGCCGAGATCTTTCATCTTGTAGTATGCCAGTAAAGTTGTCTTGAGTTCGAGTATTTCAGCTAAATTGGAACCACTTATAAGCAAGTCGTCAACATATAAAGCAATAATTATGATTCCTGATGAACGATGTCTAATATATAGACCATATTCAGATTCCAAACGCTTAAACTGAAGTTCCTTTAATGTAGCATCAAATTTAAGATTCCACTGGGCCGCAGATTGTTTTAACCCGTAAAGGGCTTTATGCAATCTGAGAACCTTGTGGTCATCGACTTCATATCCTGGTGGTTGACGTAAATATAATTCTTCATGGAGATCTGCATTAAGAAAGGCAGTCTTAACATCCATTTGGTGAATAATAAGGTGTAGTTGAGCCAGAATAGCCAATAAAAGTCGGACGGATTCGTACCTAATAACAGGCGCGAATGTGTCGTGGTAGTCCACAGAAGGTATTTGTGAAAAGCCTCTAGCGACTAGGCGGGCTTTATAACTTCCATCACCTTTTATGGAATAAACCCACCTACAGCTAATGGCTTGACGACCTTCAGGAAGCCCAGACAACGTCCACGTATGATTGGCAATTAAAGACAGATATTCATCATCCATGGCGGATTTCCACTTATCATGATCCTGGGATTTCATTGCTTGTTGAAACGTATTTGGAACCTTAATGGGCAGTTGGACATGGTAAATATAATCCACAGGAAAGGCATCAACATAAACAGCATATTCTGGATCATCACTAGTATCATCGGCAATTGAAGAACTACTGGGTGGTGGATGATCGGAATCATAATACATGATTTGGGGTTGTTCTGTCGTACGACGGAGTTTCTTGGAGTCTGGAGCATAAGAGTCGGAGTCAGTATAACCATAGTCTGAAGTAGCTGTCATTTCAGGCTGATATGGAATTAAAGCAGTGGAATGTAATATAATGTTACTGGACGGATCAGCTTCACGTCTCTTCCGTTTCTGTTGTGAACGCAGAACAGTTAAAAATTCTAAAGGTGATGGAGATACGAGATTTTCTTCAGCATCCGGCGAAACAGCAGGTTTAATGGTATCGGGTACTTCGATAATGGAAGTAGGTTCAGCGACATCTTCTTCGTGGGAAGTCATACTATCATCATCACCATCATAAACATCTCCATCATAAACATCTCCATTATAATCATCTCCATTATAATCATCTCCATTATAATCATTTCCATTATAATCATCTGCGTGGGTGATATTAACTTCATAATCAATAGGGTCGGTATCCCTAACATTTTCTGACTTAGTTGCATCGAGTTCATTCATACTTGCATCAGATCGGTAGTGATCATCATTGGTAACTCTAACAGGAGGTGGCGAGCGGTCGGAAGAATTATAATATCTAAGAGAGGAAATTCCACCACTAATCCCCAATGTGGTATTAGAATGAACATTAATTTCACCTTGGTAGGCTAACTTTTCAAAAGGAAATTCATCTTCTATGAATCTAACTTGACTGGCAGAAAAGATTTTCCGAGTGACCAAATCATATAATCGATAGGCTTTTCTGTTTGGGTCAAATCCCAACATAATAGCCTCCCTTGATGTAGAGTCAAATTTGGACACTCTTAATTTTGGGGGAACCAAAGCATAACACAAACACCCAAAAACTCGTAATTGGTCATAATTGGGAGGATTCCCAGTCCATTTCTCATATGGAACGACCAACTGATGCTTGGGAGCATGACGAGGCATTAAGTTAAGCAAGTACGTAGCAGTGAGTACAGCCTCTGGCCAAAAGTGATCTGGAAGTGATCCATCACGAAGTAAAGATCTAGCAAATTCTTGAATTGTTCTGTGGGAACGTTCAACAACTCCATTCTGATAACTGTGATATGGTACTGTCAATTCGTGACGAATTCCGGTTTCATGAAAGAAATTAGTAAGTTTGACATTATTGAATTCAGAACCATTATCTGTTCTAACTATTTGAACCTTTGCAGAATTCTGACGATCACAGGATCTAATGAAGTTGATAATAAGTTGACCAACTTCAGCAGTAGAAGTCATTGGAAAAGTTGTAATGAATCTTGATTTATCATCAACAATAGTGAGAAAGTATTTGCAACCATTATAGGCTGGTGGAAATGGACCACAGACATCCATATGAAGGATTCCTCCAAGTGTTGTAGCTCTCCGAGTGGAATACTTTGGAAATTTGAAAGTCATCTTTGACTTCATACAACTACGGCAATTCTTCAGGTGACACTGAATTCCGAGTTTTCTAAAATTATCCTGAATACCACGACCTGGGTGACCAAGTCTCTTGTGTAAAATTTCCTGAGGAGTTCTAGCAACATTACCAATAAATGCATTTCCAACCCCCTCATTTTTCATAGTATCAATTTCAATAGTATACAAATTTGCCCGTAAACTACCATGGTGCGATAATTTATTCGCAGCAAGATCAATAGATGCAAAACCTGCATAGACTCCAGTTGAGTCAAAGACGAAGGTAGCACCCCTACGGGCTGCTGCAGGGATGCTAATGAGATTAACCGCCGATTTGGGAATATAGTAGACGTTAGTAAGATCAAAATCTGGAAGACTTACTTTACCAATACCTTCAACTTGCATGGTTGATCCATTAGCACAATCAACATTATGCTTAAAATTAGTGTCAATTTCAGAAAATAATCTAATATCCTTAACAATATGGCTTGAAGCACCAGAATCAAAATGAAAAACAGCATTTCTGGGTTTTTCAGAAACTTGAAAAGCCAGATCACCAACGTAGAAACTACTTCTTGATGTAGACTTGCTCGTGTTTGTACCATTGGTCGATTCATTTCTGGATTGTTCATTTTTGAGTTCTGGACACTTATTCTTCTTATGGCCTTCCTTCTTACAATGATAGCAAATAACCTTTTTACTACGATTAACAACTAAAGCGGTATCCAGGTTAATGGTAAAGTCTAAATTATCAGGAGGATTTGTACCAATACGTAAAGCTAATTTCCGAATAGTAGCAACATCAAAAATAGCATTGATTTTTCTTTCTTTAAGGGAGTGAAAAGCCCTTTCAATTTGTCCCCATTTAGTATCAGGAATAGTTGCAAAGTATATAAGTCCACTAGTTTCTTGGCCATTAAAACGGCAGAAAACATTTTCTCCAAGCATTTCCCAATCGTCAGCAGTGGGAGAACCAAAACCGTACTTTCTAATGAGTCTAGCAGCAGCTGTAAAATCAATGTTACCATACTCCTCACAAATTGAAAGGTAAGCGGTATCACCTGAATAACCTCTGTATTCCTTCCAAATGGTGTCAGATATGGTCAAGGATAGAACATGATTAAGCATTCCTACAACACTACTCTTCAATCTATTAACATCCGTAGGACCAACTTCTTCAGTAAATTGAAAAAAGTCATTTCCATGAATTAAGAAACCTGAGATCCCAAGTTGATTGAAGACGTCAACGAAACTGCTCTTCCAGGTGTAGAAGTTTTCAAGTCCTTTCAACTTGACTTGCACGCTGGCAGAAGCAGGGCTCATAACTTGTCGTTCGGTCCTCAATCTTACAATGAGATCATCAATGTCTTGTACATTTAGAGTTAAAGATTCCATAGTTAATGTTTCTTAAACAAAATACTTATATTATCATAGTTACTATATAAAACCTATATAATTATCTATAGGGATATTAGAGGTCTATTTATACCTCTGAGTTCACACACATGTGTTGTAACAACAACTCTAATAACACATTATTAGAGTACCCCCTTTCTATTGTTACAACCCCCCTTTTATTGTTACAACCATTTGTAGCAAGTTACAACACTCTACCTGTCTTCACAACCATTGTAGCTTACAAACATGTTGCAACAATATCTTATACGTTTAGTGTTTTAAACGAAATGACATTATCATAGTTGCTATATAATTATCCATAGGGTTGTTAGAGGTCTATTTATATTTCTTAGTTCCACACACATGTGTTCTCACAACAACTTTAATAACACATTTGTGGGCTCATAACTTGTCGTTCGGTTTTTGTTGAAGGTCACACATAAGATGCAATGGTTGTGTGACATTGTTGATGCAGATAAAACAGGTGACATTTAGTGTCATCTGGATGATCTTTAGGATCATTTATCCGGTCAGCAATCATACGATACAAGCGCTGGAATAGCCTATGCAGAGAGGTATAAAATAGACCTCAATTATGTATGATGCAAGTAGATAGGTTTTATATAGTAACTATGATTAATATAAGTGTATTGCTTTAAAGACTACATTATGGATTATACTACATTTAACAAACAAGATAGCGATGATTTCGATCTGAGATTGAAACCGAACGACGATATCACTTATGTGAAATGGATCGAGTTCCGGATTTTGTTATCAATGTCAATGGTCGCAAGCTATATCAATTTGAAGAACCTCATTGATTGCATTTATCGATTACATCATGCTAACCTTGGTTGGTGGGGGACGCTGTGAATTATGTGTGACAGGAATTGCCAACATGTAGACGTTGAACACATATATTTCAATCGGCATATTTTCCTTTGGTGAGTGTGTTGCAATATGAGAGTGTAAACTGCAATGGTGGTGGGATGGGATGTTCTAATGTTGTGAAATAGGAGTTATTTAACCTCGGAAGTAGTCGTTGAAAATGAAATTAATAGAAACTGAAATTTGGAGGTATAGATGAATATTATATGGAGTAATAATTTCTGGATAAGTTGAAGTGCTAGCAATTGAAATTGGAACACCAACTTGACCTGAATCTTGATTTAGGTCTCCAGAAACTACTGTACGAGATGAATAATCAACTCATTTTGCCATAAGATTATTTCTCCAACTACCTAATGTAATTTACCTTTTAATTTTTCTCTAATAGATTTAATTGGTCTACCAGTTTTTTTGTAAGGCTTGAGGTTGACCAGCTATATCATTGTGCATTTAAGTGTTGCTACATGCAATTGAAGTAATGATTCAAACTGTTTTATAACATGTCAACGGTGATCCATAAATTTCAAATCTGTCGTTCGGTCCTCAATCTTACAATGAGATCATCAATGTCTTGTACATTTAGAGTTAAAGATTCCATAGTTAATGTTTCTTAAACAAAATACTTATATTATCATAGTTACTATATAAAACCTATATAATTATCTATAGGGATATTAGAGGTCTATTTATACCTCTGAGTTCACACACATGTGTTGTAACAACAACTCTAATAACACATTATTAGAGTACCCCCTTTCTATTGTTACAACCCCCCTTTTATTGTTACAACCATTTGTAGCAAGTTACAACACTCTACCTGTCTTCACAACCATTGTAGCTTACAAACATGTTGCAACAGCCTCCCTTAAGGTGGAATGGTTGTGAGACGGTATGCCTCCCTTAATCTGATAAAAGCTGTAATTTAGGAAGATTACCTATTCCAGCAAGTGTGCAAAGATGTGCATGAGGATCGGCTGGCAATGATTTAGTTAAGACATCAGCGGGCATATGCTTAGTATTAAGGTAATGAACAGTAAAGTCCTTATTAATGTGGTGGCGAATAAAATGGTAGCATCTCTTGATATGTTTGGTTCGACTGTGGAAAACGGGGTTGGTAGCGATTTTCATTGCACTCTGACTATCACAATTAAGTTTGATGGCTGGTAAGTCTAACTCCAATTCCTCAAAGATTTCTTTTAACCATAAGAGCTCCTTACTGACCAGAGCTAAACTATAGTATTCAGATTCAGCACTAGACATAGCAACGACTTTTTGCTTCTTACTTTTCCAGATAACTGGGCCATCAGCATATTTAACAATGTATCCGGAGGTTGATCTGCTATTGGTGGTATCTCCACACCAGTCGGCGTCACAGAAACCAATAATTGAAGATGTATCTGTTTTCTGATATCTAATACCAAACTCCATAGAACCACTAATATAACGAAGCATGCGCTTAGCAGCTTTTAAATGGTAGGTGGTAGGAGATTGAAGGAATTGTGATAAGCTTGAAACAGCAAAGCTGATATCGAGCCTGACAGTGTTTGCTAAGAATAACAATTTTCCAACGAGACTGCGAAATTCCGTAGCATCAGCAGGACTGGCGTCAGCAGGCACATCCTCTAAGTGCTGATTGGCTAATAAGGGGGTCCGAACTGGATTTAAGGAATTCAGTTCAATTCCATAAGATGTAAAAATGGACTTACAATAATCTTCAGCAGTGATTCCTTTAGTTCCATCATGGAATTGCTGAATGTTAAGGCCTAGGAACTTGTGGCATTGGCCGAGATCTTTCATCTTGTAGTATGCCAGTAAAGTTGTCTTGAGTTCGAGTATTTCAGCTAAATTGGAACCACTTATAAGCAAGTCGTCAACATATAAAGCAATAATTATGATTCCTGATGAACGATGTCTAATATATAGACCATATTCAGATTCCAAACGCTTAAACTGAAGTTCCTTTAATGTAGCATCAAATTTAAGATTCCACTGGGCCGCAGATTGTTTTAACCCGTAAAGGGCTTTATGCAATCTGAGAACCTTGTGGTCATCGACTTCATATCCTGGTGGTTGACGTAAATATAATTCTTCATGGAGATCTGCATTAAGAAAGGCAGTCTTAACATCCATTTGGTGAATAATAAGGTGTAGTTGAGCCAGAATAGCCAATAAAAGTCGGACGGATTCGTACCTAATAACAGGCGCGAATGTGTCGTGGTAGTCCACAGAAGGTATTTGTGAAAAGCCTCTAGCGACTAGGCGGGCTTTATAACTTCCATCACCTTTTATGGAATAAACCCACCTACAGCTAATGGCTTGACGACCTTCAGGAAGCCCAGACAACGTCCACGTATGATTGGCAATTAAAGACAGATATTCATCATCCATGGCGGATTTCCACTTATCATGATCCTGGGATTTCATTGCTTGTTGAAACGTATTTGGAACCTTAATGGGCAGTTGGACATGGTAAATATAATCCACAGGAAAGGCATCAACATAAACAGCATATTCTGGATCATCACTAGTATCATCGGCAATTGAAGAACTACTGGGTGGTGGATGATCGGAATCATAATACATGATTTGGGGTTGTTCTGTCGTACGACGGAGTTTCTTGGAGTCTGGAGCATAAGAGTCGGAGTCAGTATAACCATAGTCTGAAGTAGCTGTCATTTCAGGCTGATATGGAATTAAAGCAGTGGAATGTAATATAATGTTACTGGACGGATCAGCTTCACGTCTCTTCCGTTTCTGTTGTGAACGCAGAACAGTTAAAAATTCTAAAGGTGATGGAGATACGAGATTTTCTTCAGCATCCGGCGAAACAGCAGGTTTAATGGTATCGGGTACTTCGATAATGGAAGTAGGTTCAGCGACATCTTCTTCGTGGGAAGTCATACTATCATCATCACCATCATAAACATCTCCATCATAAACATCTCCATTATAATCATCTCCATTATAATCATCTCCATTATAATCATTTCCATTATAATCATCTGCGTGGGTGATATTAACTTCATAATCAATAGGGTCGGTATCCCTAACATTTTCTGACTTAGTTGCATCGAGTTCATTCATACTTGCATCAGATCGGTAGTGATCATCATTGGTAACTCTAACAGGAGGTGGCGAGCGGTCGGAAGAATTATAATATCTAAGAGAGGAAATTCCACCACTAATCCCCAATGTGGTATTAGAATGAACATTAATTTCACCTTGGTAGGCTAACTTTTCAAAAGGAAATTCATCTTCTATGAATCTAACTTGACTGGCAGAAAAGATTTTCCGAGTGACCAAATCATATAATCGATAGGCTTTTCTGTTTGGGTCAAATCCCAACATAATAGCCTCCCTTGATGTAGAGTCAAATTTGGACACTCTTAATTTTGGGGGAACCAAAGCATAACACAAACACCCAAAAACTCGTAATTGGTCATAATTGGGAGGATTCCCAGTCCATTTCTCATATGGAACGACCAACTGATGCTTGGGAGCATGACGAGGCATTAAGTTAAGCAAGTACGTAGCAGTGAGTACAGCCTCTGGCCAAAAGTGATCTGGAAGTGATCCATCACGAAGTAAAGATCTAGCAAATTCTTGAATTGTTCTGTGGGAACGTTCAACAACTCCATTCTGATAACTGTGATATGGTACTGTCAATTCGTGACGAATTCCGGTTTCATGAAAGAAATTAGTAAGTTTGACATTATTGAATTCAGAACCATTATCTGTTCTAACTATTTGAACCTTTGCAGAATTCTGACGATCACAGGATCTAATGAAGTTGATAATAAGTTGACCAACTTCAGCAGTAGAAGTCATTGGAAAAGTTGTAATGAATCTTGATTTATCATCAACAATAGTGAGAAAGTATTTGCAACCATTATAGGCTGGTGGAAATGGACCACAGACATCCATATGAAGGATTCCTCCAAGTGTTGTAGCTCTCCGAGTGGAATACTTTGGAAATTTGAAAGTCATCTTTGACTTCATACAACTACGGCAATTCTTCAGGTGACACTGAATTCCGAGTTTTCTAAAATTATCCTGAATACCACGACCTGGGTGACCAAGTCTCTTGTGTAAAATTTCCTGAGGAGTTCTAGCAACATTACCAATAAATGCATTTCCAACCCCCTCATTTTTCATAGTATCAATTTCAATAGTATACAAATTTGCCCGTAAACTACCATGGTGCGATAATTTATTCGCAGCAAGATCAATAGATGCAAAACCTGCATAGACTCCAGTTGAGTCAAAGACGAAGGTAGCACCCCTACGGGCTGCTGCAGGGATGCTAATGAGATTAACCGCCGATTTGGGAATATAGTAGACGTTAGTAAGATCAAAATCTGGAAGACTTACTTTACCAATACCTTCAACTTGCATGGTTGATCCATTAGCACAATCAACATTATGCTTAAAATTAGTGTCAATTTCAGAAAATAATCTAATATCCTTAACAATATGGCTTGAAGCACCAGAATCAAAATGAAAAACAGCATTTCTGGGTTTTTCAGAAACTTGAAAAGCCAGATCACCAACGTAGAAACTACTTCTTGATGTAGACTTGCTCGTGTTTGTACCATTGGTCGATTCATTTCTGGATTGTTCATTTTTGAGTTCTGGACACTTATTCTTCTTATGGCCTTCCTTCTTACAATGATAGCAAATAACCTTTTTACTACGATTAACAACTAAAGCGGTATCCAGGTTAATGGTAAAGTCTAAATTATCAGGAGGATTTGTACCAATACGTAAAGCTAATTTCCGAATAGTAGCAACATCAAAAATAGCATTGATTTTTCTTTCTTTAAGGGAGTGAAAAGCCCTTTCAATTTGTCCCCATTTAGTATCAGGAATAGTTGCAAAGTATATAAGTCCACTAGTTTCTTGGCCATTAAAACGGCAGAAAACATTTTCTCCAAGCATTTCCCAATCGTCAGCAGTGGGAGAACCAAAACCGTACTTTCTAATGAGTCTAGCAGCAGCTGTAAAATCAATGTTACCATACTCCTCACAAATTGAAAGGTAAGCGGTATCACCTGAATAACCTCTGTATTCCTTCCAAATGGTGTCAGATATGGTCAAGGATAGAACATGATTAAGCATTCCTACAACACTACTCTTCAATCTATTAACATCCGTAGGACCAACTTCTTCAGTAAATTGAAAAAAGTCATTTCCATGAATTAAGAAACCTGAGATCCCAAGTTGATTGAAGACGTCAACGAAACTGCTCTTCCAGGTGTAGAAGTTTTCAAGTCCTTTCAACTTGACTTGCACGCTGGCAGAAGCAGGGCTCATAACTTGTCGTTCGGTCCTCAATCTTACAATGAGATCATCAATGTCTTGTACATTTAGAGTTAAAGATTCCATAGTTAATGTTTCTTAAACAAAATACTTATATTATCATAGTTACTATATAAAACCTATATAATTATCTATAGGGATATTAGAGGTCTATTTATACCTCTGAGTTCACACACATGTGTTGTAACAACAACTCTAATAACACATTATTAGAGTACCCCCTTTCTATTGTTACAACCCCCCTTTTATTGTTACAACCATTTGTAGCAAGTTACAACACTCTACCTGTCTTCACAACCATTGTAGCTTACAAACATGTTGCAACAATATCTTATACGTTTAGTGTTTTAAACGAAATGACATTATCATAGTTGCTATATAATTATCCATAGGGTTGTTAGAGGTCTATTTATATTTCTTAGTTCCACACACATGTGTTCTCACAACAACTTTAATAACACATTTGTGGGCTCATAACTTGTCGTTCGGTTTTTGTTGAAGGTCACACATAAGATGCAATGGTTGTGTGACATTGTTGATGCAGATAAAACAGGTGACATTTAGTGTCATCTGGATGATCTTTAGGATCATTTATCCGGTCAGCAATCATACGATACAAGCGCTGGAATAGCCTATGCAGAGAGGTATAAAATAGACCTCAATTATGTATGATGCAAGTAGATAGGTTTTATATAGTAACTATGATTAATATAAGTGTATTGCTTTAAAGACTACATTATGGATTATACTACATTTAACAAACAAGATAGCGATGATTTCGATCTGAGATTGAAACCGAACGACGATATCACTTATGTGAAATGGATCGAGTTCCGGATTTTGTTATCAATGTCAATGGTCGCAAGCTATATCAATTTGAAGAACCTCATTGATTGCATTTATCGATTACATCATGCTAACCTTGGTTGGTGGGGGACGCTGTGAATTATGTGTGACAGGAATTGCCAACATGTAGACGTTGAACACATATATTTCAATCGGCATATTTTCCTTTGGTGAGTGTGTTGCAATATGAGAGTGTAAACTGCAATGGTGGTGGGATGGGATGTTCTAATGTTGTGAAATAGGAGTTATTTAACCTCGGAAGTAGTCGTTGAAAATGAAATTAATAGAAACTGAAATTTGGAGGTATAGATGAATATTATATGGAGTAATAATTTCTGGATAAGTTGAAGTGCTAGCAATTGAAATTGGAACACCAACTTGACCTGAATCTTGATTTAGGTCTCCAGAAACTACTGTACGAGATGAATAATCAACTCATTTTGCCATAAGATTATTTCTCCAACTACCTAATGTAATTTACCTTTTAATTTTTCTCTAATAGATTTAATTGGTCTACCAGTTTTTTTGTAAGGCTTGAGGTTGACCAGCTATATCATTGTGCATTTAAGTGTTGCTACATGCAATTGAAGTAATGATTCAAACTGTTTTATAACATGTCAACGGTGATCCATAAATTTCAAATCTGTCGTTCGGTCCTCAATCTTACAATGAGATCATCAATGTCTTGTACATTTAGAGTTAAAGATTCCATAGTTAATGTTTCTTAAACAAAATACTTATATTATCATAGTTACTATATAAAACCTATATAATTATCTATAGGGATATTAGAGGTCTATTTATACCTCTGAGTTCACACACATGTGTTGTAACAACAACTCTAATAACACATTATTAGAGTACCCCCTTTCTATTGTTACAACCCCCCTTTTATTGTTACAACCATTTGTAGCAAGTTACAACACTCTACCTGTCTTCACAACCATTGTAGCTTACAAACATGTTGCAACAGCCTCCCTTAAGGTGGAATGGTTGTGAGACGGTATGCCTCCCTTAATCTGATAAAAGCTGTAATTTAGGAAGATTACCTATTCCAGCAAGTGTGCAAAGATGTGCATGAGGATCGGCTGGCAATGATTTAGTTAAGACATCAGCGGGCATATGCTTAGTATTAAGGTAATGAACAGTAAAGTCCTTATTAATGTGGTGGCGAATAAAATGGTAGCATCTCTTGATATGTTTGGTTCGACTGTGGAAAACGGGGTTGGTAGCGATTTTCATTGCACTCTGACTATCACAATTAAGTTTGATGGCTGGTAAGTCTAACTCCAATTCCTCAAAGATTTCTTTTAACCATAAGAGCTCCTTACTGACCAGAGCTAAACTATAGTATTCAGATTCAGCACTAGACATAGCAACGACTTTTTGCTTCTTACTTTTCCAGATAACTGGGCCATCAGCATATTTAACAATGTATCCGGAGGTTGATCTGCTATTGGTGGTATCTCCACACCAGTCGGCGTCACAGAAACCAATAATTGAAGATGTATCTGTTTTCTGATATCTAATACCAAACTCCATAGAACCACTAATATAACGAAGCATGCGCTTAGCAGCTTTTAAATGGTAGGTGGTAGGAGATTGAAGGAATTGTGATAAGCTTGAAACAGCAAAGCTGATATCGAGCCTGACAGTGTTTGCTAAGAATAACAATTTTCCAACGAGACTGCGAAATTCCGTAGCATCAGCAGGACTGGCGTCAGCAGGCACATCCTCTAAGTGCTGATTGGCTAATAAGGGGGTCCGAACTGGATTTAAGGAATTCAGTTCAATTCCATAAGATGTAAAAATGGACTTACAATAATCTTCAGCAGTGATTCCTTTAGTTCCATCATGGAATTGCTGAATGTTAAGGCCTAGGAACTTGTGGCATTGGCCGAGATCTTTCATCTTGTAGTATGCCAGTAAAGTTGTCTTGAGTTCGAGTATTTCAGCTAAATTGGAACCACTTATAAGCAAGTCGTCAACATATAAAGCAATAATTATGATTCCTGATGAACGATGTCTAATATATAGACCATATTCAGATTCCAAACGCTTAAACTGAAGTTCCTTTAATGTAGCATCAAATTTAAGATTCCACTGGGCCGCAGATTGTTTTAACCCGTAAAGGGCTTTATGCAATCTGAGAACCTTGTGGTCATCGACTTCATATCCTGGTGGTTGACGTAAATATAATTCTTCATGGAGATCTGCATTAAGAAAGGCAGTCTTAACATCCATTTGGTGAATAATAAGGTGTAGTTGAGCCAGAATAGCCAATAAAAGTCGGACGGATTCGTACCTAATAACAGGCGCGAATGTGTCGTGGTAGTCCACAGAAGGTATTTGTGAAAAGCCTCTAGCGACTAGGCGGGCTTTATAACTTCCATCACCTTTTATGGAATAAACCCACCTACAGCTAATGGCTTGACGACCTTCAGGAAGCCCAGACAACGTCCACGTATGATTGGCAATTAAAGACAGATATTCATCATCCATGGCGGATTTCCACTTATCATGATCCTGGGATTTCATTGCTTGTTGAAACGTATTTGGAACCTTAATGGGCAGTTGGACATGGTAAATATAATCCACAGGAAAGGCATCAACATAAACAGCATATTCTGGATCATCACTAGTATCATCGGCAATTGAAGAACTACTGGGTGGTGGATGATCGGAATCATAATACATGATTTGGGGTTGTTCTGTCGTACGACGGAGTTTCTTGGAGTCTGGAGCATAAGAGTCGGAGTCAGTATAACCATAGTCTGAAGTAGCTGTCATTTCAGGCTGATATGGAATTAAAGCAGTGGAATGTAATATAATGTTACTGGACGGATCAGCTTCACGTCTCTTCCGTTTCTGTTGTGAACGCAGAACAGTTAAAAATTCTAAAGGTGATGGAGATACGAGATTTTCTTCAGCATCCGGCGAAACAGCAGGTTTAATGGTATCGGGTACTTCGATAATGGAAGTAGGTTCAGCGACATCTTCTTCGTGGGAAGTCATACTATCATCATCACCATCATAAACATCTCCATCATAAACATCTCCATTATAATCATCTCCATTATAATCATCTCCATTATAATCATTTCCATTATAATCATCTGCGTGGGTGATATTAACTTCATAATCAATAGGGTCGGTATCCCTAACATTTTCTGACTTAGTTGCATCGAGTTCATTCATACTTGCATCAGATCGGTAGTGATCATCATTGGTAACTCTAACAGGAGGTGGCGAGCGGTCGGAAGAATTATAATATCTAAGAGAGGAAATTCCACCACTAATCCCCAATGTGGTATTAGAATGAACATTAATTTCACCTTGGTAGGCTAACTTTTCAAAAGGAAATTCATCTTCTATGAATCTAACTTGACTGGCAGAAAAGATTTTCCGAGTGACCAAATCATATAATCGATAGGCTTTTCTGTTTGGGTCAAATCCCAACATAATAGCCTCCCTTGATGTAGAGTCAAATTTGGACACTCTTAATTTTGGGGGAACCAAAGCATAACACAAACACCCAAAAACTCGTAATTGGTCATAATTGGGAGGATTCCCAGTCCATTTCTCATATGGAACGACCAACTGATGCTTGGGAGCATGACGAGGCATTAAGTTAAGCAAGTACGTAGCAGTGAGTACAGCCTCTGGCCAAAAGTGATCTGGAAGTGATCCATCACGAAGTAAAGATCTAGCAAATTCTTGAATTGTTCTGTGGGAACGTTCAACAACTCCATTCTGATAACTGTGATATGGTACTGTCAATTCGTGACGAATTCCGGTTTCATGAAAGAAATTAGTAAGTTTGACATTATTGAATTCAGAACCATTATCTGTTCTAACTATTTGAACCTTTGCAGAATTCTGACGATCACAGGATCTAATGAAGTTGATAATAAGTTGACCAACTTCAGCAGTAGAAGTCATTGGAAAAGTTGTAATGAATCTTGATTTATCATCAACAATAGTGAGAAAGTATTTGCAACCATTATAGGCTGGTGGAAATGGACCACAGACATCCATATGAAGGATTCCTCCAAGTGTTGTAGCTCTCCGAGTGGAATACTTTGGAAATTTGAAAGTCATCTTTGACTTCATACAACTACGGCAATTCTTCAGGTGACACTGAATTCCGAGTTTTCTAAAATTATCCTGAATACCACGACCTGGGTGACCAAGTCTCTTGTGTAAAATTTCCTGAGGAGTTCTAGCAACATTACCAATAAATGCATTTCCAACCCCCTCATTTTTCATAGTATCAATTTCAATAGTATACAAATTTGCCCGTAAACTACCATGGTGCGATAATTTATTCGCAGCAAGATCAATAGATGCAAAACCTGCATAGACTCCAGTTGAGTCAAAGACGAAGGTAGCACCCCTACGGGCTGCTGCAGGGATGCTAATGAGATTAACCGCCGATTTGGGAATATAGTAGACGTTAGTAAGATCAAAATCTGGAAGACTTACTTTACCAATACCTTCAACTTGCATGGTTGATCCATTAGCACAATCAACATTATGCTTAAAATTAGTGTCAATTTCAGAAAATAATCTAATATCCTTAACAATATGGCTTGAAGCACCAGAATCAAAATGAAAAACAGCATTTCTGGGTTTTTCAGAAACTTGAAAAGCCAGATCACCAACGTAGAAACTACTTCTTGATGTAGACTTGCTCGTGTTTGTACCATTGGTCGATTCATTTCTGGATTGTTCATTTTTGAGTTCTGGACACTTATTCTTCTTATGGCCTTCCTTCTTACAATGATAGCAAATAACCTTTTTACTACGATTAACAACTAAAGCGGTATCCAGGTTAATGGTAAAGTCTAAATTATCAGGAGGATTTGTACCAATACGTAAAGCTAATTTCCGAATAGTAGCAACATCAAAAATAGCATTGATTTTTCTTTCTTTAAGGGAGTGAAAAGCCCTTTCAATTTGTCCCCATTTAGTATCAGGAATAGTTGCAAAGTATATAAGTCCACTAGTTTCTTGGCCATTAAAACGGCAGAAAACATTTTCTCCAAGCATTTCCCAATCGTCAGCAGTGGGAGAACCAAAACCGTACTTTCTAATGAGTCTAGCAGCAGCTGTAAAATCAATGTTACCATACTCCTCACAAATTGAAAGGTAAGCGGTATCACCTGAATAACCTCTGTATTCCTTCCAAATGGTGTCAGATATGGTCAAGGATAGAACATGATTAAGCATTCCTACAACACTACTCTTCAATCTATTAACATCCGTAGGACCAACTTCTTCAGTAAATTGAAAAAAGTCATTTCCATGAATTAAGAAACCTGAGATCCCAAGTTGATTGAAGACGTCAACGAAACTGCTCTTCCAGGTGTAGAAGTTTTCAAGTCCTTTCAACTTGACTTGCACGCTGGCAGAAGCAGGGCTCATAACTTGTCGTTCGGTCCTCAATCTTACAATGAGATCATCAATGTCTTGTACATTTAGAGTTAAAGATTCCATAGTTAATGTTTCTTAAACAAAATACTTATATTATCATAGTTACTATATAAAACCTATATAATTATCTATAGGGATATTAGAGGTCTATTTATACCTCTGAGTTCACACACATGTGTTGTAACAACAACTCTAATAACACATTATTAGAGTACCCCCTTTCTATTGTTACAACCCCCCTTTTATTGTTACAACCATTTGTAGCAAGTTACAACACTCTACCTGTCTTCACAACCATTGTAGCTTACAAACATGTTGCAACAAAATCTTTGAACGTTAATATTAGCTTTAATAATTTGGGCTAATTTAAAGGCTAAATCTTGCAGTATCATTAAGGGCAATAGTTGGTCTGACGACTGGAGGTGGAACTGGTGAAACAGTAATTAACATACATCACCTAGTATCACTATGATTAATAGAAGTGTTTGTTTTAAGAATACATTATGGATTCTGATATATTAACCAACAAGATATAGGTTGTTTTGTGGGGGTGGTAGTAGTAATATGTATTGTAATTTATAGTTGATTATCGATGTTTGTTAGAATTGAATTTGACGAGCCTGAGCTATATGCCATTGTTGTCTTTAATTTTATTATTAGCCGTTTAAGTTTGATGCTTTCTATGAATTGCGTTTCGTGGGAATTATGTATTGTTAGAAGATAGAATGTTGGAATATTTTAGAGAAGGAAAGGACAGATTTTGGTAACGAAGAGTATTTACAAGTTCAAATTGCAGAATTGGCATTATATAATAAAGACTTGACAACAGTTTTTATTTCATTGCAGGAGAGCAAAAGTGTTTAAGAGATTTTGCATTAATATATTATGTGAAGTAATTATCTTCAGTATTTAAAGAAATAAGTTTTTCATCATCAACACCTAAATATTGAGAATAAATTTTTAAATCATGTTCATCAGGATATTGCAATTGATTGATACTCATAGATGTACTATATTCAGAAGATCTATGATATGATGAGTTAGAAATTAGCTCACAATAAAAGTTATAGATTTCAACATCTTTTTCACTTGGCTGAAAATTGAGAGAATTTGTTGAAAAGCTAGACTTATATGCTGGCACAACACAATTCAATTCGTGGTGGAAATTTAACTGTGATTTGTAAAGGTTTTTATCAGATTGGCTGACAGTAGGTTTATAAAAATTCTCTTCGGATTCTGAAAAGCAATCAAATATGGAATCTTGAGTCAACATTTCCTCTGACTCGGAATATATATTAGTTAAGCCATCATTATTAGCACCGATCATTCGATTTCCATTATAAGCAAATTTCTCAATCTTTTTTGAAAGAAAGCTTTTGATCTTATCTGGCCTGGTTATTCTTAAATAATTGCTTCTGTTTTTATTAGCATTTTTATCTGTGGAGTAGAGATCATCTTTTCCTTTCTGTAATTCTTCAGTGGCACAACTATCCAAATATCTCAAATTGATTTCTCCACTTTTTATGTCTTCAACTATTGGCTCCTCTGAATTCTTCGGAATCCTTGGCTCATAAGGACTATAGTCAAATGATTCAAGACTTAAATTTGTAGGGAAGTATCTCGCGTTAGAATTCATCTTATACTGCAATACTTCTGTAAACGATGTGAATTTTCTGGGAACATAGCATTCATTAAACCAATTGTCATTATAATCTGGAAAGGGATCAAGCCTCCAATTTTCATCCCAATATTTTGACAGATAGACCAGCGAAGAATTATATTTATATCTTTCGGAAGATAGATATTTATCATTGAACCATTGTATGTAACTGATCTTTCTTCTGATGTCTGCTATTTCCATATCATTATGCAAATAAAAATCATTCTGTAATTCCCAAAGTTTGGGCTTGGTGGGTGAATATACATAATTACCCAAAAATAGGTTGATTGCTTCTTGTCTTATCAGATCCATGAATGAATTCGAGTATATTCTTTTAACACTATTTAATATATCTCTTGTATGAGAAGACCACTGATTGATACGTCTGTATGAGTCCATCGTATTAACCAAATTTGAACCACCATATTGAACAGCAATCGTATCACCATGATCATGAAAAATTTCAGTTAAAATGTTTATCAAATCTGAATCATACTCTAACGTTTTATTCGCCGATATCAAGCCTAAGCTTCTTAATTGATACGTGAGTGCCTCTTTGCAAATTATAAATTGGGCAGCATTAGTTCTATCTAAGCAATCAATACAATTAGTTCTTATAATTCCGGTCTGAAGCTTTGTGTGCTTTAAATCATAACCATTATGAAAAAAACCGATATCTTTAAGAGATTCGGCTGCTATAGACTGTAAAGGAGTAATCACATCCAAGTTTTTCTTGGAATTTTTGGACATATCAAAGCTATAATACCTAAGTTTATTCTTGATAGGTAGGAACTGATTTAAGTATTTGATGCAATTGACAAAATGCTGATTTAGTTTCAGTTCTCTTGGCTGTCTTTCCTTTTGCTTGATTAAATTTAGAATTACTACTGGCAGTCCGTACCTCTTAAATAAATTGTTGAAGTGAATTGCTGAACTTTGGTAAAACGGGTCTGACAAATTAATTTCTATTGGAGGTTTAGGTAATTTGTTCAAATCTTGTGTCCAATATAATGGAATTGAACCTCTGTGTTGAACAAAGCTTGAATATCTTGGACTGTTATAGAATCCATACTTTGGATCATGAAAAGACGATAGTAGCATATCTGAAACAATTTGCTCTGTTTCAATTTCATTTGCAACATTTCCTTTGTCGTTAACACCTCTCTTTAAAAATCTAGCTCCAGCAAAATGATGAGACCTTCTAGCAATAATAGTAATATAAAAACTCTTCCCATAATCAGAAATTTTTGCCTGATCTATAAATCCATGGATAATGGGTTGAAACCATTCAAAAATAGCAATATCTGGATTTGCGAGGACTGGTTTTAGGAGCACATTGTTCCATACAAATCTTTCATTATGTTCAAAAGTCCTAAAGTTTTCATTTTCATTTCCTGTGGATTCATTAGATTTATATTCAGTTGCAGCCTGTTTATATCTCATAAAATTAGTCTGTAATGAATTGGTCACATCATATGCATAGCTGAAGTAGAAAGTCTTACCTAGATCCAAGTATTTAAAGATAGATAGCAATCTTTCTTCATCACTATATTTAGGTGGTCGTTGATAATTAATCTCTAAAGGTATTAACTTTGTCTCATCTATATGATATATTATATGGCCACCAAGTATTGCAACTTGGCTACACTTGGTAATGATGCTAAGATAATAGCCTTTTGTGAATCTAATATATCCTAATAAGCCATAACCATGAGCTATTTTGTGAATACCACCCTCTATAGATTCATCTAATCCATTTAACAATTCAACGATATCTTTTCTTGTATAAAAATAACTCTTATCTTCAATTATCATTAACTCAACTTCATTTTGGGGATCCTTACTAATTTCAAGAATTCTAAATAATGTCTCCTTGGCATTACTTCCCACTATATACATCGTGGTTAAGGAATTGTATACAGTGAATCTCTGTAAAATAATTCTCTTATTATTAAATTCTGGCGTCTGGGAACTATCATCTCCTTCATTGCTGCTATCATCGCCATGATTCATGCTTTTTGGAGGGGAGTCTGGTAGTTGGCTCGGTTTGTCAGTAATTGGGTCGGGCGTTGATTCATGTCGGGTATCATTTATCAGATATTCATTGCTCATACTAATTTGAATATTACAAATATTTAGAACTATTGTGCCAGCACAGTTTTAGAAAAATCAAATTATATAACGCTCAATAATAATTCAAGATTACTTGTTTACAATTTTTAGGGACATTTTTTATGTGTATTCTCACTATTGCGAAAAGCTTGACTATTTAAATTTCACCCAATACGGGGATTTTCCACTTTAAACCATCTTTATCATAACTACAAGCTCGTTCATATTTTTGCTTATCTCTTTCCTGGCTCACTGAATTCTTATAGTCTATTTCAAAATCTCCGAATTTATTTATAAATTGCCTTTTTTGATAAACCGTTTGAAATTTAAAATAAATACTTCTGAACTCATTATTAAAGTAAAAATCTGCATATTTCATAAGACTCTTTTCATCATAAAGTGAATCTTGTGAATAATTATTCTTATCATTACTGTATTCATCTTCTATAGTATAATCACTAAGAAAAGTCTTATCAAATTGATCAAGTATTAGGTTAGGATCTCCCTCACCATATAGTTTTAATGCATTTTGAAAACTTAAATTATCCGAGGCACCACCGTTTTGTACATGATTCAATGCCTTATAAAGATTTTTCAAAGGAATATTAATGAAATAGCGATAGTCTGCTTGATTGGCTGTATAATATAGTAGATCATAATCATTAAATAAAACAGACGGTTGAGATATGTCGATGAAAAATATTCTAAACCCCGATTTTAAATACAATCCTATTTCCTCCATCACTAGTTCCACTCTGTATAGTTTGTTATGATATCCAGGACCACCATTTAATTTTCTGTGTTTACTCCACTTCGGTAAATTGATTTCTCCAAGTTTAAGAAGACAGAACTGTTTTTTTGGAAGTATTTCATTAATATTGGTCTGTGGATAAAACGTTTGAACTGTAGGTTCGGTGAGTTCATTCTCAAACTTTACTTCAAACTTTGTAGTACCCAATCCGCTTCCATGTTTCACTACCAATCCTATATTAAGATTATAGGTTCCTGGAGCTAGCCATAACGACTTTCTATATGATAATAAATAAGTTCTATTGATTTCAACAAAATGATTATAGACATAGTTAGAAGGCTCATCTATTTTATAATCTGAATATTCTGCAAATAATCTTTTGTTCTTAAGGATTGAATAGATATATTTCCATGAATCTTTAATATAAATACAATGCAAGGGATTTAAATCATTCGAAGCCGTCGAGGTTAACTTCAATCTTGAAGCGATCAATTGCCTAGACTGTTTTCTGAAGACATCCAAACTCTTGACATATTCCTTCAACCACGGCAAAATCTTTAAGAGAACTCCCAAAATGTCATCCCCAAATGTTTCTATGATTTTGGCATAATAAAGGTCATTATATAAAATATAGAAATGGGAATTGACATGCTTGAGTTCACTAGTTGGAACTAGTCGTAATAGTTTGACTTGTATTTCTAACGGTAATCCTTGTATCATTAGTTGTATGAACTGTTTGTATGTGGTAAACTTGAAAGTGGAGCAAATGTGGTGGAGGCAAACAATTATCTTGTGCTTGCTATTCAACAGATAACTGAATCGAAATGTCGCACCCCTCATATCAGAAAGTTGCAGCAGATAAGGTACATCAAGTAATGAGTTCCATACTTTATGCTCATGGTATGCACCATATTAATTTCTCAATATAAATGAATCACTTAGAACTGATTCAGAATACTAGATATTATACAAAGGGTCACAAATTGTAACACACGACATAGCCTTATTACTTAAAAAATTTGACAGCAATTTAACAAATCACAATCAAAAGCTATGTAGATTATGCATTGGTTACAGCAGTGACATTTTGTTTTATCTATAATGTAAAGGGTTACTTTGGAGATTATTAATTGGAAAACACCTCTTTCATGAACCATACATTTCGAGGAGTCACCAAAGATTGCCTTGCCTCACACATTTGCGACTGATTACAATTCGCAGTTCTTTTGTCGGTCTTACCTAATTTGGAAAGAACTACATATATCTCCGGTTATACTATTCTGATATCTGAAAGGTATAAAAGGAGGTATAAGAATCGTTTGGAAATGGTATCATGATATTAAGCTCAAGAATAAGATATTAACTTAAGGAACTAACTTCAAATCTATATTTTCAATTGTGTTGTTAAATGACTGCTCAAACTGTTATCGTCACTGGTGCTACCGGTTTTATAGCTCAACACGTCGTTGGACAATTATTGGATAGAGGATACATTGTTATTGGTCAAGTAAGACTGTCTGTTAAAGGTATTCAATTGCTTAAAGATTTTAACCATGAACATTTTTCTTATGAAGTAGTTGAAGTTTTAGAAAAAGATGGTGCTTTCGATAAGGTTTTACTAAATCATCCTGAAGCTACAGTATTTATACACACTGCTTCTCCTGTTTCTTTTTCTGTTGAAAATAATGAAAGGGATCTATTAGATCCAGCTATCCAGGGAACCAAGAATGTTCTCGTATCAATTAAGAAGTTTGCGCCTCAAATTAGAAAAGTGGTTTACACTAGCTCAGCGATAACAGCGACTAGCTTTTCAGGCATGGGGGATACAACATTTTCTTGTACGGATGATACTTGGAATCCAATCTCATATGAGCAGGGAATCAGTGGTGATTCTTTTGAAGGATATTCTGCTTCTAAAAAGTTTGCAGAATTAGCTGCTTGGAATTTTATTAAAGAAGAGAAACCGAATTTCACTCTTTCAACTATTCTTCCTGTATATGTACTTGGACCCCAAGCTTTTATTTCCGGACTTAAGAATTTAAATCTCACAGCTCAAGTTGTTGCTGATGTGTTGAATTTTAAGAAGGGCGAACCCATCCCCGAATTAGAGAACTCTTTTGTCGATGTCCGTGATGTTGCACGAGCTCATATTGAAGCGTTTGAAAAAGACGCCGCTCAAGGAAAAAGATTATATCTTACTGCAGAAAAGTTTTCCAATGAAGAAATGGTAGATATTGTTAGAAAGAACTTCCCTGAAGTTGCAGGTAAGTTACCAGTTGCTAAACCCATTAAGAGAACTATGTTAGATAAATCAAACGATGCTTTTATAAAAATAATTCTTGGTAAGCAATATTATGGCTTAGAGAAAACAGTTGTTGATAGCATTAAACAACTTTTAGATCACAGCACTTAATACTGCGATGTGTTTGGTTTTAGATAGCAATTTCAGTCAAAGTAGTTAATCCATATGTTTTTTTAATTTAATGAGATTGCAAATTATTTTATTTTTCTCAAATCTTGTGCTGGAACTTACCGACTCATTATAAAACTGTCTCTTTTATCTCCTCTTTGCATGAGCCGCACTTCCGTATTGCGCAACGCGATAAGAATGGCTCCTTGCCAAATGCTTGTTAAGCTTAATAATTGGAACAGTATCTTAGACAGCAGACTATAACTTCGATGGAGAAAACAAGTCAGATTAACAGATATGCACCTTTTTGGAGGTATCTCCATATAGTTATTGCATTGGTAGTTTTAGCCATATTTTATTTCAATCAATTGAGCTTTCCTATTAAAAGCACAAATGAGGTTTCTGCTCAATTGGTTGAGGAAAAGTGCCACCAGTATGATTATGCTAGGCCCAGTTCCTATTTGGAAGACAATTCCACAGTATTCAGGATTATTCTGGACGAAAATTTTAGAAACCAATCGGCTAAAAAACTATCAGGATCTGTCCGTGTTAAAACTGATGTTTATGATGATAGTCCTTTAGTTGAAGACGATCCTAAATATTGGGAAGACAAGTTTAAACCTTTTCATGAATATTTAGAAAATACATTCCCAATTGTTTGGAAACACTTTAAGATCGAGACAGCTAATACATGGGGATTAATTATAACTTGGGAGGGTTCTTCCTCTTTAAAGCCAATTCTTTTAACTGCCCATCAGGATGTCGTTCCTACTCAAGATAATACAATCAAAGATTGGACTTATCCTCCGTATGAAGGCGTGTTTGATGGTGAAAAAGTATGGGGTCGAGGTGCGGCTGATTGTAAGAACCTTTTAATTGGATTATTGGAAGCCGCAGAAGAGTTATATAAATCAGGATTCAGACCCAGAAGATCGGTTATCTTTGGTTTTGGTTTTGATGAAGAAATAGGAGGTCCAAGAGGTGCGGGATCTATTGCTGAAATATTAATTGAAAGATATGGTAAAGATTCCTTTTATGCGGTTGTTGATGAAGGTGGTCAAAGTTTAGCTTATGAAAATGATGTTCTTTTGGCTTTGCCGGGAACAGGAGAGAAAGGATCAACAGACGTTATCATAGGATTGAATACTCCTGGTGGACATTCCTCCGTTCCTCCTGATCATACCTCCATTGGAATAATTTCTCAATTGATTGAAGAAATTGAAAATAACCCATTTAATGCCTTTTTCACCCCGGTTAACCCAACCTTCCACGAATATCAATGTATTGCTGTTTATTCACCAAGTTTAGATCCAAAGATAAGGGTTGATATTTTGAGATCAGAGTATGATGAAAACTCGAAGAAGCAAGCTATAAAATATCTTCATGATAAATCATTATTGAGTAGATATCTCATAACAACTACTCAAGCAATCGATATTATTCATGGGGGAGCCAAGTCAAATGCCTTGCCAGAATATGTCGAGATTGACATTAATCATAGAGTAGCTATCGAAAGCAATACGGATTATGTTGTCTCAAAAGACTTAAACCATGTGAAATATATTGCTGAAAAGTTTGATCTTGGCATTGTATTCAATGGAGAAGAAATTAGAGCAAAGACTCCAAAAGGATATTTCACAGTTGAAAAAGTATCTGAATTAGAACCGGCACCTATTACACCAACTACTGGTAAAACTTGGGAACTTTTCTCGGGTACAATCCGTCATGTATATGAAGAAATTGCATTCGCTGATCCTAAATCGGAGTATCATGGGAAAACCGTAGTTGTAGCTCCAGGGATTGCTACTGGTAATACTGATACTAGATACTACTGGGATTTAACTAAGCACATCTTCAGATATAGACCTGGTGCTTCCACTACAGTTGAAGCTCATGCTCATGGAGTTAATGAAGTAATTCCGATATCATCACATTTACAATTAATTGCCTTTTATTATGAGTACTTACAACTCATTGACAGTGTAGAAGATTGATTTAGTTATTATAATAAAAGTATGTTTCTGCTATTTTTCGCAACCTTCCTCTCTTTTGCTCACACGTTGTAAAGAAAATTCTCGAATGTTTCGAGTGCGTCCATTGAAAATTTCTCCATACTTAAAAACTGTATAGTAAATTGACAGCTAGTAATTGCTATTTATTCCTTGTCACAATTGAGCATAATCTAATACAAGGATTTAACAATTTATTATCATTGAGCAATTAGATAGACAACAATTAAGAAAATGACTGCAACAATTAATCCTAATGTTTTATGGGCACAACGTTCTAACGCCACTGATGAATCTAAGAATGTACTTTTCGTAACTATTGAAGTCCTTGATGCAATTAATACAAAATTAGACTTGACTTCAACTCATTTAAAATTGTCGTGTGATTCACAAGACAATGGTAATCATTATGAATTAGATATTGAATTCTTTGATGAAGTTGATCCTGAAAAATCACATACTAATACCGAGAGTGGTTCTCATATTTATTTGGTGATTAGAAAGAAGGAAGCTAAAGAAGAATTCTGGCCAAGATTGACTAAACAAAAGTTGAAGTATCATTACATCAAGACTGATTTTGATAAATGGGTAGATGAAGATGAACAAGACGAACATGTTGATGCTGAAGATGATTTTGGAGCAGGTGGTTTGGGTGGCCCTGGTGGCCCTGGCGGTTTCGGAGGTCCTGGTGGTTTCGGTGGTCCTGGCGGTCCAGGAGGATTTGGTGGTGCTGATGGTCCAGGAGGATTAGATTTCTCTCAACTATTACAAGGTGCTGGAGGTGCTGGAGGTTTACCACCAAACTTCGACATTAGTTCATTGGCTAGTCAATTGGGTCAAGCAGGAGCTGGTAAATTCGGTGAAGATGGTGATGATGAAGACGATGACGATGACGAAGACGATATCGAAGAGGTCAATAAATGATGACACTCTTTTCAACAACTTGTATAATACCTTAATCTTTTCTACTTTTTACAGTCAAGCCTAAAATATACACTCTATCTAAATATAAAATTCAAAAAAAATCAAAATTCTGGCAGTATTACCTTATCTTTTAATACCTGAAAGTCTACCATTTAATGTCTACAAGAATATACAAGAAATTCACAATATAAAGACTATTTAGTTCTAGTTCACATAGTTGAGATGTATATATAGTCTCTACACAATTAGCTTAAACGAATAATCATTGATATATGTATATTTTATTCTACCACTTTTATTTTACCAGAAGCGATAGTGTGTGATTGATACAACAACTTACTTTAACCCATTCTTTAATGCTTCTTCAAATATCAATCCAAAAGGATGAAGATATCAACTCATTATATTATACAGGAAAGGTCGTGCATTGTGTAAAATATTCTCAAGACAGTTGGTGAAAAATTTTGAATTTTTGAATATGGAGGGACCATAAGCACAGGACTTAAAGCCTAGATTTGGAGATCTACCAGCAATGTTAAGATTTAGTGGATCCCGTCTGCAAGCTATAATACTGAGGAGGAATGTTCTCAGCTTCAACGCTTTGAGGTATAACTCTTCTGGCACAGAAGTTCCTACTTTATCTCAAAGAGAACTTCGTGAAAAGGTTGTTGCAGATGCATTAGCCAAGGATGAAGAAGAAATAGCTAGAGCCAAGGCTCTTAGAGAATTAAATAAACATACGACTGAGTTAATAAGTTCATTAAACAAAATTCCTTCCGATTTAATTAATTCAAGATTGCAAAAGCTTCAACAAGATTTAGATAAAGTACCAAAGAAAAAAGTTAAACAATTAGATCAAGAATTGGAAGATTTTATGGTTAATCATATGAATTTGCCATATTCAGAGGTTTTCAATAGACCATGGGCTGAAGAGCCTGTAAATTCGTCGGGAGGTTCAATAATTTCGAATGATGAAGATGGAAATCAAAGAATCTCTTCTAGTACTTCTTCTAAACTTTTGAATGAATATCCAAATTTAAAACCAACTGCTGATCATAGACCATATTCGGAACAAGAACTTTATTTAAGGCAATTAGAACATTCTCGTCAATCAGGTTATTTAGGGTCAAAATTGACTAATATTTATAAACCGAGAAATGATATAGTTAATCCTAAAGAAATTAAAGATACTACAATTGCTTCATTAATGGCAGCTGGATGTCATTTAGGACATTCTAAAGCCATGTGGAGACCAAGCACTCAACCTTTTATTTATGGTGAATATGAAGGAATTCATTTAATTGATTTGAATGAAACTATAACTGCTCTCAAAAGAGCTAGTAATGTTATCAAGGGAGTTTCTAAAAAAGGTGGTGTCATTGTTTATGTTGGTACATCTAAAAGTTGGGTACAACAGCGTGCTTTAGAAGAAGCTGCTAATAGATCTAACGGATTTTACGTATCAAAGAGATGGATTCCAGGTATGATTACAAATTATACAGAAGTTACTAAACAAATAGAAGGAGAAAGTAAGATCGAAGTAGATATGGCCAATAAGCCAACTGGTAGATTATTGGGTGAAGATGGTAAATCGATTATAAAGCCAGATTTGATTGTTATTTTAAATCCAGTTGAAAATAGAAATTGTATTAATGAATGTTTATTACTGAGAGTTCCAACTATAGGGTTATGTGATACTAATATGGAACCAACCTTATTGACCTATCCAATTCCATGTAATGATGATTCTGTAAGATCAACTTCTTTGATACTTGGTGTGTTATCTAAATCTGCTGAACAAGGTTTGAACGAAAGATTAGAAGGTCTCCAAGCTTGGAATTCTAACAAAAGTAAACTTGCTGACGAAACTGCAAAAAGAATTCCAGCCAGAAAGCAGAAACAAGAAGAACAACAGCCTGAACAGGATACACCTGCCATTGCATGAACATATACTAGTCATATATACATAGTCACAAGTTATTATTTATACTCTGTAAATAGACATAATAATGTAAATCAATAAGAACTTGATGTTAATAATTTAAAAACTTTTGATCAGACGCTTTCATTCTTTTATCCTCAAAGGAATCCTTTAATGTTAGTCCTTTTGTCTTAATCTCCGACAAGAAGTTAGCTCTATGGATTCGTTGTGATTCTATGAACTGTTGGACATTCAGATTTTCAAGGATAAGACCTCTGTTGTTTTCTAGATACTTGTCCAACGTTTCGGGATCGACTTGTAAATTGTTTATGTCAATGGTGTCCGCCATAGACTCCTGCGATGAGTCTTGAGTAACCTGTTTATTCAGTAGGACATATTTTGTAATGTATTCCGTTCGAGGACTCTGTGGATAATGGGCACTATGATACTTTAATAAGTCGGCTACCGATATCAGTATTGCCATGCTTTATAGCAAGGTCCGATGGTTGTCCGCTGGCTGTTCCGTCTTCGTTTTTATTTTTGTATTTTTGTCGCACCAAATAAAACAGCATACAGCTTGTTCGCAGCCATTACAACTCAATTTCAGTAAGAAACTAACATACATTCTACAGGAAGGTATTATTAACTATATATACACAGCTCTAAGGTGAGAGATAAATAAATATTAAAGAGTTTTGCTGGCATAGAAGTTTTTTTTATGTTAGTCTTACTACGATTGTTCTTCTGAGTCTGACTCGTCATCACTTCTTTCATCTCTTGCAACACCTCCAACTATATATCTCCATAAAATACGCAAGATAAGGAAGAACCAATACAAATTGACTATTTGCAAGACACCAATTAAGAAGAAAACAATTGGTTGAGAAATCCAGCATTTATATTGTTGGGTCTCCCAGTTTAATTCCCAAGGACCCACAGTTCTAAATTCAGTTAAAACGGAATATAATATTTTCAAATTAATATAATGTCTTAAATATGCCCATACGATCACGAACATAACTAGGAATGGACCAGTAAAACGAGATTTGATGTAATTCATAGTCATGGATGTAGCCAAGAAAAAATCTGAGACATCCATAGTAATGTATACCGCCAAACCCATCCAAGTAAAATGGAATCTATATGAAGTCCAAATTAACGCAATAGTAACTATATGATGGATTACCAAAACTTTGAAATCTTTTCTAGGTTTCTCCAATTGTAAAATTAAAACCATTACTTGCTGAACCCAAAATGCTGCTTGACCTAAATAATATATCTTAAAGTAAAAATCATGAGTTTTATGAGGAAAGTTGGTATAAAATGGAGTAGTTTCAAAGAACCAAAGTGGTAGACGAGACATGATCCATAACCCAAATGGACCAGAACACCCATAATAAAATATAGAGTAACTTTGCTCCATGAATCTCTTTATTCTATCTTCCTTCTTAATGCCAAAATGTATTGAAAGGGGTCTTGAAATCAAACACATGAAAAACTCTCTTAAGAAAGTAAAGAATATAGAATAAAATCCAACAAAATAAAAGTCATTTATACCTTTACCATATTGATCAGTACCTTCTATATAGTAAGATGGGACAATTAAACATTCTAGAAACAAATGGATTCTAGATTTTGGAGATGAAAAATAGAATGCACTAAATGAAAAGATTAATACAATGAGTGGTGCCACCCAAGTATGTCTGTATGAAAGTTCAATTAACCCGACATAAATTTTTTTTACTATGGCAATATCAGACTTAGATTCCTTACTCAATTCCAAGATTCTTGCCTCTGATTTTCTTCTTTGGACTGCCGCAGTGTGAATGGTTGATAAACCTGGAGAACTAGTATCACCCAAATCGATTTTTCCGACTGATGAGCCTCTATTTCTATAAGCCGAAGCAAACGCCGAAGAAGACTCTTGTCTTACCTGAGCTGACAGACTCTTGGCCTCATCATTGTAATCAGACATTTACAGTTCCACGATCTAAATCTCTTATTTCAAAGTATTTAGAAAAACATTAACAAAACGCAAAAATTTGATTCGCTGATGTTTATGTTTACTACTACTAAAAAAATAGGGGTCCAGTTATCTCAACAAAAGAAGTACGCGACTAATAATTGTTGATTTACCTTTGATGCTGATGTAGGCTATATATACTAAGAATCTATAATTCTCTACAACAGAGTTCGTTTTGGGACTATCGGCTCATGGGATAAATTTCATTGCAGTGTACAGTTTACTTAATATTGAGCGTGTAATATATGTTTGCAACTTTAGGTGCAAAATGTTGGTATTGGCAATATAAATATGAGTATTGATTGAACTATACCGAATACCAGTAATCAGTGCATGAGTTATCCTATGATTGCATTACATCTCTCAAGTTAAATCGGAGTTACTATAATAACTTAATCTCTCTTCGAAAGCAAGCGGTTAGGTAACATTGTTCATTTATGCGGATAAAAAGCTTATTTAACAATATTTTTGCGCTTTTTTTTCGAAAAAGTTACATTTTTTGCAATTAATAAATATATCTATTAAACTTTGAAATTAATAATAAACAACATTACAAATAAAATTAAAAAGTATATCTACAAGTGGGTTAAGTATTAAATTATTATGTAGATGTATACATGCTGAGGAGTATAATTTTGTACAATGAGTAAAGAATAGATTTGATTGGGAATTATGTATCTATTGGTGTTTCTTAGATTCGTCTTCACTGCTTTCTTCAGATCCGGATTCATCATCACTTCTTTCATCTTTAGCAACTCCACCAACCACATACCTCCATAAAATACGGAAAATAAGGAATAACCAATATGCATTAACGATTTGTAAAGCCCCAATTAAGAAGAAAACAATTGGTTGAGAAATATAACATTTATATTGTTGAGTAACCCAGTTTAATTCCCATTCACCAACAGTTCTGAATTCAGTCAAAACAGAATACAATATTTTCAAATTGATATAATGTCTGAGATAAATCCAAACTCCAACGAATATAACAAAGAATGGACCAGTTAATGGGGAATTTATATAATTCAAAGTCTTTGAAGTAGCCAAGAAGAAATCTGATACATCCATTGTAATATAAATAGCCAAACCCATCCACGTGAAATGAAATCTATAAGAATTCCAAATCAAGGCAATAGTAATGATGTGATGTAAGACTAATTCTTTAAAATCTTTTCTTGGAGCCTCTAATTGTAAGATCAAAACTACCGATTG
This sequence comes from Scheffersomyces amazonensis, assembly GCF_036850825.1. NCBI lineage: Eukaryota > Fungi > Ascomycota > Pichiomycetes > Serinales > Debaryomycetaceae > Scheffersomyces > Scheffersomyces amazonensis. Next base: position 328,907 of record NW_027042747.1, on the reverse strand, counting down.
TTGGACCCAAAACGCAGCTTGACCCAAATAATAAATTTTGAAGTAAAAGTCGTGAGTTTTATGAGGGTAGTCAGTATAAAATGGAGTAGTCTCAAAGAACCAAAGTGGTAAATGAGACATGATCCATAAACCAAATGGACCAGAGCATCCATAGTAAAACATTGCATATGTTTGTTCCATAAATCTTTTAACTTTGGCTTCTTTCTTAAGGCCAAAGTAACCAGCAAGAGGTCTCAAAATACAACACATAAAGAATTCTCTTAAGAAAGTAAAGAAAATAGCGTAGAATCCAACAAAATAAAAATCATTTCTACCTTTACCATATTGATCGGTACCTTCAATCTTATAAGATGGTACTATCAAATCTTGTAACAATAAATGAACTTTTGAATCAGGAGCAGATAAATAGTAAGTACTGAATGAAAGAATTAATACAATAAGAGGTACGATCCAAGTATGTCTATATGAAAGTTCAGTAAATCCAACATAAATTTTTTTAACTATAGCAATGTCAGACTTAGATTCTTTACTCAATTCCAAGATTCTTGCCTCTGACTTCTTTCTTTGAACTTTTGAAGTATGTAATGTTGATAAACCAGGAGAACTAGTATCACCTACATCGATTTTTCCTACCGAGGAACCACGACGACGATGAGCAGCTGCAGCAGAAGATACACTACTAGCTTGAGATGACAGGCTAATTGGAGCCAAGTAATCTTTAGATGAAGGCATACTAATTAACTTCCAGCTCTAATTAACCAGAACAAAGTAACATAAAACGTCAAGTACAACAACAAAGCTTTTTTCGCTAACTCAACACAACCAAAAAATAGGAGACGGAAAGGGTTTTGTTTTCCTGTAGCGAGCAGAGGTGACTGCGCATAAAGAAACTTAAGGAGGCAATAACTAATTCAGAAGCAAGAACAATACAAGACAATACAAAACATTAGTAAAACATCATGGCAGGTTACAGGGGTACCTCCATACTGTTGGAGAATTTAATTAATAGAGCTACCGATGCCACCTTGACTCAAGATAATTGGCAATATATACTTGATGTTTGTGATAAGATATCTTCTAATCCTGAAGATGGAACTAAACAAGCTATTAGAGTTATAAGTACTAAATTATCAAGTAGAGATGCTAATGTGATATTAAGAAGTTTATCACTCTTAGTATCCATTGCTGAGAATTGTGGATCTCGAATGAAACAAGAAATTGCCACCAAATCATTCATACAAGATAATTTGATTAAGAAGCTAAAAGATAATAAGCTTCATAAAACTGTCAAATATAAGATAGTTGAGGTGATTGATCAATTGTATCACGAATTCAAGAGTGATCCATCATTAAAGCCTATGACCGATGCTTACAACAAGGTCAAATCCGAATATTCTCAATATTTCAAATCGTCTTCTGCTCCAAGTAAACCAGAAAAGAGAGAGATTAGTAAGGTAGATAAAGTAAAAGAAGATGAAGAACTTCAAAGGGTCCTTAAATTATCATTGCAGGAGTATGAAAGAGAACAACTGGTTAGAAAAACTTATCTTAATTCAAAGCCATTACCAGAAACCAAGCAAGAGCAAGATCAGGCACAATCTGAACGTCAACCAAATCAATCACCATCACCAGAGGCTCAAACAATAGCTACTGTATCGAAAGTGAGAGCTCTTTATGATTTAATCTCTTATGAAGCTGATGAGTTATCCTTCCGAAAAGGTGATGTGATTACTGTAATTGAATCAGTCTATAGAGATTGGTGGCGTGGTTCTTTACCAAATGGTAAAATCGGTATTTTCCCTCTTAATTATGTTACACCAATAGTTAATAAAACTCCCCAACAAATTCAACAAGAGTTAAGTGAAGAGAATAAAGTCTTAAACGTTGATCAGAAGAAGATTGATAGATTATTGGCTATTTTGTCTACTTCTGCTGCAAATTTGACAACAATTAATGAAGATGAAATTACTCAATTATATAACGAAATCATTCCCTTAAGGCCTCAACTTGGAAAGTTTATTGACAAATATAATATAAGGAAGGAAGAATTGGGTGTATTAAATAATCAATTGAATAATGAGGTGAAGTACTATAATGAATTAATGGATTCCCTGATATCTAGAAGAGCCAATGCCAATCCATTCGAGAATAATTCAACACCTTACCCTAGTGCATACCCCCCTGCCCCACAATATACTACTCAACCACCACCTCAACAGCAAACTCCTTCATATCCTCAATATCCAACCTACGGATCTCCAGAAGCTCCTTTACAGCAACAGCCAACCAGTGTAGGGTTCGGTAATAACATTTATCATCAAGCGAGCGCGCCTTATCAACAAGCACAGCCTCATCAACAAGTACAGCCTCCTCGTCAGGGCACTCAGGATTTGCAACAGTTCCTGAACATTGAAAGGTTTCCGGATGTAAGTAATCTATAATATATAGCCTATATAGTGTGAATAATAAGTATTAATCATTGATTGTAACGTAGCAATTGGCAGCCGAACGTTTGTTTTTGTATGGTGCGAACTAAAACAAAAATTATCACCGTTCATAAATATCATGCTCAGCCATACTATAACATAACGTAATATAGACAACACAAGTAAGACAAGATCAGGTATGGGTGATACGCTATATTCACACAGGGAAGATCAAAACAATCAACGATTTGACCAATTGGCAAATACGCTTCATCAATTTAGAAACACTGTTAATAACGACATCCATGGAGCCATACAACAAGAGAACTCTATCTTAGATTCATTAAATGATAACTTTGGGCAGCTAATGCAACAGGTTAAGAGAACTAGTGGCGATTTGAGAACTGTCATGAACAGAAACGCCAGTTTGACTAGAATTGTTGGCTTGATCTTATTGGGTTTCTTTATTATATGGATGCTCTACAAATTGCGGTGAAATCGAGCACCACCGCATTTAATGAATCGTTTATTGTATATTATATCGGATTTTGTTGTATAAAGTATAGTATTTAATATTTAATTATATATCAGTTCTACTGTTTGTTGACAACATCAGAACCCAATCTGTAATTACCAATGGCATTCCCCCAATTGATCTTGGATCTGGTGATGGGTAATAATCTTCTCAAGTTCTTAAAGTACCTCTGATTGAGTTCATTAAAGTCGTCAACAATCTTTAATGTGATGGCATTTTCGGAATTATTGATGGCATTGATGATTTCTGAAACACTAGTCCCTTTTAAAGCTACATCTACTTTCTCATCAAAATTTAAACGGACATTGCCTTCTTCATAATAATGGATATCAAGCTTAACATCTCCACTCAATTGTGCACCTTCTACTTTATAGATTGATTTCCATTGTCCAGTATAATAATTTTCATTATTTAATCTTTGACCGATAAGAATAATCTGAACTGAATTACTATCGAGTGGTATCACGGTAAAGGCAAATCTCGAAGGATAGTGATCTTGACCGTATTGCTCTAAAGTTTGGACTAATGCATCATAATAGCTAGGATATTCAACTTGGGGGTCAAACGATTCTAAATCACTAACACTCTGAGAAGTTATCTGAACATTGAACTTCTTCTTGGATATGTAATCAATGTACTTAGTAGATGTCTCATCTTTATTATATTTCGATGCTATATATTTACCTGAAAATATAACTCCTCTATCTTGAATATAAGTTTCTAACGATTCATTAATTACTCCTGCGGAGCTAATGAGACTAGACAAATTTTGTTGAACTTCCTTTAGTTCACCAGGTGGAGCACTAGACACCAACCCATCAACCAATTGACCCAATTTAATCGACGACATACTAATTAACCTACTCAAGCGTATTAATTACCTTACTGAACTGAACAACTATCAAAACTATGTAATCCCTCAGTATTGGATACACGACATTATTAGTACATTTCTGCTGCGACATATTCAAATGTCGTCTAAAAATCTACTAATTTTATTAATAGTTTGATGTATCAATAACTGGATTTTTTATGTATTGTAGAGTTATGTATTGTAGACATAGCCTGATTATGTAAAGCTTCTATATGTCAAAAATAAATCAAGTTATCCCTAAAAGCTAGAGTTTTTGTCTTAAAAAGAAGAAATCTAAACTAATTGCCTTACTTGGTTATAATACAATCTTTTAGCTTGGTTTACTATAATACAGAGGCATTAATGTTGGAAAGAATAGATGAAAGTGTTTATGTTTAGTACAATCCTATAGTTTAACCAATTGTAAAACATAATAGTTTTTCTAGTATATATTAAAACATAAACATACTTTAAACTTAAGAATATTAAGCTCAAGGTAATGAAATTAAACCAAAAATATAAAAGAATTGGAGAGGTAATCCAGAGAAATACCAAATAGGTGTAACACCAATCTTAGAAGCATGTTGCCACCAAAAAGAAAGCAGAAATAACCAACAGAACTTCAATAATGAAAGTCGATGGTATAAGCAAAGCATTTGCTTTTGCTTCATACGCAACAAAACTCTTACCGGATGGATCAGGAAAGGAAGTTTGAGTGTCACTACCAACTTTTCTCTTTTTAATACCGACATTAGTCACGTCAATGTCGGTTGTACTTGTCGAGTAACTTGTTCTGTCATCATCTGAAGAGTAAGGGACATATTCTACCACAGTCGCTGTACCATCAATTGGATCATACTCAGTAGTGTAACTTGTAGTATCACCAGTCCAGGTATCAGTCACATATAGCTTTGGATAAGGCACATATTCTACCACAGTCGCTGTACCATCAATTGGATCATACTCAGTAGTGTAACTTGTAGTATCACCAGTCCAGGTATCAGTCACATATAGCTTTGGATAAGGCACATATTCTACCACAGTCGCTGTACCATCAATTGGATCATACTCAGTAGTGTAACTTGTAGTATCACCAGTCCAGGTATCAGTCACATATAGCTTTGGATAAGGCACATATTCTACCACAGTCGCTGTACCATCAATTGGATCATACTCAGTAGTGTAACTTGTAGTATCACCAGTCCAGGTATCAGTCACATATAGCTTTGGATAAGGCACATATTCTACCACAGTCGCTGTACCATCAATTGGATCATACTCAGTAGTGTAACTTGTAGTATCACCAGTCCAGGTATCAGTCACATATAGCTTTGGATAAGGCACATATTCTACCACAGTCGCTGTACCATCAATTGGATCATATTCGGTAGTGTAACTTGTAGTATCACCAGTACAGGTATCAGTCACATATAGCTTTGGATAAGGCACATATTCTACCACAGTCGCTGTACCATCAATTGGATCATACTCAGTAGTGTAACTTGTAGTATCACCAGTCCAGGTATCAGTCACATATAGCTTTGGATAAGGCACATATTCTACCACAGTCGCTGTACCATCAATTGGATCATACTCAGTAGTGTAACTTGTAGTATCACCAGTCCAGGTATCAGTCACATATAGCTTTGGATAAGGCACATATTCTACCACAGTCGCTGTACCATCAATTGGATCATATTCGGTAGTGTAACTTGTAGTATCACCAGTACAGGTATCAGTCACATATAGCTTTGGATAAGGCACATATTCTACCACAGTCGCTGTACCATCAATTGGATCATACTCAGTAGTGTAACTTGTACTATCACCAGTCCATGTGATGACTTCATTGGCCGTAGAATAAGGTAAAAACTCATCTACAATTACTCCATCTGTAACCCCACCATCAAGAACAACAATATTTGTAGTATAACTGATCGTTGAACCAGTCCAAAAGCCGGTATAAGTAACCGTATTATAAGCAGAAACCAGCAATGGAAGTAAGATCCATAAGTTTATCAGATGTCCAATTGAAACCATCATGATGTTTGACTAGAAATACGGCAAATTGATCGTATGTGGATCTAGGGTTATATATATACAAGAAATTGGGAGACTAAACTTGTTGTGCCATAGGGGGTATGGTTAGGTGAGGCGGCTCTATTTCCATATATGGATGTAAGAGACTTGATCGCAGTAATTTTGATTGTGTCATATGCGTAATTATTGCTAAAAGCTTAAAAAATAAGCGATTTTTGGAGATCAACATATTATTTTATAGTGCAGTGCAATTCTACCAAAGATTGATACCTCAATATATATTTTGAAGCTAATAAGGACTCAGTTAATCAATACTAAGCAGGAAACTATTAAGTTCAGTGCTTCTCCAATTCTATACATAAAATAACTTTGAAGGAGGCATGATTCCTTAACAGTAAACAGTCGGTCATACGATAGACAGAGACAAGAAATGGGACATACATTCTTTTGTGTTCAATTACCTTCGAAATATATAATTATTCACAAATTTGTACATACTCCCAAGAGGTCTTTTACAATCTTTATATTTGTCCATATTTTCATGAAGACTATTTACCTTCGTAGAAATACTCAGCGAGTTTTGATAAGTTACGCAAAAAGGAATTAAGAGAATATTTATGCAAGATAGGGAACATTAGAACAACCGATCAACAGACACTAGAAGAAAAGAAAACAGACTAATAAATCATAACAATAAATTATCAATGTGAGGAATCTTTGTGCTTGAAATGATAAATTCGTATAGACTAGATGTTTCTTGGGCCAAACTTTGAGTTGACGTATATAGAATTCGTGCATATGCAACCATAAAAAAATATGTCAAAAAGCCAAAATGAGATATTTCGTAATTAAAAGTTCCTTCACGAATGCTCATTTTTGTATATATAGAGTTGAATTTTTAAACTGAAGTATTGTTGTATGCATTATTCTTCTAAGCTTTCGAGGAGATCGGTCATTAGCTGGGCTAAAGCTGCTCTTTGTTCAAATACGCAACGCAATTTAATAATTTAGTAACAAGCATTACACAATCATATTTTATAAATCAAATTCTAGGTCTTGCAGAATTTATTTTCTAGCAATCTATGTAACTAAATTTGTCTGCGTGGCATAACTCTATTCTATTTCCATATATATGTTTACTCGGTTATTCTAGCACATAAACACGACATTGCTAAATTGGCCCCTTCCTGTTGTTGTTTTGGATTAACAACTTTCTTAGCAACTTGTAACCAGAAGGGGGGGGGGTTGTTTTTTTGGCTCCCCGTTTATTTAATGTAAGTGGCAATGCAATGTTGTTCGTTCCCCATGACTTCAACATAGGTATGTACAGCAATAATTTGGCAATAACCGTGGGGGAAAATTATTGGTGCTTTGCCAGTTTATTGATGATATCGAGAATATCACGAGTGTCAGGAATTCAAACTCATTGAAATAGTGAAGTTAATAGTCAAGCGGCCAATGCGTTTTTTGAATCTGACAAGAATAAGAAAATATATAAATCGCTAAAAAATAATTATGTACAACTGATTCAACAACTATTAATGTTTATAGACTAGTGTAAATTACAAGGTAACTTAGATGTGTTAATTCCTATTACTATTTGGTAGGTTTACTTACAAATACATTACAACTATAACTCTATATACAACCCCTAAGACAATAAGAAAGCTCCAGCCCCTTCATTGATGGCCTGCAATAATCGACTCTTCATTAAATCTCTCGAAGAATATTTAGGTAACTTCAAGTAATTAGCACAAGTCATTACACTCGGTAAATAATCATCATCTTTTAATCCGCCTTCACCATGTTTTCTAACCACCGTTAATTCTGGTCTAAGAGCTTTGAAACCTCCAATAGGTAATTTAGGAGATCCAGTTAAGAATTGGAGAAATACTCTTCGTTGATCAGGAGTAAATTCCACAAGAATACTAATTAATGATTTTATAGCTTCTGATTCTTTATTATAACCATGATTAGCATTAACTGCTGAAGTTAAAGTATCTACTGACCAATCTTCTTCTGCATTACCAAATAATCCTGCTAATTCAATTGGAGAAAATAAGATTAATGAATTTATAGGAAATACTTTTGAAAATCCATCCATAAATGCTTTAGTTTGATGAATAATTCCACTATAAAGAGTTGCTTCAAGAACTTTAGATACATATAATTCTACATTAGATGCATCTACAGGAATATCTTTACCACCAGGAATTAATTCATAATCAGGATAACCAGGTAATTCAAAATAAATCAGTAAATCTTCAAGTTTAGTACTATTAACATACTTTAAAAGATGATCTAATGAATTAGCTAAATCATTATCAACAAGTCTTAAAGTAGCTAAATTAGCCATTTTCTTTAAATTCCGAGAATTGGATTTTTGAGCTCCATGGAAATTAAATGTTTGTACTAATTTTAAAAATGTTGAATTAAAATTAAAATCAATTATTCGAGAATCTAATAAAGCTCGAGCAATAAATTTACCTAATGAAGAAAAGAAATAAAGTACTTTCCGACCATTTTCACTATTTAATTGAGCTTTATCCATTGGACAAGGAAATAATCCTTGTTTATTAGTAATATATTCATTATGATCATCAGAACCATCATCTCGCCATAATTTTAACATTTTTTTAGAGAATTCCTTAGAAATAGTAGCATAAAATTCTAATGTTGGACCTAAACCTGATCCTACTTCATCAAAGTATTCAATTTCTAATATTCCTGGAGTTGAACCATAAAGTCCAAGAACTTTTACAGCACTTTGTAATATCATTTTTCTTGAAATTCTTACTTTTCTTCTAGTAGGTCTACCTAATTGCACGGCTTGATTAGAATTATTATGATGATTATTCTCTTCAATAGCTTGATTAGTTTTAACTTGCCAATGATGAATAAGTCGAGAATAACCAAATGATGTAGATTGTAAGAAAAAGATTCGAGTTTCTAATGGGAATAAAAATGGAAATTGTTTAGTTACATGAATACTCCAACCTGGTAAAGTTCCACTGGCCACTACTAAAGGTTCTTCTAATTGACGATTTAATTTAACTGTTAATTTCCAATTCATAAATTCACTTTCTCTAATAACATTACCACCAGAAATATTATTTCTAACAAGAGTATTCATTTCAAAAAGTACTTTTAATAATTTTAATATACTAATGGTAGTTTTATCATACAGTTCTAATTCATTCTCACTAACATTAAAATTATAAGTTATAGGTTTACTCTCTTTTGATACTTCAGAACTGATTTTTCTATACTTTATATTATGAATACTAGTCCAAATTCTCAGAGGGTCAATGATTTCATCGGGTCTAGTTTGTAAGGATCGATAGATGGCTCCATAGATAGTGATTTCATTAGGAATTACTTCATCATTAAGGAGAAATTCCAAATTAACTTGATTCTTTCTACTTTCTTCAGGATGAGCTAACTCTTCAAGCATAGAAGCAGGACCCCTTAATCCTAAATCATTTAAATCTTCTACAAATTTAATTCTTTGCTTTAAGAATGCATCAACAGATTTAAAAGTAGCTATAGCATGAACTGATAATATCATACTTTGCATACTTGGAGGTAATTTCTTATCACCTTCATCATCAGAAGATAATTTCAATTTAATTTGTTTAGCCATAACTGAGGTTTGATTTTCATTATGAAATACTGAACCTGTTGTAGTGGTAGTTGGGGTTGTACCTGCAGAAATGATTTCAAATGATTCACATCGAGTTAAAGCTTCTTGTAATTTACATACTAAGAATTGGGCACCTCCCTTCATACGATCTCCAAAGAATACTCCTATAAATGCTTTATAACAATCATTATATTCATAACCAAAATCATAATTATCCGATGTGAATATATGTGCAAGTGAATCAATAATTCCTGAAGATATTAATTCAAAACTTGAGATTTGTTCAGCATTATCAAGAGCAGAATATAACTTTTCCCAGAGTTCCTTCCAAATATCCAAAGAGAAAGTCTTGATTAATTTTTGATCTTGTAAAGTAGTCACAATAGATTCTACTGCCTTCATATGTTCCGGTACACTATCATAAGTGATATTGAATTTGGCATGATGATAGAGAGTTTCTATTGAAAGACAAATACTTTCAATATGACTAAAGATCTTATCAGCTGATAATTCAATCTCATAATCTCGAGTGAATTCTACATCAATAAACTTATTGGTATAACTGGAAGAATATGAATGCATACGAGTACTTTCTGCTTTGGGTGCATTGACTTTCCCCTTAAGACTTTGAAGAATACTAAAGGTATCATTTAAAAGTCCTTCTCTTTCAAACGCCTGAGTAAACGTTACTGGATTGAGTTCCAAGAGTGTCTTGGCGATGATGAGTGATTCGAGAAGAAGTACGTTGGAGTTGAGCTTAGTGCTGTCGTGGGCAGATGACTTGCGGAAGTAGAGCTGGGTTGTTGGATTGCGAGTTTCCTCTTCCTCTTCCTCCTCCTCTTCTTCTTCTTCTTCTTCTTCTTCCTCCTCTTCTTCTTCATCTTCATCGTCCTCTTCTTCTTCATCCTCTTCCTCTTCATCGTCCTCTTCTTCTTCAATGTCTGCCTCCTCATTTACAACTGACTCTCTCTCCATATCAACATCCTCTTGACCATCTGGTTCAATTGCTTCTACAGATGAGAACTCACTCGCAATGATTCCCTTCGAATGATTGGCTACCGAAGCCAAAAGATTCGATATAGCATCTACTTGTGCTGCAGTAAATTGAGCTTTATAACTCGAAGTGGCTATACGATATAAATTAATTAACACTTTCCGTCTAATTTCATAATCCATAGTTGCTTGGAAACTAGTAATTAATAAAGGAAATACATCCTTAACAAATTCATGATACTTATCGGGAATAATCTCATTACTTAAAGTTATTCTAGCTTGATTAAGTTTAGCTCGTTCATCTAAATATTCATAACCTTCATTTAAAAAGGGAGTATCTTTAGATGAATAACTTATAGGAAGTAAATAACCAATTAGATTTAAGAATTGAGAAAGAATCTCCTTTGGAGCTGCCATTAATGCTTCAATAGATATCAGAGCCACCTCCACTACTACAGGATCCATTGAATCTATCAGTTGATTAGGTTTTGATTTGGAATACTTATTAAGGGAATGAATAATGATTTCTCCAATTGAACAATCTTCAATTAAGATTCTAGAGATATCCACACTAATACTACTTAATATAATTAAGGATCGTATTAAACTTAAACATGAACTATAATTTAATGCCACTTTAGAAGATTCTGTATCGGAAACAGAATTCATCGACTTATTACAACTGAAATAAATCGTTTGACTAAGACTTTTCAATAAGGCTCCTTTATTCAGAAACAATTCTTCTAATAAATCTTGCTTTGACTTAAAACTAATAATGATTCGTGAGATAGTTAACCACGCATTCTCTACCACCACAGGATCGGAATGATTCTCAACTACTTGTGCTATATTATCAATAATATCTCTAACCTTAACGAAATTCGATATAGAAATATTCGTACAAGAATTAGATACAATGGATAAACATTTGCGTTGAGCATGAATGGTTAAAAAATCCAAATATAATAGACAAGCTCTTAAACCATCATGAGCTATAATACTATTATGAGATATAGTATCTCTAGAAATCATTTCAAGTGTTTGAAGTGCTTGTTCTGTCAAATCAATATATGTGATTTCTAATAATTTACTACATAATGCTTCTATGGCATGATTATTTAAAGCTTCATGAATAAAATCTTGATTAACTTCAAGAAAATTATAGAGACATCGACAAGCCACTAATTGTAATTCTAATTCTTGTGCTAATACTGGATCTGTCATAATATTAACTAAACTCTTGGCTAATTTATTGGCAGGGATAAGTCTTTCTGCTGTAATCCCATTCATCATTAATAATCGTTCAGATAATTCATTAAGTGTCTCAAGAATAATGTATGTATCGCCTCGTTGATTTAAATTATTGATTAATGCTTCCATTTCCAGATTGTCTCGATTCATTCCACCTCCAAATATAATTCCTCCTCCCATTAATCGTTGAACTGCATCCACAAATCCTTGAGCTCTATCTCCATTATTGTCTCCTCGAGCATTGGTGGCTACGCGGGGAAGGGATCCAAGGGCTCTCAATAATTCGTGTCTAGGATCATCTTCGTCGCCATCATCCTCATCATCTTCATCTCTATCCACTTCCTCTTCCGCATCTTCATGGTCTGCTCCATGGATACCAAAGTTCTGTGCTTGGCCTGCATCCATGATTCTTCTTAGAAACTCCGCAGGTTCGATATTGTCTTCGTCTTCTTCATCTTCTTCATCTTCGTCCTCTTCTTCTTCATCCTCTTCGTCCTCTTCGTCCTCTTCCTCTTCAATATGCTCAACCCCATCCTCATCTTCATCCACTTCTTCGTCCTCATACGCAATATCCTCGTCGTAGAAACTATCGTCACTGGGCCTGTTACTGCCTCGTCTTCTTTGAGCCTGTTCCGATAATCGTCTTAGAGCTTCTGACTCATCATCCTGCGTGTCTTCATACCTTGGACCGGCATTGGCCAAGTAGAGGTCTGGATCCTCCCGATCACTTGACAGGTGACTTTTATGGGACATCTGTGCACTGTACTGTAAAATACTATAGTATACTACACTATACTATTGATTGGTTAGTGATTTAGTTGTTTATTACTAAGTGTGGTAATGCTTCTTCCTGCTTAGTGAGCTAACTTATAGTTAGGCAACTTTTTCTCAGGGTGGTATATGGTCTCAGTAAATTTGTCGCTAATTGGATTACGGTACTGTACTATCTCCCTAAACTCTTCTCGCTATGCCTTTATAACTGTGGAATCACTTAGTGTAGTTTTATAGTTATAGGGAAGTAAAGGATAGTGAGTCCGATATCTCCTGCCTAATTTAGTATGCTTGTGCAGTGACGAAAAAATGGGAGTGTGTGTCGCAAGTGGCAAACAATTGTGACACGCCTAATTCTGCGACAAGTATTTGTCATATTGATTGTCATTAATTGACATACCCAGTGTTACTGAATACTGAGTCAATAAAGGACACTGAATGTACGTATACGTATCTTTTAGTGCCTACTGTAAGTGGTAAGTGGTAAGTGGTAAGTGTATACGTGTAGGTGGATATGTTATCCATACGTGATTTATCACACTGAGTGTATATACACACTGTAAGCATTACTGCTCTTATTAGTGAGCATCTGTGATTAGATCATGCTAATCTAAGTAGTTCAGAAGAGAAGATAATGTACATTCACCTTGGGACTAGAGCTACTTTAATGAATTTCAAGGAATAGGGATCTCTCAAAAAAACAAATGTATATGTAAATAAATAACGGAAATTGATATATTCTATTGACCTGTTACAAGAGTGAAATAGGCATACAAATACTATGCTGAGATACTTACGGAGACACTAACATGTGGTTATTTAAGAAGCCTGCTTTACACCTAAATCGCAAAAGTTTCATTATCAGTTTACGGACTATTCACAAATGGAAGGAACTAGAACAAACAAATGGTTAGAAACCTAATGGTATTTTGACACATGATATTTTCAAAGTAGTGTAAAGAATCACTTAAATAAACTAATTTAAGAAAAAGGGCACCTTAGTAGTCGATTTCACCTTAGAAGTGCTTTTGAATATTCTAGTACTGTGTTAAACGTTTTATTCACACTTCCGAATTCATGGGCACCTCAAGTAATTGAAGTCTGATAACTCCGGAGTTAGATTTACTTACATTATTTCAATATATCCACACACCTCTACTGAGTATGTCATAATCCTTTTGTTTATACAATTCTTTCATGATATAGTCTGTATCATGAACAGAAGCATCAGATGCCGTTAATTTCAAACGTATATCATCTTTTGAAATTGACACATGTCATGTGTTCAGGATTTGTAATAGTTCGTATTGTACCTATAACTAGTTTGTCCTTTAATAATTTCGGAAAGATTCAACCATTCAACATTAGAAAAAAGAATTATGCTAATAAGGTGCAAAAATATTTGGAATAATATAATAACTACAAGTCAAGAAATCACCAACAGATAAGATATGGGGAAAATATAGAGCATAATATTAAATAAGCATATGAATTCAATATGTTTAGCTAGAAATAGTTGCAAAATATCAAATGATGAGCAAAAGCGCAATAAAAGATGAGAATAAAAAATACAACAAAAAAAGAGAATAAAAAAGGGGGCCAAAAAATAATTAGATGCGTAAAAAATATATATCCTTGCGTTTTGTACTACTATAAAAAAGCCATTTTGGGTAGCGACAAGTGTTCGCTGCATTTACATGGGGCTTGGGCGGGTTAAATCTCAAGGTAGAAGGTTTGGGTCAAATACGAAAGGGGACCACAATTCGATAATATAGGTGAACTTGTAGGATTTGAATTGAAGTCAACGATATGGTTCAAAGTGAAAAAGCAAGTTCAAACTCTTAATCCTAATGATCCTAGTACGGATGTAGTAATAGAGGATAGAGCCTCATAAGTTTATATTGTTTTTGGTAGAGGTTTATGATATTCCACATATATAATTTTCGTAACTACATTTACAAAACTTTTTTGAAATTAAGTCATACTGATTCATATATATATATAGTTATGCTAATACAAAAATCTAAAATCTGCAGCTACCTTCGATGCATCATTACCTTGACCTAATTCCTTGGTCCAATTAATTGTTCCTCTTTCAATTCTCTTATTTAATGTCATTAATCTAACTCGTAAAACAACAGCAAATATAATGGCACATAAGATGAATACACAGTTACAAATAAAGGCAGTTAAATATCTTGGGGCAGCACTAGCAGGATATAAATAAGCATTCCAAATAGATGTAGAATTAGAAATACAGTTCATTAATGCAAGTGCAACTGCTCTTTTGGCTGGTGGTCTGGGACAACAATTAGACATCCATGACAATATAATCGTAAATGAACAATATAATGAAGGAATCATTAAACACATGGCAAAATATCTAGCTCCAGTATTTAATGTTGATGCTGAAATTATGAATGATATTAATGCTCCAACTAATGGAATCGATACATGTAAAAATCTTTCTCCAGTTTTATCAGCATGCCTTGACCATATGTAGGTTGCAACAACAGCAATACAATATGGAGGAGCGGTTAAACATAAGGTGACGGTCTTACTGAAATTCAAGGTTTGAACAACGGATGGGAAAAAATTGGTGACACCACAAGCAGCAACTAAGAATGTTAATATAAGTGTTACCAACCAAACCTTTAAATCTTTAACAGCTAATAAGAATCCAGTTACAGTAGATTCTTGAGCTTCTTGATCAGAGTCTGAAGTACCAATATCTCTTTTTAATTTCCATTGAATAATATCCTTTTCTTGTTGATTAAGAAACTTAGTATTAGAAGGATTATCAGGAAGAATAAAATAAGCAAATGGAACCGAAACAACAGTGATAGCACCTTCAATGAAGAATAAGTATCTCCAGGATCTTAAACCTCCTTTTCCATCCATATTATCAATAATACCAGCGGCAATTAATCCACTCCATGCACTACTCATTAATGAACCAGAATAAAGAATAGAATTCCTAAATGAAAGACTCTTCTTGTCATACCAATTAGAAAGAATTGCTAACGCACCACTGAAAAATCCAGATTCAACTATCCCTAATATAATTCTAACTGCTAATAAACCATGATAACTTTGAACAGCACCAGTACATGTAGATATTATACCCCAAACGGTCATAATTGTCGTGATATATAATGAGGGTCTACCTAATTTATTTAATAACATATTGGAAGGAATTTGGAAAGTAATATAACCAACGAATAAAATCGAAATAGCAGTTTGATATTGAGAACCAACCAATCCTAAATCTTCTTCTAATCCACCTAATCTAGCAGAAGCAATATTATTTCTATCCAAATAATTTAAAATATAAATATAAATTAACATTGGCATTAAACGAAGGTCGATCTTTCTGGTTGTTTTTCTATCCAATTCACGTAACTCGTCTTGAGTTAAACCTTGAAGAGATTCAGGAAGATCATAATATTCTAATTCTTCTTCTTGATCTTTTAATGAATTAGTTTCTAAAAATCCAACATCTTGTTCTTGTGTGATTTTTGAATCACTTACCCCTTCAACCTCAATATGAGATATATTTGCTTTGGAGTCACGATTTTCAATATGTGAAGCGTCAACTTTAGACATTATAAGTTAATTTTACTTATAATAATTATACTAGCAATAATTATATTTAATAAAAAAATGATAGAAATGTAATTGGGAATTTATATAAACTATTTATAACGAAAATAAAATTTGACTAAAATTATTGGGGTAATCTGGAGAAATTAATGGGATTTGACTCTAAATGTGTGCTCGAGGCACCTATAGAATCTGTAATTCACATTGTACTCCGTGTCTGGATATCTTCGTATGATTCAGATGGTGTAAATATCCTCCAACAATAATTTTGTGTATTGTTGCGATTTTGGTTATGTTTCTTAAAAAATATTTCTTTAAATCATATCTATTCCATAATTCAGAATTAATTAGAGTTAGTCCAGGCGAGGTGATGATGTTCACTAGAATTGATTAGAATTCAAAAAAAATGGCTTTGGCTTTTATGTTTTTATTTTATCCCTTCTAAAGCCCCCTTAAGTGGAAACTGGCACGGCTGTTAAAGGCTCTCAAGGATTATAAATGAACCGTCAATCCCATTTTCGACCCCTTTAATATGGTTATTATTTGGTTCCCACATTCCCCGCCTTCTTTATTTTGACACGGAGTTCAACATTTTATTTGGAGTACACAAACAATAGCTAATAAAACTGAATTAGCTGTAGCAACTTGACGTTTGATGAATTCAGGTCATATTCTTCCGTACTTTATTTTTTAATTTATTTTTATTCTTTCGAGGTATGCCTTTCAAGAGAGGAGTGAGCCTTTACAATTCAGAAAAATTGGGGGATTTCACTTTTTCCCCCAATTTTCTGTTTTCAGTTGTATATATATAAATTGTAATGTACATTTAATTTAAATTTAAGAAATATTAGAGGAATACGATAGAGAGTATCCTAGATTTGAAAAATCAATAGTTATTCGAAATGATTTCCTGAAATTTGTAATATAATTGTAATTTTGACGGATTCGATGTAATTTCTTGGCCTCATTGTATGTGTAGTAGTTTTTCCAGGTTACCCCGCCCCCACTTTCTATTTTTTTATTTTTATTTTTTTTTGCTCACATAAATGCCAAAACCTTAAATGAAAGGTTGTGTTTTTTATACTATAATGAATGTTAGTTATTAGTCCTAGAAAAATTCGTTAATCTAAATCATTGTTCGCTATAAATTGTAATGTCAGTATTTAGCAATCCTAAATTCTTCTCTGAAGTTAATAATGCAACCGTTTTTTTTATGTAATCCCCACCCCAACCTGGAAAAACTTTCCTAGAAATATAATGTTAATGAATTAAACCGTATATATAGGTTGAACGATAATGAAAAATCAAAGATCTTGATAATATGAACAACGTCCTAGTAATGAATAAGAATTTATTCTTCGAGACCCGGGCCCGGGCACTATGATTGACCTACAAATATAATGTTAAAAAAATGAATGGGTATTACAGTACCTTGTGTGTCTCTAAACTATGTAAGACTTCTTTCAAACCTGTTATTGTTAAATTTAGGAAAGTGAAAGTGCCAAAATTGTTTAAAACTTAGGAAATTAGCAAATAATTAATAAAAAGTTTTATAATCATTTTGGATAGTAGTATGATAAACAATATTAATCGTAAATGGCAATTTATTTCCAATTGTCAAAAATGAGAAGATGTATCATAGAATGTTTCACGATCAAAACATATCACCACATGTAATTTGACCCAACTCCAACCCTTAAAACTGAAAAAAAAAGCCCTCAAACAACCCCTTGAAAAATAATAGGATAGCAGCATTCTTAACACGGCACATTTTGAGAAATAACCTAAACCAAACAGTCGGGACAAAACACCCTTAAATCACCATCCACCATAGCCTACAAAACAATAAGTTAGCAGCATTCGTAACAGCATTAGTAACACAGCACATTTTGAGAAATGACTTAAACCAAACAGTCGGGACAAAACATCCTTAAACCACCATAGCCTACAAAATAATAAGTTAGTAATCAGGATTCATAATACAGTACAATCTATCCTTCTGGACCCTTTAATCACCAAACACTCTGAGAAATGCCTTAAACCAACCTAGTCGAGACAATAATGAATTTTAGAGTAAAATATAATTGAGTATTCTATATTCAACTCCACATAACGTTGCTTTCAAAACTATTTTCTTACTTTCACAAACTTCATCTTCAATCTGTTGATCGTAAGAATTAGAATTTCTGTATAGTTCTTTGTCGATTGAATCTTAGATTTAGATTACCAATCAGACGTGATAATTTCCAGGGGAAACCACCCGCCTAGTCTTAGTGGCTGATACGACAGTACCAACCTTCCCTACTAAGTGAAGAAGAATCAATCACCAAATTCTACGCTGTTTAACTTTCGGTTCCCTCTCCAGCCAAACCTCTAGCAATGACCTCCGTACTTAAACTATAATCCCCTGCCAAAGGAATCATAGTCGTTTCCGAAAGGTTATCACACGAACATGGATCTCTTTTGCTCCCTCACTATAGTAAATCACAAGACATTCTGGGCTGGGACTTCCAGTATATCCTAAACTTAACGACCACGACATCCGATTCGGAAAGATCAGTAGAAAATAGCTATCCCGCAAGCTAGTTTTATTGGATACATCATAGACCAATTGAAAATAAAGAATGATATTGAAATAACTTAGGAAGTGGTTGTAGTATAACTAATGATATGAATGGTTGATTTAAGATATGGTCATGATGAATATGATTGACTTGAAGGAAGAGCTACGGAGAATGGATGTGAAATATTTTGGCTGTAAAAATTTAAACGCTGTAGGGTATCGAGTAAAGTAAAGTAAAACGAATCACATGACGTATCACGTTTATAAATATACACTAAAAGAATTCAAAAGGAGTTAAAGATTGTATGAGCTACTAAATTATTTAAATATAACTACAAGTAAAGGATTACTAACTATATGCTTAGCGTTATGATTATATACTTAGTCTACTATATGTAATTACAAAAAATCGACCAAAACACTAATTAATGAAATTCATTAACTACTACTTTATGAATCTTGACTGCATACAAATATGTGCTATTTTTAAGGATACAGTAAAGGAAGGAAGGAAAAAAAAATTAATCAAAAAAAAACTTATCTACAAAACATAGGAGCAAAGGTCCAGAAAATTAGGCCATAATTGTGTTGTCGAGGGTCAGATCGAAAAACAGGAATCAACCGCGAGTACGATCAAGGAGTTAATATTGCTCAGTGTTTTATCGTTGTTGTAAAATTTTGTTTGTTCGCTCAGCCATAAAAAAGAGGTTGTATCAATCCCAGTATGAGGGGGAGCACAACGACAAGTAATAATCATCAACTACACTACCAGCAAGAAGAAAACCAATCGAATAATACTATAGGGAATCTGGGGATGTCGAGTCTAACATCAACTAATGCTAATATTAAGGATATAGGAGAGAATAATAATTTGAATAATAATAAGAATAGTAATAAGAATAGTAATAATAATAATAATATTAATAATAATATTAATTCCAATAATGGGAAGAGAACCAATATCAATAATAAAGATAGTTCTAATGATAGTAATAATGGGAATATATATGGAAGTCAAAATGGATATAAGCAACACCTAGATTTAGAGGCTAGAAATATAAATAGTTTAGAAGCAACTAATGAATTTGATCATCATTCTCCTGATAATTATATTGATTCAAATTGGGCTTCTAGTATATTTATGGATCCTAATGATAATGACTTATTATATAATGTTGGGTTGGGAGCTAATTCAGTAGGCCCATCATCTACCAATCATATCATGCAATCTATCCAATTCCAAAACAATATTCATCCGGAAAATCCAATACCACAAGGTCAACATTCCACTAATGATCCAATAACAGATAATTCATCAGCAAATCAATTTTCTACGATACCTACCAAATCCAAACAACGTCGTCCTTGTGATCATTGTAGAAGAAAGAAAACAAAGTGTGTTATAATACCCAACACCAATAATTGTGTACAGTGTGAATCCAAATCATTAACCTGTACCTATACCAGTCCATCTATGAAGAGGAAAACAACAGAACCAGATTCTGGTCCTTCATTAAAGCGTAAAAATGAAAAGGGTAATGATTTATCCATGTTAACATCCATTCATAATGATCAATCAATAATAGTAGCTCCAGACGTACCAATAAGAGATGTAGCACCAATCCAAGATTACTCAGTTATTAATAATTCTTTATTGAAGAAAACATTATCCTTACAATTTCCTAGATCAAGCTTTTATGTTGGTCCAACATCTTATTTATATGATGTCAATTTATTGAATTTAATAATTGATGCTCAGAATAATTCTAATAACAACAATAATAATAATAAAGGTGGTGATAGTAATGGTCCATCACCAAGTTCTTCAATGGGAAAGATTGAACAAGTAAATCTTAGTAATGCAATTTCATTAAGAAAAGTAAGTGATAAAACTCAATTTGTTCTTAAAGATGATCAATCACCTCAATCATATCAAACCATGTCTAATGATGTTGATACTATTGAGAAATTCATAGCTCCTCATGGTCAAATCTTAATTGATTTATATTTCAGAATTATTCATCCATCTTACCCTATATTACATAAGAAAGTATTCCTTGAGAAGTATTCTCGCACGCATCGAGAATTCAGTGCTCCATTATTAGCGGCCGTATATGTGTTAGCTATACAATGGTGGGATTATGATCCTCAATTAAACAGATTCCCTAAGCCAAATGTAGAACTTATTTTAAAAATAGGGTTGAATAATTATTTCTTGGAAATATTAAAGAGACCCAAATTAAGTGCTGTGCAAGCTGGATTATTATTATTACAATGTAAACATATTATTCAACATACCAAAAACAATGCAGCAAGTAATAGTCCCAGTGATCCAAATCTGACTCAGAATAATAACAATTCAGCACTTGGAGATACTGATTATAGTGAATGGGTATTATGTTCACAAGTTACTGCTTTGGCTGAAGAGCTTGGTTTAGGTTTAGACTGTAATAATTGGAAATTACCTAAATGGGAAAGAGGATTAAGAAAGAGATTAGCTTGGGCTGTATATATGGAAGACAAATGGTTGTCTTTAAAACATTCTAGACCAACCCATATAAATGAACGTAATTGGGTAGTTGTTTCACTTGTTGAAGAAGATTTTCCTGAAAAACATGGTGATGGCGATTTAAAGGAAGGATCATCAGATATAGATAATGGCAAGAAGATATTCATGAATCTAATTGAGTTATCAATGATTCTTTCCGATCTCTTAGATCAATTTTATTCAATGAGAGCCATGGTTGAT
This sequence comes from Scheffersomyces amazonensis, assembly GCF_036850825.1. Classification (NCBI taxonomy): domain Eukaryota; kingdom Fungi; phylum Ascomycota; class Pichiomycetes; order Serinales; family Debaryomycetaceae; genus Scheffersomyces; species Scheffersomyces amazonensis. Next base: position 307,480 of record NW_027042747.1, on the reverse strand, counting down.
ATTACAAATGTTAATGATGTATTAAAAATTGCTAAGCCTTTACAATTAAGATTAAGAACTTGGTATCATTCATTACCAATTGAATTACAAATGAGTTCAGTTCAACCCAGAAAATTGTGTTCCAATGGTTACTTACAATTAGCTTATTTTGCTACAGAATTAACCCTTCATCGTAAAATAACTTCTGTAATTTATCAACAAACTTTGGCAGGTAATTCTCCTCCAAGAGAATTAATAACTGTTTGTAGAGCTGCTGCCAAAACCAGATTATTGGCTTCAATTGAATTTGTAAGAGATTTAAAACCTGAACATATTCATTCATTTTGGCATTCATCATCATCATCCAATTTTACTTTAATAGGAACATTTGCAGCTATTCTATTCATGTCTTCACCAAATAAAGAAGAGGCTGACTTTTATCGTGATCAGATCTTTAATTATAGATGGATCTTGAAGATCTCATCAAAGGGGTTTGATCAAGTTGGAGAGGCACTTTCTCAATTGGATCTTGTATTAAGTCGTATTCCTGGTTTATTGAATGATGGAGCTGATTTGCCAATGGTATTACCCAATGTTCCTAATTTTGATTTTCAAAGGGCCAATCAACAATCCCAGCAAAAGCAGCAACAGCAACAACAGCAACAACAACAACAACAACAACAACAACAACAACAACAACAACAACAACGTCAAAACCAAAGACCACAGACCATTATGAGTAACACATACGGACCTAGTCCACCAAATAACTTCTCAGTGAACAATAATTCTAGATCCAATTATGCTCAGGGTAGAACAGCAACCTCCAATCCCAGGGGTAGACCACCACAACAACAACCATCATCTCAACAACAGAGTTATCGTGGTGATTCTCCTTATTCACCTCAAACTTTCAACACTCCACCAATCAGTCAAAATCAATCAGGATTACCCAATGCTAGTTCACCTCCAACTCAACAACCCATGTCTCGTGGAGGTCAATTCATGATTAATTCTCCTACATCATCACAAGGCTTATCCCCTAAGGAAATTAAGCAACAACCAAGAAATTCGATAGGGTCTAAGAATACTAACAATAACAATAATAAAACCAATCGCATTAATGATGTAATTGATTCTCAGAATAGTACTAATAATAATACTCATTCTAATAATTCCCCTCATAATCGGAATAATTCTAATTCCACTTCGAATTCCACTTCCAATTCCAAAGTTAATAGTCCGGTATTAATTCGTTCACCCACAAATATTACCACCACTTCGTTGATATCTAGAACAGACCTGAATTTTGGTAGAGATTAAATTAACTGTAAATTTTTTAGTTCATTTCTGTATGTATGTAATAATTATTTAAACTTATTCTCTTTTAATTCAACGCATAGCATAATTCAGTAACTGCTACAATAATCAATTAACTAATTAATTAACTAACTAACTAATTATTATTATTAATATGATTTCAAATCATTTATTCATTTTTTTTTTACATAATCATATACATTATATATGAGACATACATATCTAATCAAATGGAGTCAAATAAGATTCAGCAATGACTCTGGCTCTAGCATTTAAGAATAATTTCATTTCACTGATTTCTTTATCTACATCTTCCATAAATTCTATAATGAAATCAACTAATTTATCCTTTAACATTTGTTCAGTATGAAAATTTGTTATTAAAAATGAGATATCATAACCCTTTATTGGGATTCTTCTTAATATAAAGAAATTTTCTGCTCTTGAAGTTAAAAATCTGGTAAATTTATGAACTAGAATTTGTTCTATTTCATCTGCTTGTTTAATCTTTATTGATACTCTAACAGAATTAATTGATGGTTCAATTAAGATCTTTTCATTTTCATTACGAGCAATAATCATAGGATTTAATATTAATTCAGGATTATGAGTATTATCCACCTCTATTTCTGGCCTATTATGTCTCTCCACCAATTGTGAAGAGAAATCTTCTAAACATATGGCTGCTGTTAATGAAGATCTTACGGCCGTTAAGTATGGTTTCAACGATTGTGACTATACATACTAAAGTTAGTAATCATTATCCAATTCAATTCAATTAAATCACCTTCACACTAAACTAATACATACCATTCTATCTTACTGTGCTAGTCAATTCTGCACTGCGTTTATATCCGGTGATGATACGTTTGATGTCTACATCCATACCTCCTTCCATTCCCAGTTTTTGATTATAGACCTCGCTCAGGTTTTGGTACGGGATACATGTGTGCAGGAATCTCTTTTTTTGGCTATAAATACACGACCCTATATTAAAAATGCTATACATAGAAAATTGCAACCATTAACCATTAACCATTAACCATTCAATAATTAATAATTAATAATTAATAATTAAGAACTCGGGGTTTGGACTTTTCTTCGACTTTTACTCGTTTGGAGTGAGACGATACACTATCAATACTTCTCTTACGAGAAGATTTATTGTAGTATGTGATTAGACCGTCAAGCACATCTCGAACAGCATTATTCTCCTCTAACTTTTTGCACTCTAATATGCTTACGAATAGAGGAAATTCTTTAAACTTAGTAAGGATTGTGTCAATATTATTATCTGACGCTAATTTATAAGATGTTGCATCATCCGATTGAATATGAATTAATCCATCTTCAGTATTCTCACCAATAATTCCCTGAGTATCCTTATTATCATAAAGAAATCGAATAAACTCATCAACATTTTTATGATATAAGTTCTCTATAACAAGAATATCATATAAGTCTTGATAAGCTTTGTCAAACTCCTTAGATTCAAAATCTATACCTTTAATTCGATTATCATTGGATTGTTTTAATTTATCAATGAATAAATCCTTCGATTCAAGAATGATAGCATATTCAAACTTTTCATTATGAGAGGTCTTAAACTTCAGTATAATTGATTCTAGTGATTCTTTCATTACTTTAATAATATCTTTCTTTTCATCTATGAAATCAAAATATAATTCTAAAGGATTTGATCCTCTTCTACCTAATAATTCCATAAACAGATCCTCTACTTCAAGTAATGGTAATACATCCTTCAATGGAGTATTAGGATCAATATTAAGAGTTTTAAGTGTTTTCTTAAAGGCATCTCTAGCTTTCCTATCTGATCTATAAGTAGATTTTTCATATTCATTTATTTCCGTTTGAATTTGTTCAACAGCCTTAGGATATATTTTTGTTTCGTACAATATTAGTATATCAAGCTTAGATAATAATTTAAAATGATCATTGGCTTTAAATCTGGCATCATTTAAAAGACTTTGATATAACTTCTCCCATACCGAATTAGCTCTTACTATAGAAGGATTAATTTCAGTTAAATAAGATTCTAATTCATTTAATGCTTGTTCTTTCTTAGTTTTTAAATCTTCTTCATATTCCTTAGTTATTTGATCTCGGAACTTATAATATATTTCTGCAATTTTCATATCGGGTAGTACTGATAACTTAAAAATAGAATTCTCATCATCAATTAAATAATCTTTAAATGTTATCCATCTTGTATTTCGATTAATCTTTCCATTTTGTTTATACTGAAGTAATACTTCTCCAAAATTCTTTTCAAAATTCTCTATTAAAGAAGTTTTATTATTTAATTCTTTTTCAAATTTTTGTACTAAATATGTATCATATAATATTTTACGATGTAATGCATCTGGTATAGCCCAATATACTGGTTCTTTAATAAGTCTTGACATTACTGATTTGAATGACCAAGTTGAATCTACTTCATTTTTCTTTAATAGTTCTATAAATGCTTCCTCGGCTTCTGTAAATGATTCAAATGTAGGTGGATATACTAAAGAATCCGTTAATACTTCTTTTGATGATAATTCTTTATCCAAAGCTGTTTCGGATAATTTTTTGGATGATGAACTAGACTCTTGAGCCTCTGCCAATTCAACAGGTATTTCCCAAGTAGTCTCACCTGTAGATTCATTATAATAATAAACCTTACCATCATCAGTTGTATATTGTTGCCATCCTGTACCATTATTGATTTCAGTTGATTCTTTGGTTCCATCTACTTGTTCTGTCTTTGACTCTTCTGGTACATCCCAACTGGTCTCATTAGTCACAGAATTGAAGTAATACACTCTTCCTTCATCATCTGTTACCTTTTCCCAATCACCCATGGCATGTATCACCTGATTTATTGAATATGACTCTGATTATTACTATCTACTTTGTTACTCCGATATTGCTATAGTTAATAATTTTGCACTAATAGAAAAGGTCGTGCGACGAGCCCTCAAATTTGAAATGAAAAAAAAAATTGTGGAGCGGCTTAACTTCTCATGCGTTTAGAGAGCCCACTTCTGAGATATAAATGTTAAAAATTCCCCTTAGTCGCATAACTAGATCGACCCTAATATACTTTCAGCAAATTGCAAGATCGAACAATTGGTTAATATGAAAAGGATCTGTAGCAATTTAAATTAAATGTTCGTAAGCCGATTCCACTAGTGCATATTATCGACCGTTTTTGGAAGCGAGACTCATCGAATCGTATGAGTAATTTAAGGTGTAGATGGTTGCCGTAATTTAGAATCTATATATATAAGAAGGTGTATTTATCTCATTGCTTGATTAAAAAGTTAATATATTTTTAGTTTCTTCTAATTTCATTAGTATATAGAAAATGACTGATTTAGAAAAAGAAGTTCATACTGAAGCTGTAGCCGATGCAAATATCAGTGCTGATGTAATAAGTTCTCATAGTGAAGAAAAAGTCTATTCCGATTCAAATAGTGAAGACTATGATATGGCATTTAAGTTCCTTAAGGAAAATGAAGAACAAGATTTAAAGCTCAAACATCAGGAATTACCTAAAAGTGTCTTAAGAAAACTTGATTTGGTAATTCTCCCCTTATTATGTGCTATTTATTTCTTTCAATTCCTTGATAAAACTTTATTAAATTATGCTGCTTCAATGGGGATTAAAGCAAATTTGGTAGGCAATCAATATGCTAATCTTTCAACTATATTTTATGCCTCATATATATTTGGTGAACCATTTGTTGCTTATTTCTTACAAAGATTCCCGTTATCCAAAACTTTGGGAGTATTCATTGTTTTATGGGGTATTGTTGTAGCTTGCCATGCTGCTACTAAGACTTATGCTGGTTTGATGATAGTTAGAACTTTACTTGGTTTATTTGAAGCTTCATCAGCAGTTGCATTAATTATTATCAGTGGTATGTACTATACCAAGCCTCAACAAGTGGCCAGAATGGGTTATTGGTCTGTCATGTCTGGTTCTGCAACCATTGTTGGTGGATTATTATCCTTTGGTTTCCAGCATGTTCATACTACTAGATTTGTTTCTTGGCAAATCTTGTTTTTATTCATGGGGATTATCACTGCTTTCTTTGGTATATTTGTTGCTTTTTATTTACCAGATAATGTTACATCTGCATGGTTCTTAACTGATGAAGAAAAGATTTTAGTTTTAGAAAATATTAGAGCAAATCAAACTGGTACTAAGACAACTAAATTTAAAAAAGAGCAGTTATTCGAATTATTGTTTAAAGATAAATTAACATGGCCTTTCTTTATCTTAACTATTACATCTCAAATTGTAACTGGTGCTATCGGAACTTTTAGTGTTACCATTACCCTTTCTTTTGGATTTGATAACTATGAATCTGCTCTTTTACAATTACCAGTCGGTGCTCTTATTATTATTATAATTATTATTGCTACTCAATTAGTGTCTCGTTATGGTCATATTACTTATATTGCTACTTCAATGTTTATTCCAACCATTATTGGAGCTATTGTTCTTTTATCAACTGATCTTAAAAGACAAAAAGTTGGTAATTTATTAGCCATGTACTTATTATATAGTGGTTCATGTGTTATCACTTTGATTTATGCTTGGATTGGTGCTAATACTGCAGGTACAAGTAAGAGATTCTTCAGAAGTGCTATGACAATGATTGCTTTCTCAATTGCAAGTATTATTGGACCACAATTATTCCAAGCATATTCATACCCTGCCTATCATCCAGCAAAAATTACAATTTTAGTTACCCAAGTAGCTTGTGTTCCATTAACCCTTCTTGTTGGATACATCTGTAAAAAGGAAAATGAAAAAAGAGATCAAGAGCAAGAAGCTGAACCTTCTAATTATGAATTTTTAGATTTAACAGATATTCAAAATAGAAACTTCAGATACTCTTATTGATCCATTCTGTATTATAGAGGCCTCATGGCAAAACTTTAAAACTAATTTAATACTTTAATAAATAATTACTTAAACTATTACTATTAATATAGAAAATAAGTTCGATATGAAGACCAATATGTAAAATTGCTTGCAGTATTGCAAAAACACAAAATTTTTTTTACACAAAATATGCATCATTTTGTAGATATGCAGGATTGGAACGTGATGGATCACACGTTTATCACGTGATATTTATAATCTGCGATTTGCATTTTGATTTTTCTTTCGCAAGAAATGACTCCGTGGCCAAGCTGGCTAAGGCGTAAGACTGTTAATCTTAAGATCGTGAGTTCGATCCTCACCGGGGTCGTCATTTCTTTCAAAGCCTTTATGGCCAAGTTGGTAAGGCACCTCACTAGTAATGAGGAGATCGTCAGTTCGAATCTGGCTGAAGGCATTATTTTTTCATTTTTTAGTTAAATACACTAACATTAGCTTCATAGCTATGTTACAATTAATTTTGAGTTGAATTTCATAAGAATACTCTGCTTAATTTTTGTACGCACAGATTTTTTCCGCAAATGGTAGCGTTTCAATTTTGCAATTTCCTTTTTAACTCACATATGATTCATTCGTTCCAACCCATTAGTGCTACTCAACTATTACTATTAATAGTTAATGATTTCAACGATTCCAATAATTCCAATGTCGTGGAATTGTCTTTCAGCTGAATCCAATGAGTCTGATCCCAATACAGGGCGGGCTTCTTTGCTGTGTGATCTTTTCAATACATACTCGAATTCAAGTATACTGGGAAAACAAACAGACTCTGATACATTAAGTACTTATTTCAAAGAAGAAATTCTGGATGCATGTAACGTGAAAGAGAATACTGAAAGGACTTATTATTACAATTGTACAGGTATGAGTGAAAGACTAAGGGCTAAATTTGAAAAGTATACAAGAGATATAGAAGTGTGTGATAAACCACCCAAGCCCCTTACTAGAATGTCTAAAGAAATAATTGTACCAAGAACTAAGTTGGAAGATAATAAAGAGGAAAAATCTTGTGTTGAAGACAAGTGTGAACTGATATATTCTGAATTTACTGAAGAAGCTCCTGTAACTAAAGATTTATGCCTATTATCCCTGAATAATAATTACATGTCTTTAGCGGCAAGGTTCTACTCATACAGGCCTATCTTAGAAAGATTAGATTTTGAATATTTTGAAGTGATTGATGATTTGAAACCTTATCTTGCAAGAATTCAAAAGACTGTGAATGAAATATCTCCAACAATACCCCGTGAAATAACAACCGGAATTGTTGAAAATCCAATCAATTTATATAATAATAAAGAGTTTATTCAAAGCTCGTGGCATCTCAAGAGATCAGGTATATTACGTAAATTCCTTTTCAAAAGAAGGAAAAGCTTAAAAGTGTCAAATTATGATTCTACAGTAGAGAGCATCAATCCTTACTTTACTGCTATAAACTACCAGAGACAGGGTTGTGACGAGTCTTTATTGAACATTGATTACCCTACATTTGTAAAAACAAAGACCAAAAACAATTCAGAAGTATCATCTATAAACCTGGAACAAATTTTAAAACCTACCATCACATTATGTTCTAGTAGGACTGGTCTGAGAACATTTCGTAACAAGCTCCGGAATCGATTTCCCCTTTCTTTATCCTATAAAAAATAAGTATAAATAGCACAATAGTAAATAGCTTTCCAATACACCATAGTCTTTACTTCATATCTCTTTTTTTCAAATGTGTAATTGACCCACCAAGGAACAGAACAGTTGGTTGTGAAACATTTTATTTCCATTTTGCAATTAAAAGAATTGTGAACGCGAAAATTAAATTGAAGAGTTTAGGTATCTTTATCAAGGTATGAGTTTTGTTGGACGGAAGGCTCTTGTCACGGGAGCATCCAGAGGATTAGGTAAGGCTATTTCGCATAAATTGGCATCTCAGGGGTGTTCTGTATTATTGGTTTCTCGAAATGAGGATTTGCTCAGACAGCAAGTCAAGGATTTACCCCAGTTGAGTACATCTCAAAAGCATGACTTTGTATCTCTCGACTTGAATGATTTGATAATATCGCCAGACAAGAAAAAGCATCTATCGCTGTATTTAGGAGATGTTTCTATCCTTGTGAATTGTGCAGGAGTCACCAATCATTCATTGTTGTATAGATTAGAAGATTCCGAAATAATTTCAACCATTAATTTGAATTTAATTGCTCCAATACTTCTAAGTAAATTACTATATAAACCAATGCTAAAGCTTTCAAAAGAAAGTATAAACAAGTCACAACCTATATCACAAATATTGAATATTTCTTCAATATTATCTTTGACGGAGACTAACGTGCCCGGCACTTCGGTTTACTCCGCTAGTAAAGCAGGAATTCTAGGGTTCACAAAATCATTATCGGCTGAGTTTAAAGGCAAAGTGAGAGTTAATTCCATCTTACCTGGATTAATTAGAGATACAGATATGGGTGCTGGAGCCAGTTCTAGTTTATCAGATAAATCTATTAGTCTAGATCATGTGGTTCTGAAGTCAATGGATATATTACTTGATGATTCAGTCAATGGTCAATGCATAATTTGTGATAATGAACCTACAAAAAAATTTGAATTTACGTCATGATGTAAATAGTATAAATAATGTATATAATGTTTAAATTTATTCTATTCAATATCCTCAAATAAGTCATATCGCATGTCTTCTACAAGCTCTTCGTCAAACCATGAACTCTTACCATAATGGGCAAGAAAGCATTCTCGTGCCAATTCGGCATTGTTATGTCTTACGAGCCAATAAATAAAATGTTGGAAACTATCATTTGCCAATTGGTTAATTGATGATACTTCTTGGATTGCTACGATTGCTTTGGCGATATCGCGGGGTGAATTATCTTGCAATTTCACTTCATACTTGTCAAGATAATAAGTCCTAAAGATTTCTATTGCCTTAATAATATTAATGATCCAATCCTTAAAGAATTTATATCGATTTATTATAACTTCATAATCAGTGTCATATTCAAGAGTCTCAGCCATGAGTTCAATTACCTTTGAGATTTTGTAGTTGATGAATTGACAAAACAGTAGAACAGCAGTAAATATATCTTCATTTCCATCCTGTAATGAGTTGAATACCATCTCCCTCGTTGACGTAAAGCCTAACCAAAACCTTATGAAGTCTAGTAGTATTATTGAGGAATTCTCGAAAAGATCAATAAGCTCAGACGAATCTCTACATCCGGCAATGCTTGATCGATTGGAAGATATTATTTCACTGATTATATTTGTTAAGATAGTATTAATGCTATGATGCTGTGGATTCAACAGTATTATATGGTAAATGTTTACAAGGAACTCTTTGAAATTGTAATTTGATTCTTTTATTATTCTATTATCTATGACTCCACTTACTTTGATAGATTCAAGCATTAGACACTCATAAGTTGATTTACTGTCATATGAGCTTTTGATTTGTAAAGTATTTATGAACTCTTGCCAGTAACCCAACTTATGAAAAGTCCAAAATTGTTTGATCTCATAATCACCTATGATCACCCCATTCAAAGAAGTAACCAAATTCCTTTCCGAAGTATCGAAACCACTACCAAAGGTCCAATATTCTTGGAAGATACGATTTGTGATAGTAGATAGTATTGGTTTACTTTCGGGATGGTTAATCAGCTCTTCGACTAACCAATTAAGAAATATGGGGATTAGCAAATAAAGAACTCGTCGATGAACCAATAATAAGTATGCAATGTATCCCATAAATAATTCATTCGTATACTTACCGAAGATCACTTTTGGTTCCATATCCAACCAATTATCTATATCATCAAATAACTCTTGTTGATAAGCTCTTATATCTTGTGGTACAGTATTAGCATCAAATAGTCGGGATTGGTTGACTTTGTAATATGAAGATTTGGTAGATAACGCTATAGATTTTCCTAGAAGAACACAGCAGCCAGTAGATAATCGAGGTACAGTATCCTCCATTGGAGATTTACAAGTCAACAATACAGACAGCACGATATTTCGAAATATCTGAAAGATTTCACAGTATGAGTCAAACAACTCTGGTTCCACTAACAGCTTCAAAGATCTTAGACGATCAAATGAATCCTTGGGCTTGACTAATTCCTGAATAAAGTCATTGGACTGTGACGCGTTTTGGTTAGTAAACATAGTCTGAATTCCCTCAGTATCTGAAAACTCGGAGTCACTATAATACCTGCCCTGTCTCTCTGAACTTTCTCTATCTGAATTCTTTCGTTTGGAAGTATTCTTGTGAACATGGGCATCAGTATTGGGCAAGTGTAAATCGAGTAGACCAGGATACTTAATGTAGAGATCGTTCAAAGAATGGATCTTAGATAGCAATGGCCGCACTATTCGCTTACACTTAGCTACTGTCAATGGCTGCCTAGTCGCTTGGCCATACCGAGACATTACTTACTACAATCTGTCAGATAGGCCCTCAGTAATTAAGCCAATCAATCAATAATTCACTAATAGTAGTGGTTCTGGTTGCGAATGTACGTTTTGGGCCGAATTTTTCAGTCGGTATTTCTCAATCGGGAAACAAAAGTGCTTAAGTCCAGCAACTGTTCTACTGGAAATTAGAAGCACTATGAGATCAGCAGCGATAGCATTGTTCTTGATAGCGCTGCTAGTTAGTGGAAGTGGTAGTGGTAGTGTAAGCGCAAATCATGAAGTCGTTAGAGGTGTTAGTCCTGAAGAACAGCACCTCTATCGGCCCATTGTTGATGAAGTTACCGGTAAAAAGACATGGCGATGTTTGAGTGATCCGACAATTGAATTGTCGTATGACCAAATAAATGATGATTACTGTGACTGTCCCGATGGATCGGATGAACCAGGTACTAATGCATGTCCCTATACTATCAGTCGTAAGTTTTACTGTGCCAATAAACATCATATCCCTGAGTATATTGAGAATTATAAGCTCAATGATGGAGTATGTGATTATGATATTTGTTGTGATGGATCGGATGAGTACTTAAGTGGTAAATGTGAAGATAAGTGTAAACAAGTTCATGATCAATTTGAATCGTACAAGGCACGAGTAACTACAGAAGTAGACGAGTCCTTAAAGATAAAGGTTCAATGGGAAGAAACTGCTGATAAGTTAAGACAGCAAGCAATTAACAAACTACTGGAACTTCGAGCTACATTTATTGCGAAGCAGAAACAGTTTGAAATTGTTAAGCAAACACTTGAAGAAACCTCCGACGAAGAGAATTCAGGAGATGAGTTTTTATTAGCGCAAGTGGATAGACTTAACCATCACCTCACTGAGTTCCAAAATGATATCCAATTGAAAGATAAGTATATTGCTCAATTGGAACAGATCTTAGCCAAATTGGTGGACAACTATAATCCCAACTTTAATGATGCTGCAGTTAAAGAATCGGTGGCAGGATTCCAGGAGTACATTACCAATAAAGATTCTGGAGCTGGAGCTGGAGCTGGAGCTGGCATTGATCAGATACAACTGGTGGCAGATGAACTCAAGCAGTATTCCCTCCAGATATCTAGTCACTCAGAAACTGAAACTCCTCAAGTTGTCCAGGTTCCAACTTTTGGAAATATGCTTCGTCATTACTATGGTCAACTTAGAGATGCAGTCAATTTTGAACAGAACACATACTTGAACAATAATGATAATGGTAACGGTAACCGTAATCCAATATTATACAAGTATGAAAAGGAATTGGAAGATATTGGGCTTGAAATAGAAACTATTGAACTAGATTTAGAAAAGAATTATGGTCCTAAAGATATCTTACGAGCATTAAAGTCTACATGGGTTAATACCAAAATTGGTGATTATATGTACAAGTTAGGATTTCTTGATGCCATATATCAAGGTAATAATCTTATTGGCCGATTTGATGGATTTAGTTCCAATCAAATGACTTATTCTAATGGAGCTAAATGTTGGAATGGACCGAGTAGATCAGCTATAGTTAATTTAGTATGTGGACCATCAAATGGTATTGTATCGGTCAGTGAACCAGAAAAGTGTCAGTATGTGTTTGAATTAATTACTCCTATAGCATGTCAACCAGTTACTGAAGAAGGACTCTTATCAACCTTTCAAGTTGACTTAAGTAAATTATAGTTTTAGTTATATATTACACTAATCAAATGTGATCTTTTTACCTGTAAATTTGACATTCTTTAACTTTTCTTCGGCAATCTTCTTAGCTTGCCATGAAGGGTGAATACTTTCACTTGCAGGTTTATTATTATTTTCAGCTGCCACAGGTACTGGAGTAGATGAACGAGATTTTCTTTCTCCAAGTGGTGCTACATTGGCTCCTGAAGGAGCATTGGCTAAAGCAGCTTTGGCTTCTCTCTTTCTCTTTCTTTCTTCATACTCAAGTCTTCTAATTTCTCGTTCACTAGCAGCCTTTTGTTGTTCCTCTTTGATATGCTTAGCTTCTTTACCATACTTTTGAGCCCAGATCTTTTGTCTAGCCCTCTGTCCTCTTCTGTTCTTACGTTGGGTGGTGATTTCTTTTACTACACTGTCATTATCTATGTCATCATCTTCATCGTCTGAACCTCCCGAGAAGTATCCTGAAGCTAATTCCGGCAAGTTGTATTTATCAGCCTTACTTTTCTTGGCTGAACCCGACAGAGAATCATTGGAGTCAGAATCAGAGTTCTCTGAGTCTTCTGAATCGTTTGAGTCCAGTCCAGAAGGTTCATCATCAGTCACTTCGTTGTAGTTCACGTTTGGATTGATATCAAATTGTTCTTCTTCTGCTTCTTCTTCTTCTGAATCTCCTACGAGCTTATCGTATACTGCAAACTTTTCATATGCTTCTTCAATGTCCATCTCTACATCATCACTGTCAGATGCTTCTGCTTCAGAAACTTCTTCAGAATCTGCTTCAGACTCTGAATCTTCAGAGTCTTGTTCGGAATCACTATCACCATCTGCTTCTTCAACATCCACAGTCTTACCCCTACTGGCTCTTTCCTCCTTAGTTAAGTTACCTCTGACCATTTTAAAGGCCCACTCTATTTCTTCTAAAACTGCCTTAATGTTCTTCTTATTCCATAAGCTGGATATGTAATTGTTGAGTACATTATTATTCTGACAGTAAGTCTTAAAGAAGTTAGTGGGATTCAGTTGTTGGTTCTTATCTACTATGGCAACACTAATCTCATTATCTATAAATTCATATGGGGATTCCTTTAATTGCTTAGTAGTCAAAATAGATGTCACTATACATTTAATTAATCTTGATCTGATTAATAAGTCCACATTAGTTTGAGTTTCAAAGAATCGAACTATATCTGATTTAGTATTATCATTAGTCAATTTTTGTAAATCTGATTTGAATTGCTTACGAACTTCCTTATCTAACTTCTTATATGATCCATGAAACTTTCTATCGAAATACTCTTTCTTTAAGGCAAGTATCTCCCTATGAGCTTCTTCAATAGTCTTAGGTAACTTTCTAAGAAGTTTGTCATTATTTCGGGCTCCTATTAACTTCTTGGTATGAGGAAACCGGGCATTGGCGTCATTGAACTTGACTTCCAAGAGGTCTAGTCTCCACATATCATTTTTTCCCCTAGAAGTCTTCATAATGGTGTTAATAATTTAAAGGTATAGCCAATAAATAGTTGTAGATGAGATGAGATCTGAATTTTTTTTTGGTGATGGGGTTGGAATTTTTCACTGGAGATATTTGTTGATCCAGTTGGTCTGTCCCAGTAGTTAACCAATCCTGTAGATGAGCCAAAGATGCGTGAGATCAAGAGAAGGAAAACTGAGAGTGAGGGTGATAGCCAGCAGTGCGAGTACTTTTTAGAGAAGAAGAAACGACAATGTGGTTTAAAGAAGAAGCCTAACCATCGGTTCTGTTCTGAACATATGATCTATGACGTGGAATATAAGGAAGAGAGGGTTCCTTGCCCATTAGATGGCAACCATACAGTATGGTTAAAGGATTTGCAGAAGCACTTGAAAAAGTGTAATGCCAAGCCTAAAGATGTGCGGGAGCCATGGTACTCATTAGACTATAATAGTCAGGTTATTGGTGCCATTAATGGAACCGATACTGAAAAATCAGAAGAAGATAATACTGCCGATGCGGCCGAATTACTAAATAAGTACATTAGCTTGTTGCAGACACTATCATTCCCTGAGTTACCGATTAGAATCAGTCAGCATGAGGGTCTTGACCCAAGACTACATGAACTTAAGAATCAGAAGCATGCCTTACAACAGTCATCATTAATTGGTAATATGAAACACTCAAAGTTATTAGATGGTTCATCATTCTATCTTGAGTTTGGTTGTGGTAAGGGTGAACTCTCACGATATATTAATCTATGTGTAATGGAGGATTTGAAGAGTCTGACTAAAGAAGATACCAAGACTAATGAAACTTATGGTTTTGGCTTTATCGATAGAGGTGTCAATAGAATGAAAGTAGATAGTAAGATAGTTAAAGAAGCCCTGGAATATGGTGTTGATGCCAAAACAAAGAGAAGTCGTATAGATATAAAAGATCTTAATGTTGACAAGTTCATAGAGGATATCAATCCTGTCAAAGTTGTATGTATTTCCAAACATCTTTGTGGAGCTGCTACTGATCTCACTTTGAAGCTGCTTTTGAATTCGACTTTATTGAAAGCTCATAAAGAAAGATTTGGTGGATTGATGATAGCCATGTGTTGTCGTCATGTATGTTCATATGAACAATTGCTACCTCAATCTAGGAAATATCTTGCCCAGCATGGATTCAAGACGATTGAATCGTTCAATATCCTTAAGAAAGCTGTATCTTGGGCTGTTTGCGGTACGGGCAAATCAGACACAGTAGTTAACCAGGTGGAAGATAAGAATAATGAGATAGGATTAAATCAGAAACAGAGAGAAGAAATAGGATTTATCGCTAGACGATTGGTCGATGAAAGTAGAGTATTTGCATTACAAGAAATATTACCTGAATTTGATGTTCAAATGTTTTTGTACAGTGATATGGATATAACGTTAGAGAATGTTTGTCTTTCAATTACTCCCCGGAATATATAGTAATATACAGGGTCACAAAGTATCTATTACACTATTGTTCTATTCGTAAACCTGTATGGTCGACCCCTATTCCTTGTTAAAGGAATTATTCTGTTTGCAACATTTAGGACGAATTAGGAAAGAATATCCTCTTAGCCGCAAGACGATGCCACATGCCTAGAAACCTTCGAGCCAGACGTGAGAGAATCATTGTCTTGCAAAACATATTAACTAGCATAAGCTGCAGGTGAATTTGCGACCGTTAATTATACACGTGTTACGCAGCATCTCTAATTTGCAACGAGCCGTTGTTAGATGCAAAACAAAACAAACAAACAACCAGAAACAATGAAAAATTGACATGAAACTATCTACCTCGTAGTGTAACTGAAAGAAGAATAGAAGGAGATTCCAAAAATATTCGGGGACCTATCCGACCGTTCTGTAGGTATACGAGGCGGCACTCAGCGTGGACCTATTTCATAAGCTGCGGTATGATTTTCACGAAACACTAACCACTACGGGCTTTCTAGTCTAGTATAAAGTGGTGTTTAGTCGGGAAAAGTTGCAGATAAAAGCAAATAGGAGGTTTCAATATCGGAATTAAACAGTAAGGTTGGAATCTCTACTGAAAAATGTGTCAAAATCTTGATCTGATTAATTCAAGTTGAAGAAATCGAGTACTTGTTATGCATAAACGCCTTTATTACTAGTATAATGTGAAAATTCACCAAATAATATATAAGGTCATGAAAGTACCGGGATTTAGAAATATTTAGGTTGTAGGTTGTAGTGATTGTAGCTGAAGTAACTAAATCAAAACAATGTTTTACTTGTCAGTATTCTTACTTATTGCTAGTATTCTTGCCTCTTCTCCAACTGGTGGGTATGCTCCAGGTTCAGTTACATGTCCTTCTGGTTCATTAACTAGAAAAGCTATTGGACTTTCACCAAAGGAAGTCAGTTGGGTTGAAGGTAGAAAAACTAATACTAATGCAGCATTAGCTACTTTCCTTGAAAATGCCAATTTAACTGACTTTGATGTCCAAGACTTCTTAAGTTCAAATTCTCCAACTATTGGTTTAGCCTTTAGTGGTGGTGGATATCGTGCCATGTTGACAGGAGCTGGAGAATTGGCTGCTTTAGATTCCAGAACTAATAGTGCCAACAATGGATTGAAAGGGTTATTACAAGCCTCTACATATATCTCTGGATTATCAGGAGGTAGTTGGTTAGTAGGATCAATTGCTTTGAATGATTTCATTTCTGTTGATCAGATTCTTTCTGAAAATGTTCTTTGGGATTTAGATAGTTCTATATTAGATCCAGATGGAGCTAATGTTATATATGATAGTGCTTATTGGGCTACTATATCTGCTGAAATTGCGGCCAAACAATTAGCTGGATTTAAAGTTACCATAACTGATTTATGGGCTAGAACTTTATCGTACCAATTATTAACTCAATCTAATCCTAATGATGGAGCTTCCTTAACCTTTTCTGATATTTCTACTTTTGATTCATTCACATCTCAACAATTCCCATTCCCAATTATTGTATCTGATGGTAGATCTCCAAACACTCTTGTTCTTGATACTAATTCCACTATTTTTGAATTTAATACTTTTGAATTTGGTTCATGGGATCCAACTATCTATGACTTTGTTCAGACTAAGTATCTTGGATCTAATTTAAAGAATGGTAATCCTGTGAGTCTGAATTCTTGTGTTGAAGGATTTGATAATGGAGGATTTATTATGGGTACTAGTTCATCATTATTTAATGAAGTGTTATTAGATGTATCCCAATCTGGTTTACCATCTTTCCTTCAAACATTAGTCAATGATGTTATTATCAACCCAGTCAGTGACTTGAATGTTGATGTTGCCTATTATTCTCCAGATCCTTTCTATGCCAATACAGGAGGTTTCCTTTCTGATATTGTTAATAAAATCTCTGGTGATGATACTCTTTATTTAGTAGATGGAGGTGAAGATGGACAGAATGTCCCATTTGCCCCATTGATCCAACCTGATAGAAATGTCGACGTTATTTTTGCTCATGATAACTCGGCTGATACCGATTTGAATTGGCCTGATGGTTCATCATTGGTTGCAACTTATCAAAGACAATTTGCACCCATCGGAAATGGTACGCACTTCCCCTATGTTCCAGATCAGAATACTTTCCTTAATTTAAACTTGACTTCCAAGCCTACATTCTTTGGATGTGATGCTAAGAACTTATCAAGTTTAACTAGTGATTATTTAGATGTTCCATTGGTAGTTTATCTTGCTAATAGACCATTTTCTTACTGGACCAATACTTCTACATACAAAATGGCCTACAGTTATGAAGAACGTGTTGGAATGATTCAGAACGGGTATGAGATTGAAACCAGATTCAATACTACTTTAGATAGTCAATGGAGTGCCTGTGTTGGATGTGCCATAATTAGAAGATCTCAAGAAAGAGCAGGTATTGAACAGTCTGAACAATGTCAACAATGTTTTGCAGAATACTGTTGGAATGGTGATATCTATACAGGAGAAGCTCTTGGAGAAAATTATTCTAATGATGGATTAGTTTCTGGAACTGAATACTATAACTCCAGTAATGTAGCTGGTATCAGTGATGGAGGACTTGATTTATTTAAGAGAGAATAGTGTAGTAGTTAGAAGATTTTTAGTTAGAAGTTAAGTTAGTAAAAGTTAATACAGATATTCGATTGTTTTAGATAAACAGACTTATATTCACATAAATTTACTATATCCAATAGATTACATGGACTAATTAGTCAATAACATAAATAGTTAGGCAGCTTAGATCTTGTTTTCGTCAATACCATGTTTCCAAACAGCTACATAAGGAGTAGTACCATTTTCACGGTAGTTTAATAAAACAACCATGGCATCTGGGTCCATGGATTCACCGGTATAGAAATCCCAATCATTGAAAGATCCAATGACTTTCTTAACGTAGGCAGTAGCACCCTTTTCGAAAACTTCAACGGCTTCAGGATTCTTTTCAGCTAAATGAGCTTTAATTCTCTTCATGTAACCTTTAATATAAGTTAAGAAAGACTTCTTGTCAAAAGAAGTTTGTTGTAATCTGAAAGAGTAAACAACATTGTTAACGGTTTCAGCACCATCTTCTAAATCTTCATCACCATCTTCAGCAGATGGGTTGGCACCAATATCAACATCACCATTGGCAACAGTGATCATTTGACAATCGGCTTCATAGATGACACCGTCAACTTCTTTGATGTCATAGGCATCTGATAATAACTCGTCTCCGGAGATAACGTCTTGGAAAATAAGCATGCTGACTTAATTGCAATTGAGGATGGGGGTTAGAGGTGGTGAATGTTGGGACAGGTGGTGGGAATTGAAAATTTTATTTTTCGATGAAAAGTTTGGCGATGGGGGATGTCGCGCGACAATGTCGGATTTGAGTCGTAGATAACAGGACAGTGTCCTGCTAATAGTGTCCTGCTAATAGTGTAGTGCTACTGTAGTGTGTGTTACTGTAGTGTGTGTTACTGTAGCGTATGGTACTGTATGTAACTATAGTAATTGTAGTGGTACTTTTGTAGGTAGTATTAGCAGTATTCTGTATAGTGTTACTGTACTACTACTGTATAGTAGCATTACTGTATATCTGTTATAGTACTATTACTAATAGTCTTAAGTCTCGCTGACCCTTCTACAACTACAGCCTTTCTCATACTTTATATCTTTTATTCTCTAAATAATACATATGCTCTCTCTCTTCACTCAAACTCACCATTAAATGCCCGACGGAGAAAGTTCAAGATTCGATCATACACTATCTTATTCCCATTATGGTATCGAATAGAATGGTCACTATCTGGGAAGATCATGAACTCAAAGTTCTCTATATTACCCACATTAAAATCATCAATGAGTCTTAATGTGTTCTGAACATGAACATTATCATCACCACTTCCATGTCCGATAAAGAATCTCTTAACATGTTGGAAGTTAGTGACATTATGGATTGAAGCAATCTCATATCCTTGAGGATTCTCTTCAGGAGTTCGTAAGTATCTCTCGGTATAGATCAGATCGTAAAACTTCCATTTGGTTACTGGAGCTATAGATACTCCGTATGAAAAGATAGAATCATCATAATCAGTTTCAAGAGTCTTTAATGTAAGGAATCCTCCATAAGACCAACCCCAAATGGCTATACGATTCTCATCAACATATGGTTTTTCAGCATATAACTTAGCTGCGGCAATTTGATCCTTAGGTTCATATTGTCCAAGTCTATCACGAACTATAAATTTAAACTTAGCTCCTAATTCAGGATTATGATTATTGAATCCTGTACCTCTACCATCTACTGTAATTACTATAGCATCTAATTCGGCAGCTACAACCGCACTGAAACTTACATCAAATGATTTAGTCACCAATTGAGCTCCAGGACCTCCATAAACAAAAAAGAGTACGGGATATTGACGAGTCTCATCAAAATCAAGAGGATACGTTTCAACCACATTGGCTTTAAACTCTTCACCCGAATCCTTATCGGTTAACGTAAGAACTTTATAGTCCACTCGAGGTAAAGAATACTTGGCCAAGTTAGTGGTGATTTTCTCATTAGATTCAATGGTTCGAATCTCCTGAGCTGACTTTAAATCGATAAGTTTTTGATAGGGAACTTGAGGTCCAGCATAAGTGAGTAAAAGGTATCTAGATCCTGCTGAAAAGGAGCCACTAAACCAACCTTCACCATCAGTAATATCTCTAATAATAGGAAGTCCATTATTAGAAGTATCTAATAAGTTAATGGTATGAATATGTCTCTCAATAGATGATTTACTGGTACTTACAAAGTAGATATCGTTTGAAGTATAATCATAGGCTTTAACGCCTCCTACAACTTCCCAAAGTCCACTAGTAAGTAATCTACCTGTATCATTCTGAGGAGGACTAAAGTATGCTAAATGGTTATATCCATTAACTACCACAGTATCGATATATCCATCATCTACAATACCAATAGATTCATTCTTAGGGACATAGAAGGTATTAGAACCCACTTCAAACCATGAGTTCTCGGCCGTTAATGATCTCACCGGTTCATAAGACTCTTGAGCTCCATCCGCAAGGAAGATCTCTAATAAATCGCTAGCACGATTCGATGTCTTAACCAATACTGAAGATCCTACCCAAACCACTTCAGTAACCAACCGAGTTTCTGGAGTTATGGTAGAAGAATCTAACAGTAATACTGTCAGTAAATCTGTCAGTAAATCATATATCACTACGTCTACAATAGGATTAGGATATCCTGCTTTAGGATACTTAATCTTGACTACTTCCGGGTAATCCTCATGACCATCTTGTACATAATAAGGGATGGTGAATTCCGGAACAAACGTATCATTGGATTTAAGAAACGTTATCTTATCACTGGTAGGTGACCACCATAACACAATATCGGTACCGTACACTTCTTCTTCATATACCCAATCTGGCTTACCGTTAAATACTTGACTACTGCCATCGGTAGTGACTCTTCTGGTTTGTCCATTAACAATGTTCTTAATATATATATCATTAGCGACAATGTATGCTACACTAGTGGAGTCAGGTGACCATGACGTCACGGCCACAAGGTTGTCATCTACAAGGGGTACAATACTGCCATCATCCAACAGTAATAACCAGTATAACGCATACGTAGAATGTCTCCAATTGTGCGTAGTATTGGTCCTGAGTAAAGCTCTCGTTAAATCCGGCGACGAGATGAGCTCATCGATGGTATAGTTAACTCCATTACTGAGAAATGTCAGACCGTTGAATAGCGACACAGAACTCTCATCCACTACGGACTTAACGATATACTGAGTGTTACCGTCAATTTCATCGGCTACTAAATAAGTACCCTTATCGTTAGCGATAGACTGAGGCTCGGTAATCCATTGGAGCGACTTGAAATTGGGTTTGAACTCGCCGGCTCGAACGGCCGTGAAGTTTAGTGGGATCTTCCCGTCGGCATCATAGGGAGACTTATACGGTTGTTTATAGTGGTGGTGGTCCTGGTGGTGATGGTTGTGGTTGTGGTGGTGGTTGTGGAGATGGTGGTACTCAGTAGCGAGCAGGAAGTTCTCGATAGCCACCAACAAGAAGGAAGTTCCCCACACAAGTATAGCCAAGAGGACTCCGCCTACGAAATAGTGTCTGTAGTGGAGAGTAGGGGGTCTCTTGTCCATATTCATTTTTGTTGTTATAGTCGGTAAGAGTTGGTGAGAGTTGGGGAATTGTGGAGGTTATTAATAGTTACTGTGGTGGTGGTGCTGGTGCTGGTGGGTCGTGCGGCCGCATTAAGCCGGGGAGGGTGTGACCGTATTTACGCAGCAGTATCATATCTACGCATTTTTGTACAACTTTTATTGAAGAATATACAGATTAGAAGTGAAAAGAACGTATAGATAGAGATAGATATTTAAGATTATGGAGTCAGAGTCGTACCTGTACCATAACCTAGGCGTTTCTCTTCGCCATGATAAGAATGAGGAGTAGTCACTACATTAGTGAGTAATACCGGACTGAATTCAACAATGATCTTTCGTAAATTAGTTCTCCGAATAGGTTTAGATAAGAATCCACTCATTCCACTATTAAGACATTCCTTAACATTACTTTCATCCGCAAAGGCCGTTAACGCAATGATAGGATTAGTGAAATGTAAGTTATTTCTTATCATCTTAGTGGCCAAGAGTCCATCGACTTTCGGCATTTGAACATCCATAAATACCAAATCATAATGATCATTTGTAGTTAATGATTCCTTAACCAATTCGACGGCTTCGGCTCCGTTGCACGCGAGTGTCACGTTCTCAAACCCTTCAAGTTTTAACATTCTCTTAATGACTTCCTGGTTCACAAGGTTATCCTCGGCCACTAAGATCTTCAAGTGATTGAGTTCGTCTAAGACATGATGATGAACATCCAGGGTGCTGGCTGTAGTGGAGCTGGCTGTGCCTGTGGACGAGCGAGTGATGAGGAGAGGCTTTTCAAAGACATGTCTATCGAACTTGAGGGGCTTGTCGAGGGCCGACGATGACGAGTGGGACCGTTCGTGGGTGGGGTACGGAGCCGTAGTAGCGGTAGTGGATGTGGCAGCAGCAGTAGTGGCAGCAGCAGTAGTGGCTGCAGTAGTGGCTGCAGTAGTGGCAGCACTGACAGCTCCAGGCTCTTCGTGCTTAAGGAGGGGCTCGGCCTCATAGTCATCAACAGTATCGTAGTCCTGCGCTGGCTCTCCCTCATAGTCCGTCTTATCACTATCGAGCGTATCGTCATGAACCTCTTCATCAAACTGGTTCTTGAACGACACCTTCCGGTTGGTCTTGGAGTAGGGATTGAATTCATCCTCACAGAACTCGGCCATCTCATCATCATTAACCATAATCTCTCCCGTTTGTGGGAGTGGGACTGTGAATATAAAGGTCAGTCCCACACCTACGCGGGATTTGAGCGTTAGCGTACCTTTCATCATGGTTGCCAATTGTCGACAAATAGATAACCCTAATCCGGTACCACCATAACTTCTTGATAATGTTTGATCCCCTTGAACAAATGGTTCAAATACCTTTTCTTGAAGGGCCGGTTCGATCCCGGGACCGGTATCGGTGACCTCAATTTGAATAACCCACGTCTTGGGCTTATATATTCTTCTTATCTTAAAGGCCTTATTGTTCTTAACCAATTCGGAATTGGCCATATTGCTACTGGAGGTTCGGGTAGCAGGGGAGAGAATGGTTGAGTGTTTAGGGAGACTGGCCGACGAGAGGGAGGTGGAGGTAGTGATGGAATGAGGCCGTGGTAGAGGTCCTGGCGGCGGAGGAGGTGCCGTACCATTACCAGTACCAGTACCAGTACCAGTACCAGTAGAGGCCGCAGTCTTGGCAGTCATGGCAGTCCCAGTACTGGTAGTAGTGGCTGCAGTGGCAGCTGTGGCTACCGTAGAACCACTGGCGTCGGTAGGAAGACGAGGAAGAGGTTTGTGGTGACTGAACTGAGACTCAAAGATCTTATTCTCGTACTCGGCCGTCAGGAGCGTGAGCAAACTGATGTTGTCGGAGGAGGAGTGTCTGTGATTTTTGGCGGTTGCGGCCGTGGCAGTAGCCGTGGCAGTGCCAGTGCCAGTGCCAGTGCCAGAGGCAGTAGTGATGTTATGGTTGTTGTTGTGAGGATGGAGTGTCGCTACGTCTCCTGAGCTGTCCAGTGGATCCCGGTGAGTGTACACCTGTCTATACTCCTCCTTAGCGGACTTCTCCGCGTCATACTCACCTAGGAGTCTGAAATTTACGTCAACAGATCCATCGACTGGCGTAAACTTAAGCGAGTTCAGCACCAAGTTCATGACTATCTGAATAATCCGATTAGAATCTCCATAAATAATCAATTTCCGAAAGATATTAGGACGCACAAGAATGCGGAAATTGACCCGCTGATCGGAAGCCAACTTATCAAAGATCGACTTCACCTGATACACCACTTCCAAGATCTGGAAGTTGGACTTCTCAAGTCTCGACCGATTAAGGGTATTCTTGGAATAGGTAAGAAGTTCCGTAAGAATATGTAGAAGTAACTCTCCTGAACGATGAATGAGTTTAAGAGAGTCCTGAATGATCAGAGGATCTCTTTCGTCCATGGCTATCGAAGTCATCCCCAAGATCCCGTTAAGAGGAGTTCTTAATTCATGAGAGATATTGGCAATGAATACCGTCTTGGCTTCATTGGCTGACTCGGCTTCTATCTTGGACGCTTCAAGTTCCTTCGTCCGGGATTTGACTCGTTCCTCCAAATGAGTATACTGCTTATCCAATTCCGTTGTCATGATATTGAATGCGTCGGAAAGTTCCGTAAACTCATCCTTAAAGAACTTCTTCGAATGAGGAATGCGGCCGGGGAGTCTTATGGCCGTCGAGTATGAAGATGTGGATGAATGGATACTCGACCGTTTAGGTGGAGATGCGGCCGTCAACTCCTGTTTGGGTTTATAGAAGAGTGATCCATAGGCCGGAGGTGCCGTAATGGTCTGGAGTTGTTTGGTAGACACATTCAGTTGTTGTTCATCAAACTCCTTCTTGGACTTGGTGATGGCTTCCGTGGCTTCCCGCAATTTAGTGATGGGTCTTATGAAAAATACCGCTAGAGGGAAAGTAATGAAACACATAAACACTCCTATACCGATGACTACTCCGATGATAATCTTCGTAAGACTATGAACAGGTTGAAGGAATGTGGATCGAGTCTGTTCGATGACTACGGCCCAGATGGTATTGGGATCGAGTTGGATTTGGGTGAATCCAATGGCAATGTTTGCTCCGGAGAAGGACCGGACTTTGGTAGAGGAACCAGTAGTCTTGGAGAAGGATTCCTTTATGGCCAGAGAACTATTAATGTTGTAGAAGGTATTGGGAGTAAGCGTACTATCCTTAACGGGGAAGATGGATTGGAATCCGATAGGATTCTTACTATTGGTAGACGATGGATTGCCACTATTATCTACTCCGGTAATGGGGTTCCCATAGACGGGTTTAACCGCAACAACATTATAAGTAGAGGCGGCACCTCCGCCTCCAGCGGTCGTATCATTAATGGCAATTTGAATATTCTGAGCACTGGCAAGAACAGTAAGATATCCCAGTAATGAAGGGGTGGAAAGGATAATGGATGAGTTGGAATAGATAGGAAGGGTTATTCCCATAAAGTATGCACTAGAAGGGTCGGTAGTATTGGAGATAGGACCGGTGAAATATGCTTGAATATTAGATGAATTAACATTGAGTAAACTATCAGGAATAGATGCATTGGCAGATAATGGATATAGCACATCCATGGCCGGTAATGAGATGGCCGTGATGTTATTGTAGGATTCCGCCATAACTTCAAGATCTAAGTTATAGAGTCTTGCGGCCGCAAATAGTTCCAGGGAATAGAGAAACTGATCAAGAGCCAGTTGAGCTCCCGCAAAGATTTCTGTAGAACTATTACCGGCTCTATATGATGATAGGGGGGAAAATATGGTGTCTCTGGTAGTGACCCAATACACTTGATAGAATATGTATTCGACTGCTTGCTTAACTTGGACTGTCTTTAATTGAGATATAACTTCAAGACGTTCAGCTCGTAAGTCATTCAAGTTGGAAGTGAAGTAGAGACCGGTGACGATGGCGAGGATGAGAAGGGAAAATAGCGACGAGAATCCCACGAGGATGATCAACTGAGGTCGGATACCGATCTTGAGTCGTCTCATTATGTTATATGGTCATAGGGAGGGTGGTGGAGGTAATTAGTCAAGTGAAATATGTGGTGTTGTACTAACTGTACTCAACTATACCGTCTATACTGAGCTATACTGAGTTATACTGAGTTATACTGAGTTATACTGAGTTACACTGATACCTGACTGTAACTATAACTATGCGAAGTACTGTTGATGTACTGTCTATGTCCCTTGTACTATGTACACTAATCTTTCTATTAATATCGATGCCTGCTCACTATATCACTGGCGTAAATTTCCGTACGAAGGTTTTTTTTTTTTGTTTCTTCCCTTGTTTCTTTTTTTCCTATTTTTACCTACCTGTGTACAGGAAAGCCCCTCCCACCAGGATATTTATGACGTCAAACTGGCTTAGAATGTATGTAATTAATCCCAGTCTAGACAGAGTGTCGTAAATATGTGTCATTAACTATGTCAATCATTGGATATTATATGTTCTATCTATTTGTGACACTATTACTATTACCTAATCTATCTCAAACTTTAATGCTTAATACCAACTACATTTTCTATAAGCTCACCGCCCCCAGATTACTCTGTTGTGGTATTTCTATATTTGGCTCATTGTTCGCTAAAACAGTATGTACCACAGAACCCTCACAGAATGTTCTCTACAACAATAACAAAATTAAATAATAATAAGAAGAATAATATAATAATAAAAATAAAGAATAATAACATGATTAATCCGTCCGTATATAATCTGCAGTCATAGTCTTAGTATCATTGTGTCCCCATGTAAATCAATTAAAAATAGTAAAACAGAAAATAGAAAATAGTAAAATAGTAAAATAGAAAATAGTAAAATAGAAAAATAGCAAAATAGCAAAATACTAAATAGTAAAATAGTATAATAGTAAAATAGTAAAATAAAATAATAAAAAACTAAAATAGTATAATAATAAAATACTAAAATAGTATAGTAATAAAATACTAAAATAGTATAGTAATAAAATGTTCTGTTCGGCTGCTTGGTTTGTTAGCTAACTCCGCAACTCCGACTAGTTAAATGTGAGGGAACCAAATTCAATAAAGTCGCAACTGTTTTGCTTCACTATCTCGTTACTTGGCATGTAAGTCGACTTTAACAAACCTGTCAGTAGACCAAAACATTGTAATGCAGAACTGAAATAAAAAAATAGAAAGAATAAAAGAATAAAAGAATAAATGAAAGAAATGAAAGAATGAAAGAAAGAATGAAAGAAAGAATGAAAGAAAGAATGAAAGAAAGAATGAAAGAATGAAAGAATGAAAGAAATGAAAGAAAGAAAGAATGAAAGAATGAAAGAATGAAAGAAATGAAAGAAAGAAAGAAATGAAAAAAAAAACAGGAACAACAACATCAACATCAACTAATCTTGACTCCAGACTCTAGACCCTTAATCATTGACCACCAATATCTGACTCATGGTGATCAATCATGAGCATATATTGAATGGCTCCATCGGTATCACTATTATAATCAGTAGAATTAACGGAGCTATAATAATCAACAAAGCTTTCCGTATAATCACCAGGATCATAAATTGGTAGGCCTCTACTCTTCTGGTAAGATTTAAATGCTTCAACAAAATCAGATTTAGGACGTCTAGAAGGTTTAGAATTATCTGAATTAATTGATCTATTCTTTACATCATTACCTGAACTTAAATTATCAATACTGTCTAATTTCTTAGAATTGAATTTGGTATTGATATTTAATTGAGAGGATTCAGCCACAGGATGAAATGCAGGTTCTATGAAAGGTGAACTTTCTTTAATTGGGGACTTATTATTACCTTTGCCCCATATTTCTGCATAAGCATCCTCTTCATTATATTGTGAAGAATTGAAATTGGTATTGGATTTAATTGACAATTTCTGCAGCTGAACTGTACCGATATTAACTTGAGAATATATCTCATTATTATTCGTTGTATAAGAATTCTGTTTAATTCCATTTTCAGATTCTTTACATTTAGGAGGATAAGCCATACGATGAAACTTTTTAATTTGTTGTTCAGTATATCCTGAATCCTTATCAAGAGTGGGAAGCTTTTCTCTCAAAATTTCCTTTAATTGATCACTGATCTCTTCATAAGGTTCAATGTATTCTTCGGTAGCTGAGGAATCATATTTATTATCTAATGGTTTATAATTTGTTGGTTGAATTAACTCATTAGAATTATATTTGATTACCTTTTTACCATACTTTTCAGGATAGGCTTCTTTCTTCATAATAATTATTTGTGCTTCAGTATATTCTGAGTCTTTAGTTAAGGTACGAAGCTTTTCTCTAAAAAATTCTCTTTTGAACTTTGCTGTACTTTCAGAAGTTTCAGGAATCTGTACATCAAAGCTATATTGTGGTTTACTAATTTTGGTAGTAATTTCTCTTCCATTATTAACGGGAGATTCATAATAAACTAGAGGATTTAATTGAGATTCATAACAAACTTGAGGATTTAAATTAGATTCATAACAAACTTGAGGTTTTAAATTATTAGGAATAGTGACAGGTTGAGAATATTGTATTCTGTTACCTTTATTTTCCTCGGTAAATTGCTGTTGGTTATGACTAGTTATCTTTTGACTAAATTGGCCCATACGCCCATTTGATTTAGTAACCATTTTATTTCTAATACCTTCAGTTTCAGTTTCAGTTTCAGTTTCAGTATGTCTAAGACGGCGAACATAATCTGGTTCTACTTCATAAGCTTCTCTAATTGTAAAGTTATCTTTTCCTCCACTTATAGTATGAAAGTTTGATCTGTCAAATTGTCTTTCAGGGGAAGTATAAACTTGTTCAGCATGAAAATCTGGAATATATTGATTATCAGGCTTGGAATAAATGTAATTGGATGAACAAGACTTGGAATTACTGTCATTAAATGTATAAGACTTGGAATTATTGTAACAAGACTTGGAATTAATGTCATTGGATGAACTAGACTTGGAACTAATGTCATTATACATGGAATTAATGTAACAAGACTTGGAACCAATATCATTAGATGAACTAAACCTGGAATTAATTCCACTGGATGAACTATAGTTCTTGGAATTAATGTCATTAGATGAACCAGACTTGGAATTAATATAACAAGATTTGGAACCAATATCATTAGATGAACTAGACTTGGAGCTAATGCCATTATACTTGGAATTAGTATCATTAAATGTAACAGACTTGGAACCACTATCATTAGATGAACTAGACTTGGAACTAATGTCACTGGATGAACTAGACTTGGAAATAATTCCACTGGAAGAACTAGACTTGGAATTAATTCCACTGGATGAACTAGACTTATAATTAATGTCATTAAGTGAACCAGACTTGGAACTAATGTCATTATACTTGGAATTGGTGTCATTAAATGTAACAGACTTGGAACCAATATCATTAAATGAACTAGACTTGGAGCTAATGCCATTATACTTGGAACCAATATCATTAGATGAACTAGACTTGTAATTAATATCATCAGATGAACTAGACTTGGAACTAATGTCATTATACTTGGAATTGGTGTCATTAAATGTATAAGACTTGGAATTAATTCCACTGGATGAACTAGACTTGAAATTAATGTCATTAAGTGAACTAGACTTGGAACTAATGTCATTATACTTGGAACCAATATCATTAGATGAACTAGACTTGTAATTAATATCATCAGATGAACTAGACTTGGAACTAATGTCATTATACTTGGAATTGGTGTCATTAAATGTATAAGACTTGGAATTAATTCCACTGGATGAACTAGACTTGAAATTAATGTCATTAAGTGAACTAGACTTGGAATTAATGTCATTAGATGAACCAGTGTCATTAGATGGACTAGATTTGGAATTAATGTCATTGGATGAACTAGACATAGAATTAATTCCACTGGATGAACAAGACTTGGAATTAATATCATTGGATGAACAAGCCTTGGAGTTAATATCAATGGATGAACAAGATTTGATTGAATATGAAGTAACAGAAGGGCTAAGAGGAGGGGAATTACATGAACTATTCCCAACTAATCCTTTTAATGAATTGATAAGGTTTTCTTGAGCATGAATAATAAACAACAATTCATTATTGACTTCGTTATCATCACAAGTTCTTGGATTTTCCTGTTGATTGATAATGGTTAAGGCAACAGAAGTAGACGATTGATGAGAAATCGAATTGTGAGCACAACATGTATTGTCAGCGCTAAAGAGGGAATTAATGGATTGAATGGATTCAGCCCATTGGTTTTTTTCTTTTCTTCCGAAATGATTGGGGAATACTGTTAATTTTTGTAATCCGGATCTATACATCTTTCGGTGAAAATGAAATTGAATGTGGTGGTGCTATAAAAGAAGAAGTTGTAATAATTCTAATAATTTTAAGCGCCAAATTTTTTTTGCAGTAAGATTTTGAGATCATTTTTCTAAGGACTCTGAGTCGTTTTCAAGCTCCAAAAAAAGCCCTTCTATTCAAGCAATTTTATCTTAATTAGGTACGTACACGCATACCTTAAAATAATTAACTAAGTAATAAAATAGTCAATCAATATAGACAGAAACTTGATGTGAAACTTGGTAGCGCATTATATTGTTGATTTGCAATTATAAACTTAATGAGTTTGAAATGTGAACTATTATCATAAAACTTTACTCTCTTTCATAATAATTAAGTTTAAAATTTAATAAATTTAAGAGAAGATGTTGTTTAGGGAGGTAATTTATGTTTTGAATAATTTTTATAACAATTAGCAAATTAATTTGAAAGAGTTTGCTGTACCAAAAATTTTTTATCTGTTAAATCTGGTTCAAACTTTCTCAATAGCTATTTAGATACACTTAAAATCTTCTTAAATGATTTAAACTTCCTGAAAGGCTATATAGGGTCTATAAATGAAGAATTTAAAATCAATCACGTGACAAAATACACGTGAATTGGATATTGTGGGAAACATCTCATGTTTTTACTTCAACAAATTGGAGGGTTGGCCGAGTGGTCTAAGGCGGCAGACTTAAGATCTGTTGGACGGTGTCCGCGCGAGTTCGAACCTCGCATCCTTCATTATTTTTTTGCACCTAAATAATCTATAATGTGCAAAATTTACAAAAATATACTTTATTATAAGAATAGAACAATTAATATATATAAATAACATATATCTAACGAATACCCTGTCCAAGTACAAAATTCTGAGTTTTTGACAAAAACTGATCGTTACGAGGCTTTGGGAATTGAGCAAGTTCCCAACAGAAGTTTAGTGATCCTTTGCAACCATACAGATAACGGCCCCCTGTCTGATTCAAGATTTTCTTTATGTTATGAAGACAATCGAATTTAAGATATTTTTTATTACTCACATAATAAGCATGTCGAACATCTAAATCCTTTAGGGAAGAATTAGCTTTAAGAAATGTTGCTAAAACATATGTTCCATATCCTGGAGCAAAATACTCAACGTATCTATCTAAGAAACCATATTTCTGTAGAAAAGTACGAGCCTGGTCGACTTTAGGAACTATCAAAACTACATTTCCGTCAAATTGATCTGTTATACTACGAGGTAGAATTTGAGATAATGGTACACGAGATGCACGTTTACGTTCTAAATAAATAGGATCCATAGAATAATCAATAGCATTCAGATAATCATTACAATGTAAAGTAGGGGTAATATAGTGATAACTAGCTCTAACATCAGGTAAAAATTCAGTTTCAGTGATATCATCATGTTGATTATTTTCTAGTCTATGACTAGCAAGACTGGAATTGTGATAATCTGCTAGGAGATTAGAATAACTAGAAGATAAAGACATGGGATGAATGTTCAGTAATGAGAAAGAATATGTAAGCAAAGGAAAAGTTCAAGTGAAAAACCAGCGATATTTCTGTACTTAAATACTAATTTAAGGTAAGCATAACATTCTAAATTTTTAGCCTGAGCATATTAAAAATTAATAGTTTCTCTTATTCTAAAAGTAAGATGCATTATTTTATTTATTAATATTATCTATACACATATATCATTCATTAGAGAATAACGATGACAAACACATCAATCCCAATAAACCGAATTTGAAATATACATTCTCACTAATTAAAATAGTTACATACCCTAATTTGGGTAAATAAGCCTTCACAGTTCCCACAAGATCAGTTTTCTGATTCAAATACATTTGCTTCTTAGCATAGAGCCCCAAATCATCTACAGGATTATTATCACCTTTAGTCAATAACAATTGTTTAGCGAAATCTTTCAGATGATGTTCGCGTAATACACGATGAACTATTGGAATTGATTTACCCTTGATTTCGTACACAACAATATCTCCTACTTTAGCATGATCATCACGATTCCATAAAAAGAGGATATCACCTCTTTGAAATGCAGGTTCCATTGATCCTGATAATACTACCACAATGGGTGAATGTGAATTGGTTATGATGGAAAGAGTTTTCCATAATATGAATGCAGAAGTAAACACGTATGCAAGTGTTAAGAGCTGTTGCAATTGCTGACGTACATTCATGATAAGTAGATGATGTTAAATCAGATGATGTATTAATATATTGATAGACAGTTACTTTTGTACTTTCGTGGCTGCTGTTATTATGGAAACTTGATTAAGCATTTTGGTGGTGGTCGCGATGTCGCGGAGTGGATTCAAAAGCACATGTCGCGAAATAAAAGTATAATGTCGTGCCACCTGCCTTATTGACCGTTAAGTATACTCAACCCTTTATATCCCCAGAAATGTGTAGTATTATATGTACATGTAAGATCAAATAGTTGAGTTATGACATCATTAACACACAGAGATCGATTAAGAGAAAAATCAAGAGAATGTGGTAATTGTGAGTTATGTGCTATGTGTTATGTGTTACGTGTATGTTTTATGTTATGAGTTATGTGCCGTGTGTCGTCTTGTTGACTGTGTGTTACCTTCTGGTTCTACTGTGCCACATAACGATATGCTATTCTGGTCGTCCGACACTACAGGAAGACCCTACGGCACCGACTGGTGAACATTAGCAGAGGCTTAACTGCGGTAATTTTCTGATTCGCAGCACTTGGAGATCAAGAAATTTATTAGTGACGGCACTGTGTGCAGGTACAATTTCCATATAAGGAAATCACCAGTTAAAGCAAATTTTACTAATAAACTTAATTTAGGGCCAGAGTATACTTCCAGTAGTTTAGTGAGTGTTTGTAGTTAATATTGCAGTGTCCCTTAATGAGTCAGCAATCATTGTCACCTGGCGTTGCATCTGCCTCGGTATCTTTACATGCCTCATCTCCAGGCTTGGGGTCCGGGTCAGGGTTGGGGTCATCTCCACAGCCCAGTACATCTACAGGTCAACTGGTTAGTACTACTACTCCTCCATTAAAGCCGGTTCAGTCGGTATCGTTTGGGGATTTGAATAATCAGGAACGAACTAGACGGTTTACCATCACTTCTCAACCTTCTGCTGTCAATGTAATAAATCATGAGAATGTGGTATCACCCAATAATACGAGTACTAACGCCAATAATATCAGTAATACTGGATCAGGAACTGGTCCTAACTCAGCAAATGGATCTAATACCACAAGTACAACATCAACACCATCCAGAAAGACAAGTTTAACTAGTAGAAAGAATTCCACTAGTGAAGTGTTAAGCTTTTTACCAAGAAACCCTACATTTCAACCAACAAAGAATCAACTGCAACAAGTACCTCAACAACCTATATTAACTAATATCAATACCACTGGTTCTAATTCAAACTCATCTTCAAGAATTAATTCACCTCAAGTTCAAAACGATGGAATAACTCCTGTAGCTCTTAAGACAAGTTTTTCATTTGATAGTCAACATAATCATTCACCTCATCAAGTTCAATTACGTAAACAGAAATCTCCATCTCCACCTCCATCTGCTACAGTCACTCATGAAACTATACCTATTCCTATACCTATACCGATCCCTCCATCGAATATATCCTCGGCCTGCAGTTCTCAAGTGCCTTCACGAAAATCATCCATTAAGCGAGGTTCAAGTACCAACTCTAATTCTATGCTTTCGGCCAATACCAAGAAAACTGTAGTTGCATCACCAGTAGGTCCACCTGTACCATTCCAGCAATATTTATCTAAAGAAGATGATGGAAAATTCCATATTTTACTTGCATGCACAGGATCAGTAGCTACCATTAAGATTCCATTAATAATTGATAAATTATTTCAAATATATGGAAATTCTAAAATCAGTGTACAATTAATAGTTACAAAGAGTGCCTCATTTTTTCTTCGCGGTATGAAACTTAATAAAAATGTAAAGATCTGGAGAGATGAAGATGAATGGGGGAATTACATTAAGGATATGGATCATACGGAAACTATGTCTACTACTACCAGTACAGCTGGAAATAATAAAAAGAAATATAATCCATTTGATAAGTTGATCTTACATAATGAGTTAAGAAGATGGGCAGATATAATGTTAATTGCTCCACTTTCAGCTAATACTCTAGCTAAGATTTCTAATGGGATTGCTGATAACTTACTAACTTCTATAATTCGAAGTTGGAATCCCAGCACTAAGAAACCAATCATAGTGGCACCTGCTATGAATACGTTCATGTATACCCATCCTATAACTGCCAAACAGTTGAGTATTATTTCAAGTGCAGACTTTGGAATTGAAGTATTAAAGCCAGTAGAGAAAGTGTTGGTATGTGGAGATATAGGAATGGGAGGAATGAGAGAATGGACTGAGATTGTAGAAATAGTAAGGAGAAAAATTCTGGTGATTAAAGCTGATAGAAAGGTAGAAGAGGCTGAGGCTGAAGCGGAGGCAGCAGCCGAGAGAGATGATGATGAAGAAGGAGAAGATGAAGATGAAGATGATGACGAAGAAGATGACGATGACGACGACGATGATGATGATGATGATGATGATGATGAAGACGACGACGAAGACGACGAAGAAGGTGAAGATGAAGAAGAAGACAATCCAGTCACAAGTAGTCAGGTCAATCTATAAATAGGTTATGTAGAAGAATTTATCGTGCAAGACACGACTTTCTTGTAATTGCTGCAAAATTTTTGTAATTTTCTGCTTATACCCAAAAGTTTATATCAGTAGATACACATCATATATGCTACAATGAAGCTTCAAGAAATAATAAACTTTGATGATGTTGTTCAGGCGTTGCCGGGAGTCGATGATGAATTTGATCCCATTCAAATTCATTTAAATGGAAAGGACAAGTATTTCCATCGTAGAAGTATGTTGGAAGAATACTTGACACATCCAGATCAGGGTGAAGTGGACCAGTTTTTGCAGAAGCTTGAAATTACTTCCACCAAATTTCTGAATGCCGATCTATTAAGAATTATCTTACGATGTTTCAGCTTTCACCTTCTCCTAAAATTTGAGTTTGAATCCACAGAAGATTTAGTTGAGCTAATACGACATATTTGTCGATGTATTCATATGGAGTTTTATCGTGATATGTTTCAATATTGGGATTTTACTTTGCCGATGTGCTTTAAACTTCCGCAAATAGAAGATAAGGAAATTGAAGAGCATAGAGCTTATGAGCATATTATATGTGAAGATTTTAAACCTGCAGATCCAAATGAAACTCCATCATTAATAAAAATAGATTCTACTGAATTCTGGGAATTAGGATTAGGCAGTTGTATAGGGTTACTATATCCCAACTCACCGCCATGTGAATTTTCAGCGGATAATATCAAACACATTAGGATTCATAAAGAAGTTAGAAGAACTGATGGTTATTATTGTATCAGAAACTACAGCTTTGTACAAGCTGTACGTGATTACATATTTAAAAATCCAGCCCAGCTCAACTCAGCTGATACATATGGTTTTGGGAAAAGTAGATGTTTTGAAATTAATGAAAAAGTTATAAAAGTAAGTTTTCATTTATATACATATTTGTCAAAAACGTTTACAGAAAATGCTATCCCGATTGAAGTAAGAGCAGGAATTCGGCAGAATGTTAATGATTTCTTTCAAGGAAAAGACGAAAGTGGGAGATTTATGGTGGTTTTTAACCAGTGTATTAGAAAGGCTATTTACAATGGTACAAACTGCTTTTTCTTAACTGATTATGTGAGTACATTTTTTATCCAGTTTCAACTTGGAGATCTTGGAGAGACCGCTTTACTCCGTTCAGTAAGTTGTAAAATAATAAAATTTGAGGAACGAGAAGAACTGGAATATTCACTCAATTTTCATTTATTTCTATTCTTGAGAGAGATTAAGAATAATTGTTATGGCACCATAGATCTCGATTTTTCAGAGTGGCCTGGAAAGTTATATCTTACATCCTGCGATCAAGACAATTTTACCTGCTGCTCTTATAAAACAAGTCATCAGTTAAATGAACAAATATTTCTTTGAAGATATGTGCCTCTGGCAAAGTATCCTATTCGTAAATATCTGTTTATATCTTTTTCTGGTTAAGCTGGAGAATTGTCCGATCTATTGGTACGAAGTAGAAGAACTAGCTTATCAAATAAATAAAGTATACAGTAAATGAAAACATTACCACCACGGCTTGTACACAACGTAATATAGCGTATGGTAACGCTTGCTTACCCCGGTTGTAGGCATAAATTAGAAATAGGCTAACTATAATCTTACTTCATCTCGCATAAACTGAAAAATAGTGAGTCCCGTGATGTGAATCATCATTACTGTTTCTGGATAGTGAGCCAATTAGAGTATGCAAGCAATTTACGCATTATTACTCACAGACCATTATTACTTTAACTTTAGTGCAGAACAGTAGGAGCTCTGAACGATGGTAGAAAGTTAAAGAACTGTCAATTTAACAACTGAGAATGAAATGAGATGAGATGAGATGAGATGAGATGAAATATTGACATTGTGCCTGAAAGGTTTGTTAACTACGCCACTACATGATCATCATCTCAACCTTCTCTCTACAGCCTTAACATTACCTATTTAGTGATTCGAGTGTATCATAGTCTGCCATAACAAGGGATTGTTAACGAGTTCAATTTCATCTCAAATTAAGGGAAAGTTCTAAAAATAGAACACAAAAAAAGAAATTCAGGGAAAAAATGGAAAAGGACCCGCCTTGAAAAAAAAAAACCTTCAAAAAAATAAAAAAATAATCTAGAAGCAGAGACGGAGTGTTAAGCCGTAGGGAATCATCTTAATGTGCTCTCCCTAGGCAAACTGTAAGAAGTTAAAGAAGTCAAGATGAAGAACGGAAATATCAATGCTGTATATGGGAATGTAACCAGACATGATATATGTACCATTAATCTAATAAC
Organism: Scheffersomyces amazonensis; assembly: GCF_036850825.1. Lineage (NCBI taxonomy): Eukaryota > Fungi > Ascomycota > Pichiomycetes > Serinales > Debaryomycetaceae > Scheffersomyces > Scheffersomyces amazonensis. The sequence continues at coordinate 270,540 of NW_027042747.1, read as the reverse complement.
TTGAATATAATCTGGTATATAGTCTAGAAATGACGTAAATTGCTCTAGCTTGTAGCTGATACTAACAATAGTAATATGAAATGAAATTTTCTATACTTAGAAGATTTTACTTATAATTGGTAACAAATTTTGATTTGAAACAGAAGTTTAGCAACTATTAATTCTATTTTGCGATTGATGTCAAACATTCCAATTCCTTTCATATTCGATGCTGACATCAACTCCATCATATCTTAAGTGATTAACGGAGTAACAGAAGTATTTGGCTGCGATCTGATATGGCTTAAACATTTCAGGTTGCATTCTTGACGAGTCAGAATAACGACATACTAACACTTGACGACAATATGAAAAAAGGCAAGGAAGGTAAGACTTTCCCCTTTCTCTCCATTTAATTAGACGATTTTTCTTGAACAATTCGCGTTTTTTTTTTTTTATTAAGATCCAAGATAAGCTTAAACTGTAAAATTGTGAAAAAAAAGAAACAAAAAGAAAGCGAAAAGGGGACAGAATGCACGTGCACGTGTGCACACCACCACCAAAAGGCAATCATAAAAAAAGAAAAGGAAAAGAAAAGAAATTAACCAGCAAAATGTTTACAATAAAATGGAATTATATGGAATTGTATGGAAAATGAATCATGTGAGCAGATCTTTAACTATGGGGAACAGTATCGTCTCTTTGAATATTTGTTTGCTAACAACTTCGAAGCCCGTATTCCCCGTCATACTTACATAACAATACAATCTAAGTACTTTATTTGTTTATTTACTTATTTTTTTATATCATTCTCTTGTAATAGTTTCCACAGACGATGTTACTTCCACATTAGCAGTTACTACTAGGTTGCTATTCAATTAGTTAAACTGTAAAAATAAAAATTTTCACTTCCTGGCAATTAAACTCTTTGCAATAGCAAAAAATTTTTAAAAAATAAAAAAAAGATTAGAAAAATTTAAAAAAAACTACGTGTTTTTGTGACAGAAAAGTATATACAGGTGTGGCACCCAGCAATATATATGTATATATTTTACCTAATTAGGAAGTGTAATATCCATAATTAGTGAAAAGACTGTACACAACTCCTGATTTTTCCCCCCTCCGCCCACTTTCATTTTACATGTTATAATTTTTTTTTTTACCAAGCCATCTCCTAACCACTAACATAATTGATTGCACCGTGTATAAATATAAGTCAAAATTTCCCTCAAAAAGTTTTCTATTAATTTGAAGTTTTCCTTATCGATTTTTATTTTAGAATTTTTATTCTTTCTTTTTGGATATTATTATAGACACTTTAATAGACCTTTATAAACCAATCTACTACAATGCAATTCAAATCCGTCATCATCGCTTTAACTGCTGTCTCTGCTGTTTCTGCCGCTAACGCCACCAACGGTACTAATGCTACTAACGGTTCTACTTCTGGTGCTGCTGCTGGTTCTAACCAATTAGCCTCTGCTGCTTTAGTCGGTGCTGCTGCTGCTGCTGGTGTTGCTTTATTATTCTAAGTTTATTAATTAATTAATTAAGTCAATCATATAATAATAAATCATAATACAAAAATCATTAAAAAATCAGAATCATTCTTGACTTTAATGTCTTGATAATCCACTTTCATATATACAAATGGCTTTTGCCAGTCTAACCTATCCAATTCATGATTGGTTAAATTGTAGTGCTGACTAGTCAGTATCTCAATTTGACTTTATTTGCACACCAAAATGCACACAGTTCAATCTTTGTTAATATTACTTTTTACTTTTAACTATAATATATTAATTTAATCTTCTTTTTCAATATATTATACTATATTATATTCTATTTAATTTTTATTTTATATATAATCTAACAATTTATATTTAATAAACAACAAATCCGACTAATAATCTTTTGCTATGTAGTATTACTTCTATATAATGTACCCCATAATATTATTCGATGTTCTTGATGTTCTGTCAATTGTAAAGCAAGTAATTTGAAAATGTGTATGCTGAAGCCCCTTGATTTTTCCGTAATGGTCCACTCGTGGGCATTGCCTCATTTGGAATATATCGTGGATTTATTACATAAAAATAGAAAGTTACAATGGATATAGAGACTATGTATGCATTACTATTACTAAATAGGTTACTTACTACTAGGTCTTGCCTTAGGTCCCCAGTTCTTAGTAGGATTTTCTTGATATCTTACCATTTTAACTTTTCTCAATTTTGCAATCTTTAAACTGACTTGATTTTCTTTATCAAAATCAACTTGAGGATATTGTTTAGTATTGTTCTTCTTAAAGTATTCAATAATATTATAACCTATAGATGTTGGTGATAAGCTTGCATTATAGTAAATATCTTCTTTTAATTTACTTAATTTTTCTTTATTCTTTTCACTAAGTTCTTCAGATTTTGATTCGAGTTCCTTAATGACTAATTCATTATTTCTCTTCATCCATTCTAAATTAATGTTTAGAATATATTCCCATGGTGCATCACTCTTTATACAATTCTTCTTAGCATGTGTGAGACTCATATCGTAACCTCCATTACCTATAGCACGAGCAAATTGATCAATTGATATAGGTGGAGATTTAAATAATGAAGATAATTGATTTAAATTAAAATAAAATGGTTCATTATTTAATTCATTCTTTGCCATAGTTAACATTCCTTTAATACGTTCTGTAGTTCCAAATATGGATTTATCACTATTATTATTAATTTCAAGAATTTTATTAATAAATTCTTCATTATGTAATGGCATACCATACATTGGTCCAGCAATATTATAATCATTTCCACAATATTGACAATTACTACCTATATTAGCAGTACTCTTAGGATATTGAAATTTCTTTTCATCTTTAATCTTTCCAAAATATTGGTGTGCTTTATGACCACATCCATTACAACCATAACTAATCATAGTTTTTGAAGATAATTTCTTAACTTCTAATGGACTTGTTTTAACTCTAACAAATAATCTGAAATAAAAATCAATTGAAAGACTTAATACTGGCTCTATACTTTTCTTATACTTGGCAGCAGTTGCACCGATCATTCCTAATATTAATCTAATACCAACTTCATGATTAGCTTCACTATTTATCATAGGAGTTCCAAAATTATTACCTCCATATAATGCAAAACATTTTTCAGGATATCCTGAACCAGCAATGACTCCGGCATCTGTACAAGTTACAATTAACATCCCATCATTTTCAACTGCTTGAATAGCACTATCTATAAATGGAGATGCAGTTCCATAAGGATCTAAATCAATAATATGAAATTTCTCTGATGAGCTAGCCATATATGTGATTGCATCACCTAAATTAGAAACCACATTTTCCACTTGATTATATTCAATATTTCTTTCAATAGATTTAACAGCTTCAGGTAATAAATCATTAGCTACAATTTTTTCATATTGACCTTCAAGTTCTTGAGCATATCTAATGGCTCTTAGACCAGTAGCACTCAAAGCTTCAAGAATTTTTATATTATTTAATTTTTTTTTCTTAGATGCTTCTTGATCCTTATATTTAGTATCATGAGATGCTTGTCGAAGTGCAATATATGCTTTAATTCCCATAATTGATAAATCTCGATTGAATTGTTGAATGGGGTTATAAAAGACTTGGTCCTTCTTAGGTGTCAAGATTTGGGTTCTACCCTCTTTAATAATGTTGAAATCTTCAACGTTTATACCATTTGTGTTTGTCATTACTACTCTAAGTACAGATCGAACAGTACTAACAAATTTCCTAATCATATACGAACTAAATGTTATCACCATACATTTGAAGTGAAAAATTATGGTCAGAAATTTTTTTCGAGATGCGATAGAGATGCGTTTACACTAGTGCTTTAGTATGGGGAAGACAGATAAACAGTAGATCAAAGTATAGTGTGAGTTAAGGATATATGAGCCTGTAGACTATACGATGATACAAATTATATAATACAATTCAATTAAGTTAAATTAAACTAAACTAAACTACTATGTCAATATGGATTGGTTGAATATAGTAATAGAAGCCGAGCACATAGTAGCGAAAATCTGGAGTGATTTCTCACTCCAAGAAACAGAAAGAGAAAGAGAAAATGAAAATCAAAGTGAAAGTGAATTGAAGGCGAACACCATAACTTGACCAATTGACACCTTTAACAATGTCGAATTTGGCAAGACTACAAGAGATAGTCACATTCTCACAGGATGCGAGTCCTGCCGATATACTAAATGAAGATAATGAGAGTGAATATTCATACTACAGTGATAGTGAGGACGGAGGCGACATTGACTCTGAGTATCAACTATCAGCGCAAGAGCATTGGGAGGAAAGTATTCATCAAGTAAGGCTTCTTGTTAATCAAATAATATTTCCGTTATTAGGAAAAGTATTGGGTAGAAGAGCTAGTCATTTGATATGGAAGAGAGTTGCTGATTGGTGGTTTATTTGACTGAGTGGAGCTTTGTGTATATATCGAATTTAATGAGAAGTAATGATAATAATAAAAATATAATAATAATAATAATAATAATACTAATAACAAATAAATATAAATATAAATATCTTAAGCTAAAGTGGTTAACAATTGATTGAAATCTTGTTGAAGATTACTCTCCACCAATTCAACAAATACAAATCTCTTAAACGGATCTACAATTCCTGAAGAAATCCTTTGAATACATTGGCTCAATATTGAGTTATAATCAAGTTGTTTTTCATGAGTTTCATGACTACTTCCACTCAATCTCTTTGATCCATTACTTATGGCTGAATGACGGATACCTCCATTACTATTCCGTTTATCAGAATTAGATGAAAAGATAGATGAAGTTTCATCATCATCTAACTTAATTTGTCTTGGAGGTAATGGATTACCTAAGAATTCTTTAGATGGAGTTGATGGTTGAGGTGGAGGATTTATCTTTATAATATTTTCATAGATATTATTTAATATTTGTAGTAATAAATTGAAAACAATCTTATAAATAAATAAAGTATCCAAATTAATATTAATTTCTAATTTTTCAATAAGTAATTGTCGAGAATTCAATTTTATTGGACTAACATTTATCAGAGCATTACCTTGAGCATTAGATGGTAAAGTAGTTTGACTTGAAACACTTGAATTTGAAGAACTTATACTACCAACTCTTTGAACATTTGTAGGAGAACTTATACCCAATCCTTCGACTGAGACATTACCAATATCAAAATTCTTTAGTATACTTAACAAATTCTTGATGAATTTAATTTGATAAATAGGGTAAGAAGCAGTAATTCCATTTCCATTATAATTAAAAGGATTATTACTAGTATTATAAAATTCTGAATCTAATTGACCTGAAGCAGCATTATTTGAAGTTATAATATGAGGTTTTGGTGGAGGAGTAGGTGGTAAATCACTTAAGAATGGACTACTTTGACTATTAGATTTAGGAGTGGGTGGTAATTGTTTAGGACCTGATTTACGTTCAGGAGTACTTGGTACTGCTGCTGAAGATGGTGGTGGTGATCCTACATTTGTAGATTGAATAGCATGTTGGAGTTGTTGATGAACAACTCGCGGAACAGACCGCTGCACCTGTTGTTGTTGTTGTTGTTGTTGTCCTTCAACTTCTTCATCTTGCTGAAGGGTTTTCAACAAATTACCCAAAGATATGCCTAACTTTAATAATTTACTCGAGTCAATGGGGAATTTATGATCATTAAGTCCTATCAACTGATCATAATTCAATTTGTATAACCCCAAAAAGTAGTCAGTAGAAGTGGCACTTCTATTAAAGGGAATTGTTCTGAGTAAGCTGGAGATGCTATTGATCTCTTCATCAATTAATATCAATTGGGTACTTGTCATGACTGCACTGGTTGATATAGTAGACTTACAATCAGCTTAATGGTATTGATAAGTGTTTTATATTAGAATCGTTTTATTTTATTTTTTTATGGTACAAACTGAAATTGAAAATTTCCCCATTGGGGTTTATTGAGGTAGGTGAGGCGTTGTTAAGTTAGTGAGAGTTAGTGAGCAATCAGTAGTGAGAGTTAGCGAGAGTTAGTGAGAGTCTGAGAATTAGTGAGAGTCTGAGAAACTTAGCGGCGTTTGAGAAATTTAGTGAGAGTCTGAGAAACTTAGTGAGAGTTTGAGAAACTTAGTGAGAGTCTGAGAAACTTAGTGAGAGTTAGTGAGAGTGAGATATATATAGTGAGCAATCAGTTAGTGAGAGTCAGTCACAGTAAGAGCCACATGAGCGTGTTTATCCATATCTTCATCTACTCCATAGTGATAGCGTCTCTACTAGCATTTATCATCATCTTTGGAGATCTTCCTACTTTCAGAAATACTCCTATTCATACATTAAAACAGTCCCTCGTGACTCTACCAACAAAATCTACTCAATGGTATAATTATATAAATTATCATTATTTCAATAATAACTTACACATCTATCTCAATTGGTTAGTCCCTATTGCATACTTTGGAGTTATAACCTTTTGTACTTATTTATTTTTCATTAATACTTATCCTGGTTTATCATCATCATCATCATCATCACCATTACTATGGTTAGATATTTATATTTATTCAAGTATACTATTAATTTATATATCAACATTATTATCAATTTTTATTACTCCAGGACAAATTAATCCTACTACTTATAAGTTATTTAAGAATAATCAATTAATATTCTTTGATAATAAAGTATGTTCAACTTGTATGATTATTAAACCTGCTAGATCTAAACATTGCAGTATTTGTAATAAATGTTATCCATTATTTGATCATCATTGTATTTGGATAAATAATTGTGTGGGATATAAGAATTATAAATGGTTTTTATTATATCTTATTTCTAATATTAATTATTTAATAACTGGAGCTATTCTAACATATTATGTTATATCTAATGAATCTAATAATTGGAATAAATCTTATTGGCAAGTAATTAAAAATACAACTGAAGCTAATAGAATTACTGGCATGTTCTTAATATTATGTATTATATTTTCATTCATTACAATTAGTTTCACAGCATTACATATAAGATATATCTATTTGGGTGTAACTACTAATGAATTAGATAAATGGTCTGATATCGAACATCTTGTAAGAATTGGTGTATTATATAAATCATCAATTGCCTTAAGGGGTACTCAAATATATGTTGAGAAAGCCATGAATCATGAAACTGGTAAATATGTTTATTTAAGTTTACTTGATGAATCAATTCTAATAGATAGTGAAGAGAATGAACGTATAAGTAACTTAGTTCCCATTGTTTCTGTTGAAAAGGATTTAATTAATATTTATGATAATGGCTTTTGGAATAATTTACGTGAACGATTAGCTTTACACCTCTGGTAGATTTAGACGTTTATATACAATAGATGGGATTTTAATAGTAGTAACTTGTCTAGTCAAACCATTATCAATTGTTGGACTCGTTCTCTTACCACTACCACTTTTATGAACAAACTTTGTAGAAAATTCCTTATCAATGTTTTGATTAATAACTATTAACTGAGTTAGTAATTTTGCAAACTGATCCTTTAACTGGGGATCAAAATACTCCTCTTGTAAATACTTAACTGAATACATATATAAGCGGAATAAATGAAGGATTAATCCATTATCAGATACGGTGCCTAACTTATTTAGTAGTAGTTTAATACTGTGACTTAAATGATCATAATTCTCATTGATTAAATCAATCACTGCTAAATCAACAGCACTAGTGTTTATAGTTGGTTGATAAACATCTCCAACTGTTATGGACTGTTTCCATTGCACTAATTTCTCATTCATGGCTTCTACACGTTCATGTAACAATATCTCTCTTGTGACAGACTCATTTACATCATCAAACTCTTCCTCATTGTCTTTGATATGTAGTGGGATTTTATTATGGGTTAATGGAAGTTTCCTAATTAATGTGCGATTTCTCTTCTTTATCTCCACTTTTCGAAGCGGTTTATTGACTCCCCGATTAGTAATCTGGATTTGATCGTATATGTCAATTTCCTCATCTTCAAACTCGCTCATATCATAATGGTTGGGGGGCTCTTTATCATCCATAGTTAATGGGCCCTACTGTTTTTTTCTTTGATATTTACTGGGGCATGATAGGTAGCGCTACCATATTCTCATATGATCATATTAATTCAAGTATAGTTCAAACTACTTCAAATTGCTAATTAAAGATATGAAAACTATCTTATACTAAGAATATCACTAATAAATTATGTAAACTATGTAAACTATGTAAACTATGTTGCTAAACTCACTAAACTCACTAAACTCACTAAACTCACTAAACCCATTAAATACCGGCAATAAAAAAATCACAACCACCAAGTCTTCCACAAATTAAGCTTGATTATCCAAAATTTGTTTAATTTCATCAGAAATCACCTTTTTAAAACCAATATAGTCAATGCCAAGAATTTGAGTGGCATTGGAATCTTCAAGTTTAGTATAACCAGCAAATTGATTCTTTCCAGCGGGTGTTCCTATTGGTAATTGATCAGCATACTGAGGGAAATTCTCTCTAACAATATCAACAACATTCTGATAGTGAAATCTACCTGAAGTAACTAATAATCTCTTTCCGGCAGCAGAATCCTTTTCAAAGGCTCCAATATGTGCAGCCGCTGCATCTCGAACATCAACATAAGAATTCTCAACAGGAGGAATAGGATCATCTTTCTTTAACTGTAATACATTAGCAATAAGTTGAGTAGTTTCATTTAAACTCTTCAATCCTGAGACAAAGGCTTGAGGTCCAAACACATAAACAGGTAAAATAGCAGTAAGCGAAAATTTAGGATGTTCTTTCTTAACAAAATCCCAAGCAGCTTGTTCAGCAAACTTTTTTGATCCTTCATAAGCTGCAACAGCATCTCCGGAGACAGCTTGTTCATAAGTGATTGGATTCCATGAATCTTCACCTCCAATAAATTTAGGATCTTGTAATTCAGCAAAGCTTCCAGAGGCAACAGCAGAACTAGTAAGAATGACTCTCTTAATTTGAGGTGCAACCTTTTTAATAGATGCAAGAACATTCTTAGTACCATTAATAGCAGGAATTAAAACATCTCTTTCATTATCCTCAGGTGAAAAAGTAACTGGGGAAGCAGTATGAATGAAAACTGAAACTTCAGGGTGACTTGCTAAGGCATTATCAAAGGCACCTTCCTTTTCTAAAACTTCAACAACTTCATAGGAGAATCTAGAACTCTTGACATCCTTGGCCAAGGCATCACCCTTAGAGCTCAGTCTAACTTGGCCAACAACATTATAACCTTTTTTCAACAATTGAAGAATAATATGTTGAGCAATGAATCCAGTAGCCCCTGAAATAAAAACAGTAGAAGCAGTCATTTTTGAATTCGTTTATTGATAGAGAAATTATAATAATTAATTATTATTAATTATCTATATTAATGATATAAGAACAGCACATAACAAATACTTTTTAAAGTATATTGGTCTCCTTAAATACATTTTGAAATCAAAGGATAATGCAGCTCCACAATTCGCACAGAATTTGCAATCTAGGCTTCTCTCTCATCCGTTGCTGCAGTCGGATATAATCCCATGCTTATTTCCCAATTAGGTAAGTGCGGTTTGAAATTAGGGGAATGACAAATCGTGGTCACATACGGCAGATTACCATCCATAAAATAAAACCGTAATTGCTTATGTAACAAGCCATCCGTTTGATGGATTAAGCCAATGAGGGGTTTTTATGAATATATTGGTCTAATAATTGCTGTCGTAATCATTATTATTTTTATTGACAATAGTTTTGCTGTATAATAAGATGCAAAGCTTTATAATTATACGAACTTGACCCTTAAGTCTCTCCACAATTTGTATGAGTGATTATTATCAACAACTGAGTTAATTTTAAATACACTGTGGGGATTAATCCTTTTCCTCTTGTATCAAATATTAACTATGTAGCTCGATTTGGTAATATTTTGGTAAAAATTTTTGCATTCGCAAACTTTGCAGCCTGGCGCTAATTTTAAAATCCGATTTCAATTCTCTATTACTTTTACATCAATATTTCTTCTTGAACTTAACAAAGACCTAGCATTGTTTTGTATTTAGATTGCTTTCTTTCTGAAACTACAATCAAATGTCTAACATCTTTGGTGGTGCTATCTCTACCAACCAACCTCTTTCATTATTTGCTCAAAGACCTGGTGAAACTGCAGTACCAGCGAACATCAGTAATGCTTCTCCAGTTGAAACAAACAGTTTCTATGGTAATATGTTAGTGGCTACTCAAGACTGTTCAGTTTTCACTCATCCTTATAGTGTTACATATGCTCATGCTAATAACAATTATGGTTTGACTGTTTATCACGCCCAACAATCGGATAGGGTTTTCGGTCCTGGAACTCCAGCTTCTTACTTTTATTCACCAACAGGTATTCAAGAATTAGTATTCACTGCTGCCGATTTTGATCAAAATTTCCAATTTGCATTGATTGATATGTCAAAATTTGCTGCTACTGCAAGATTTACTGCTACAAACAACGGCTACATGGACTGTCCTATGGTTCAAGGAATGGGGTTCGTTACTGCTATCTATAATAATTTAGTTCCTCAAATTAATTCGAGTGTTGGTTTTCAATCAGTTCAAGGTACAACTTCCCCAAGAAGTGGAATATTAAAGTTCATTATTACTCTTTTAAATGGTACCACTTGGTCTTTATATGCTACTATACCATCCGGTCAATCATTAAGTTTTAAATTACAGGGAAATAATTCTATCATTACTTCGAATTCAGTGGATGGAGCTGTATTTCAACTTTGTGTGGGTCAAGATGATCATTTTGATTTAAGTGCCGGTTGTTATCCAACTGGTTCATCAATTACCGCTAGTGTCAATGGTTCAACTTGTATTTATCAATTGAATTATTCAGTCTCAGGAACTTCAAATAATGGAACTACTTTAATATTTGCGGCTCCTCATCATGTTGCTGCTTTCACAAGTCTGACAGCCGCTACAGCAACATCATTAACTGCATTATCAACTACATTAGGTTTGATGACTGGTTGTCTTACCAACACCTTACAAATGCAAGAAACAATTCCTACAAATATGGGATGGGGACCATACACTACTATTTCAGGAAATTCTGCTAATTACACAGCTAATGCAATTTCCTCAATTACAAATGCAGCTAATTCAGAAGTGAATGATGATGTCGTTTCTATGGCAAATGTTGATTCCATGTATACTAGTGGAAAAATATTATTAAAATATGCTTTGGTATTGTATACTACTCATTTCATTCTTGAAAATTCAAGTTTAACTAATACCCTACTTCCAAAGCTTAAAAGTGCAATAGAAATATTTACTAATAATACCCAAATATATCCATTGTTTTATGATACAAATTTCAAAGGAATAGTTTCATCAGCCACCGGTGATGCTGATTATGGTAATGGACATTATAATGATCATCACTTCCATTGGGGTTATCATATTCATGCATGTGCAATTGTTTCTAAAGTTGACAAAGACTTAGGTGGAAACTGGTTGACTTCAATTGAAGATTGCGTGAATACTTTGGTCAGAGATGTTGCTAACCCGACCTTAGATGATCCTTATTTCCCAATGTCCAGATCCTTTGATTACTTTGTAGGTCATAGTTGGGCTAAAGGGTTATATGCCTCTGCTGACGGTAAAGATGAAGAATCATCATCTGAAGATGTTAATCATGCATATGCAGTAAAATGTTGGGGAAACATTATAGGTGACTCTAACATGGAAAATAGAGGGAATTTAATGTTGGCGCTTTTAAGAAGAAGCTTGAATCTGTACTTCCTTTACGAGGATAATAATACTATTGAACCATCAAACTACATTGGAAACAAAGTGTCAGGAATTCTATTTGAAAACAAATGTGATTATACCACATATTTTGGTACATTAGTTCAATATATCCATGGTATTCATATGTTACCAATTATGGGTGCATCTTCTTTCATTAGAGGACCAACATTTGTTCAACAAGAATGGGATGAAATATTAGCATCTATTATAAATGGTGTGCCTGATGGCTGGAAAGGTATTTTAATGTTGAATGTTGCACTATATGATCCTACTACTGCTTACAACTTCTTTAACAGTTCATCATTTAGTGATGCATACTTGGACAATGGTCAATCCTTGACATGGTCATTAGCCTATTGTGCAGGAGTTGGTGCATCTAGTTAATTCTGTAGATAACTGATCGGGTTTGTGAATATATGAGGTTTGAAGAATTACAAATCATGTAGTTGCAAAATATGTGGAGACCAAGTGAAGCACCGTTGTGATGAGAAATCATTGAGATTACAAATATGAACCGCACTTACCCAATTTGTATAAAGATGCATAAAATTGAATGTAAAGGAACCGCACTTACCCAATTGGGATATCCCGATTTCTATGATTGCAAAATCAAATCGATGAGCATTAGAAATTGAGAAATGTAAATAGAATTGAGAGAAGTATATAAGAAGTAAAAATTCATCATGTTTCAGTTGAATTCAAATGTTTCTGATTAATATTATTTAACTAAAAATCTATTACTACACACTATACACGCAAATAAATTACTGATGTCTGCTCAAAATCAAACAGTTTTCATTTCAGGTGCTACTGGTTACATTGCCCAACATATTATTGTCCAATTGTTGAAAAAGGGTTATAATGTTGTTGGTCAAGTAAGACTGGCTGCCAAAGGTGATGCCTTAGCTAAAGATGTCAACAATTCAAACTTCTCTTATGAAGTTGTAGAAGTCCTCGAAAAGGAAGGTGCTTTTGATGAAGCTTTATTGAAACATCCTGAAGTTACCGTATTTTTACATACTGCTTCACCAGTGACTTTTTCTGCAACCGACAATGAAAGGGATATTTTAATTCCAGCAATTGATGGTACTAAGAATGTTCTTAAATCAATTAAAAAAGTTAGTCCACAGATTGAAAGAGTTGTTTATACAAGTTCTGCTATTGCTGCAGCTTCTTTCGAAGAGACAGAAGCCCCAGACTTTGTAGGAGGTGAAGATACTTGGAATGAATTCTCTTACGAGGCGGCCGTAAAAGGTAGTGCAAAAGATGCTTACCAGGGATCTAAGAAGTATGCTGAATTAGCTGCTTGGGAATTTGTTAAAACCGAGAAGCCAAACTTTAAATTGACTACTGTCTTACCTGTTTATGTCTTTGGACCTCAAGCATTTGTATCCGGATTGAAGAGTTTAAATCTTACTGCTCAAGTTGTTGCTAATGTTTTGAATTTAAAGAAAGATGATCCTATTCCTGAAATAGGAAGCAATTTTATTGATGTTCGTGATATTGCATATGCTCATATTGCTGCATTTGAGAAAGAAAATGCCGTTGGAAAGAGATTGCTTGTTCATTCAAGCAGATTCAATTATCAAAATATTGTTGATATTGTCAGAAAGAATTTCCTGAAGTTGGCTGATCAAATTCCTGTTGGAACTCCTGTCCCAAAGGATTTCTTCTCACATTATAACAAGTTACATGATTCTAATGCTAGAGAAGTTGTTGGTATTGAATATACTCCACTTGAAAAGACTATTGTTGATCATATTGGACAAATTTTAGATAACAGAAGTTAACTTTAACTCTGCATGAATCACAATTATTTATTATTTTATGTTTTTGTTTTAGATATATAGTCACATGTTATTTATTGTTTATATAGGTTTCTTAATAAAATTGTTCCTTTCTAAATCTTACATAGTGTAAAAGTAATTTTCACAGAAGCGAAATAGTAAAATTTACAATAATAGATTTGTTCAAACCCTCACTGTTCAATAGTAGACCTTAAATTGAAATCAATACATTCTATTATAAAGTTTTATACGAATATCATCGACCGTTTATAGCTGAATATATAACTACAGGAAAAATAAAACACTATTGTGGTTACAGTGAGCTATACTGTGAATTAACCTTTAATCCATAACAGTAGGTTTGCTAGTTGAGGTAATTAATGACCAAAGCAAGTAAGAAACATAATAGATCTATTAACTCCAATGAATGAGCCAATGAATACAGCCATAGGTGCAAAAAAATTACTGGTGAAGCACATCGCATTTTGATTTATCATCATACTGATTACAAATTTCGAACCGCACTTACTCAATTAGGAACGAACCGCACGTATTTCTCAAGGAACGAACCGCACATACCTTTTTAGGAAGAACCGCACATACCCTTTTAGGAAGTTCGGGCTACCAGCTTACGTGAACTCTGGCATTCAAATCAAAGTTGCAAATAAGATGAAATGACAAATACAATCATCCTCAAAAAGCTATAAAAGAAGACGAATCGACATCAATTACCATGTAGAATATTTTGCTTTATATCATCCAGATACAATTATCTTAATATACTTAAATCAAATCAAATCAACTTATACAAATATACTACATAAGATGTCCGCTCAAACCGTTTTCATTTCTGGTGCCAATGGGTACATTGCTCAACATACCGTTGTCCAATTATTAAAGAAAGGTTATAATGTTGTTGGTCAAGTTAGACTGGCTGCCAAAGGTGATGCTTTAGCTAAGGATTTAAAGAACTCTCATTTTTCATATGAAGTTGTTGAAGTCCTTGAACAAGAAGGTGCCTTTGATGAAGCTTTAACCAAACATCCTGAAGTTACTGTATTCTTACATACTGCTTCTCCAGCTACATTTTCAGCTGAAGATAATGAAAGAGATGTAATAATTCCTGCTGTTAATGGTACTAAGAATGTTCTTAAATCTATTAAGAAAGTTGCTCCTCAAATCAAGAAAGTTATTGTTACTAGTTCTGCTGTTGCTGCTGGTGACATTAATGAATTGGAAGATCCTAAATTTGTCGGAGGTGAAGATACTTGGAATCCAATAACTTACGAAGAAGCTGTTAAGGGAGATCCAGTTGCTGCTTACCAAGGTTCTAAGAAGTTTGCTGAATTAGCTGCTTGGGACTTTGTTAAAGCTGAGAAGCCAAACTTTAAGTTGACTACTGTATTACCTGTTTATGTCTTTGGACCTCAAGCATTTGTATCCGGATTGAAGAGTTTAAATCTTACTGCTCAAGTTGTTGCTAATATTTTGGACTTAAAGAGAGATGATGCAGTTCCTGCTATGGAAAACTCTTTTGCAGATGTTCGTGATATTGCACTTGGTCATATTGCTGCTTTTGAAAATGATACCGCTGCTGGTAAGAGATTGCTTATTACCTCTGGAAGATTTAACTTTCAAAGAATTGTTGACATTGTTAGAGAAAGCTTCCCAAAGTTGGCTGATAAATTACCGGTAGGTACTCCAGCCTCAAAGAATATTTTTGATCATTACAACAAGTTAAATGATTCTAATGCTAGAGAAGTTGTTGGTATTGAATATATCCCACTTGAGAAAACTATTGTTGATCACATTGGGCAGATCTTAGAAAACAGAAATTAGTATGTTGTACTTCTGTGCCATTATTTGTTCATTTATCTTATCAGGGATTATAAAATAGTGTTATTAGTTTTTTTATATCTATATTTAGAATATTTTTTATAATAATATGATTTATAATAATTACAATAATTAAATTAAACTTCTTAAATCTTTTGTAGTCTAAAATAAGATAGTTGCAAAATTATGCAGATCACTTACGAGAAAGATTCTAACCACCCCTTTAATCTGATGGTTGGGATTTATAAGTTTATTTTTTTTTACTTGATAATAAACGTAAATGTAGGGTGATCATAAATAGAAGAACTATTAAAAGGACGAGAATGAGATTATATTTCAACCATCACATTTAGGGGCTTAACAGTAATAATAATATGCAATACAGAAATATTGCACCATGTATTTGATTTGAATCTTTAAAGTTTAGTGCTTTGTTAAAAGTTATGTCATTTTTACATGGAGATAATTACAATACCTTACAGCCGTAGGTGCAAAATTTAAAAGCGAGACATGTGGTGAAACACCGGAGATTACTTTAATTTTGTTTTTCTTTTTTTTTTTGATTTCAAATCTTTCTGATTACAAATTTCGAACCGCACTTGCTGTATTCGGAAATAGGATATTTTAGCACCGGCTTACAATTATACGATAAGAAGATTAGTTGCAAATTCCGTGATCACATATAATCAAATCCAAGACAAGTCCATCACATCAGGCGTGATGATGACGAATGATAACCAGTTTGAAAAGTATAAAAGAGAGTCAATTGATCTTGTTTGGAAGTTGATTTGCTTTGTTTAATATCATCAAGATACAATTGTTTAATACACTTAAATCAAATCAAATCAAATCAAATAAACTCATATAAATATACTACATAAGATGTCCGCTCAAACCGTTTTCGTTTCTGGTGCCAATGGGTACATTGCTCAACATACCGTTGTCCAATTATTAAAGAAAGGTTATAATGTTGTTGGTCAAGTTAGACTGGCTGCCAAAGGTGATGCTTTAGCTAAGGATTTAAAGAACTCTCATTTTTCATATGAAGTTGTTGAAGTCCTTGAACAAGAAGGTGCCTTTGATGAAGCTTTAACCAAACATCCTGAAGTTACTGTATTCTTACATACTGCTTCTCCAGCTACATTTTCAGCTGAAGATAATGAAAGAGATGTAATAATTCCTGCTGTTAATGGTACTAAGAATGTTCTCAAATCTATTAAGAAAGTTGCTCCTCAAATCAAGAAAGTTGTTGTTACTAGTTCTGCTGTTGCTGCTGGTAGCTTGGCCCAATTGGAAGATCCTAAATTTGTCGGAGGTGAAGATACTTGGAATCCAATAACTTACGAAGAAGCTGTTAAGGGAGATCCAGTTGCTGCTTACCAAGGTTCTAAGAAGTTTGCTGAATTAGCTGCTTGGGACTTTGTTAAAGCTGAGAAGCCAAACTTTAAATTGACTACTGTCTTACCTGTTTATGTTTTTGGACCTCAAGCATTTAGATCTGGATTGAAGAGTTTAAATCTCACTGCTCAAGTTATTATAGATGTCTTTAAGTTGAAGAAGAATGATTCTATTCCAGCCTTAGAGAGTTTATTCGCCGACGTTCGTGATGTTGCTTATTCTCATATTGCTGCATTTGAAAACGAATCTGCCGAAGGAAAAAGATTGCTTGTTGTTTCCGGTAGATTCAATTATCAAAATGTTGTTGATATTGTTAGAAAGAATTTTGTATATATTCCTGGTCAATTACCAGTAGGTACTCCAGCCTCAAAAGACATATTTGATCATTATAAAAAATTAAATGATTCTAATGCTAGAGAAGTTGTTGGTATTGAGTATATTCCCTTTGAGAAGACAATCATCGATCAAATAAAGCAGTACTTAGTTGAGATATACCGATTATTATAAGTGGTAGTTCCAAATTTTTTCTTTAAATACTGAACTATATATGTTAATGCTATATATGTTAATACATTGTTTTTAAAGTATAAGGTGAATAAAACGTAGATAGTTTAGACGTGAATCTTTCCCAATCGGGAAGGTGTAAAAGATTATGCGTATTGCGCGTATTATTAGTTAAAAAATAATTTATGAGTTACTTGGATGAAGTAAGGATGAGGACCATAACCGATAATCAAAACAAAGTGTGGAGCTATTGTTTAATTCTAGAACTTTAGAAGTAGTGAAATGAGATGACTCAATCATAGGACAGCTTACTCAATTTGTTCAATTACTTTAGCCAATCATCTCTTAAACTTTCCTGTTCATGATTGAGCGCACTTTGTGGAATTCAGTACAAAATCTACCACGATCCTTAAATGTTAAAAATGTTTGCAACTCGCCATTTCTCGGCTCGTAAATGAAACGCTATGCACAGAACTCCTCAAAAATAATTGTACTTTGCTGCACTATACATTGACATAAATAATAATTCTGAAATGTATGATGAGTGTCCTCTATGGTCCATACAAGTATTTACGATTTGGGCGTTTCTCCACTCTTCACCAAACAGTTGAAATTTTTATATTTTGTAGTGTAATATTTTAAATTATATTTTATTCTTTTTATAGATAATACGATTGTCAATATCTAATATCAATCATAGACTAACATACAAGGCATGTCTTCAATCATATTATTTCTATTCATAGTATTCAGTCCTATACTAGGTTATATAGCATATAAAAGGAATCATGGACGAAGAATAAATTTATCTACTATCTTAAGTAGTCTAGCAAATATAAGACCTCCAAATAGTAAAACTCAAGTTCAAATAATTGTATTCTTAGTTATTATATTAATTAATTTTAATGTAATGTATTATTTAACTGATAGAGAAATAATATCAATACCAGAATTTAAAACTCCCAACTTTAATTTATGGCCTAGTAGTGATAAAGAAAATGATTTAGGGAAACCAACATTTGGATTAGTTAATTCTCCAATTTATGATGGTACAAAGAAGGGATCATTTTCTACTATAAATATCCCCATATATTCATTTCTTCATAGTACATCTAATGAAAATATTAATAATAATAATGAAGGTGAAATTGTTAAAACTCAATGTTCAAGTATTTTATTTGAAGATACCAAATCTGTTGAAGCATTATCATTACCAAGATCATTTAGTGATAATGATTGGAAGGAAATGAAGACAATTATGGATAAAATGGCAATTCTTATAGATGATCAAAAATTCTATGGGATGGCATATGTATTTGCTGATTTTAATAAAATGAAGACTGAAGAAACTAAAAATAAATTTATTGCTGAAAATTTCTTTAAGACTGATACTGTTTCAGTATGGCTTGATAAATATAAAATTTATTTCACAGTTAGTACTATAATATATACTGATGCAGGAGATAGGAATAAACCTAAAGTTCGAATCTTCTATGCTCAAGTATTTTCAAAGGACTGGAAAGAGAAGAGACATTTCCGATTTCCTAATTATTCAAGATATTTCCCATCTATTCTTCCAATTCCAATGGATTTTAATAATGAGAAAGGCAATAAAGTAGGAGATATTGGACCTAAAGATCCTCAAATAATCTTAAGGAAAACGATTAATGCTGAAACAGGTGAAATCTCAGAAGAGCCAATAATAATATATACTACCAAAGTTAAGAAGAATAGTTTTAAAAGAGTAATGCATGCTATGCATCCACTTATTAATACCGATAAACCACCCGTACCACTTAAATTCCCCTTTGAACATGAAAATGAAATTAAAGAAGAAGAAAAGAATTGGATTCCATTCTTTAATGATCAAGATGATGATATTAATCATATACATTTCATCTATAGTTTAAAACCTTTAACTATTGCTAAATGTCATATATGGGAAGGTAATTGTACTATTACTACTAATGAATTCTATAAAATTAATTCACCTGATACAAGATCAACTCAACTTACAAGAATTCCAACGGCTTTAATTCCAATTAATAAATTTACTAATAATAAAATCTTTTGGACAGGATTTATCTCTTCAAATGTTCAAAAATGTGGTTGTATTAATGAATTATGGAGACCTCAATCTACATTATTATCATTTAATACAATTACCGGAAAGTATACTATAGAATATATTAGTTCATTACTTGATTTTAATATTAATCCTCCAACTTGGGGTCATCAGCAGAAATCCATATGTGAAGATGGTATATCTAAATTTACTCCTGGATCCATTGTGTATTGGGATTTTGAACGATCAAGTGAACTTGACAGTGAAAATATTGATATAGAAACTGCTCTTCAACAAAATGATTATATGGCTATCACTTATAGTATGTCTGATAAAGTCAGTAAGGTCTTACTCTTAAGAGGTTGGCTCAAACATATAAGGAATGTATTACTGACAGATAGAATTAATGATGATGATATACTATCCACTGATCTATCACTTTTACAATGCTCACTAGAGACTTCTGAATCGTATTGTAAAGCTTCAGAAGATAAATTCAAATGGAGCACAAAGACTTCGGATTAGAATTATTTTATAATTATTTAATTCAGTATATATATTATATTTTTTGCAATAAAGTAATAGAATAATATATAAATATATGACATAGAAATTTTATAAGCAATAAACAAAATAAAATAAAACAAAACAAAATAAAACAAAATAAAACAAAATAAAACAAAAATAACAAAAATAGAACAGAACAGTTGAAGTCATCATGTCAAAAGAAAACAGTAAAGACAGTATAAATTTCAATAAAAAAAAGATAAATATATAAAAAAAATAATAAAGACAATACAACTATTCTTCTTCTTGAGGTGGAGCAGAAGTACCTCTTAAAGTTAAGGGATAATGAGCTGCTTCATCTTCATCATCTTCATTATTTTCAGCAGTTAAACCTAATTTAAATCCAATATAATCTTCAGTATTTAAAGATTCTTGAGCTTCTTGTAAAGATCCAAGATCACCTGGAGTCATAATACCATATTTACCTCTTGGAGATCCAGGAACTGATAAAGGTCTAGTTAATTTAAGATTAGAAGTATTATTAAATGGATTAGCTCCATTCTTAAATTTATCAGGATAAGCTCTCTTTAAAGATAATTGACGAGCTTTAATATATTCTAATCCCATTCTCTTCCAATCTAATAAATCTGATAATCTTTCAGTTCTATTTCTTTGATTAATTCTTTGTCTTCTTGTTTTAGAAGCAAAATCATACATATAATCAGTTAATTGATTAATTGATTCATCAACTGATTTCATTCTTCTATCAACAATATAAATACCATAATCACTAGTATTTTCAATTAAATCTTCCATATAACATCCAAATCCTGATAAATTAGTTGTAATTGATGGTACACCCATTACAGTACATTCAGCTGGTGTATAACCCCAAGGTTCATAATATGATGGGAAAACTCCTAAATGACAACCTCTAACAAATTCATCATAATCTAATGATAAAATTGGATTATTAGCATTAAGAAATTCTGGATGGAAAATAATTTTAACTCGATCTTCAGGTTTATTAAATAATTGAACTCTTCTAATTTGATTTAAAATTGGATCAGTTGAATCATCTGCCATATTATGAGTTACAATTGGTGGTAAACCATCTCTCTTTAATGCAAAGATTCTTCTTTTTAAAAGTACTCGATCAGCTGGTTTAATTAATTCATCAATTGATGGAACTTCTCCACCTTGTAATGAACCAGAATTATTATATCTTGCACAATGTTCAAATAATCTTTCACCAACTTTCTTTTGAACTTCTTCAATAGTACTTTCTAATTGTTTAACAACAGCTTGACCTTTTAAAGTTTCAACTGTATAAGAATGAGTCTTTCCTGGCATAATAATAAATGCTACAATGGTTTTATTTGATCCTGCTTCCTTTAATCTATGATTTAAACGAGCTAAACTTTCAATAAAGAAATCACAACCTTTATTTCTAAATTCATATCTTCCAGCAATGAAAAAGTATAATGTATTATCTAAATCAAAATCATAATTTCCATAGAAGTGTCCTTTAACAAATTCATTAATTTTTTGTTTCTTTAAAGCATGTAAATTTTGAAATTCATGAACGGCTTGAAATTTAACAACATTTAAACCATTTGGTAATACTCCATCAGGTTTTCTTTTTAATAAATGTTCTGATTCAAATGCAGTTATATGAGATACTGTTGTAAAAACATCAGAAGAATGTGTAGCTGATCTTTCAATACAATATCTATGATAAATACCTCTTTTACCAGCTTCTGCATCAACATCAAAATTTGCTAAATTATTATAAAAATCAGTTGAACCAGCACATAAATATCTACCTAAAATAGTTGCATGAGTTGTAAAAATTGTTGTAACATCAATTCTTCTTTTTCTACATAATGGAAGGGCAATTCCAGCTAACCATTCATGACAATGACAAATAACAGCTCTTTCTCTATCATTATAAACTAATTCACCTAAGAACCAAGCCACAAGATAACCTAATAAAATAGCATCATTAGTTTCTGAATCATGATCAGGAGTTGGAATTCCAGCAATATTCCATAAATCAGTTTTCCATTCATTAAGATGATGACCAGCTGACCAAATATCAAAAAGTAATACTCTTGGTGCACCTTCAATTAACCATCTACCATATAACCATTTAATACCTCTTTCACTCATTGAATCTAAAGTTTGTTTAATTAAAGGATCTTTAACTGGTAATTCTTCAACTTCAATTTGAGCTGAATTATAATTTAAAGGACCTACTAAAGTATAACGTTCTCTATATTCAGCCACGGTAATTGGGGCCTTGGACTTTAATACTGAATAGATTCCTCCAACTTTATGAGCAACTTCAGTTGCTACTTCAAAAAGTAAATGATTAGTGATATCTCTAGTCATAATGGATAAATATTATAATGCAAACAATGAGTGAATTAAAAGAATTGAACTTAAACTTAAACTTTGAAGTCGAATTTGAATTTGAATTTGAATTGAATTAAATTAATTTAACACTATGAGTTATAGTGAGATAAGATAAGCTAAGTTAAGCTAATGCTAAAACAAAACTGATATAAGTATGTATAACAGTCTAAATAAAATATATTTCCCTTGGAGTAGTGATACGTTCAAGGTCAAACAAAGTCAAACTAATGAACACAGTCTAAATTTGGAAGTAATGGAGGGGGATGTGGTGAACACTGGGGTGTGTGATGGATACTCAGTTTGTGTAAGTGAGTACAAAATCTAAGGTTTTTCGAGGGTCGACGTACTAACTCAGGAGAGAGAGAACGATAATGGTTAATGAATAGGTGAATGAAGCTACGAATAAGCGAAGAAAGAAATTAAATAGAAGATACAATTAGAATTATATAAGAGAATATAAATATTGAAATTCAAAAAAAAATTCAATTAACATTTAGAAGTCGAAGCACTGACAATATTATTACAAATTGCTGGAGTCATGCTCAGAATGTGGAGAGTCAGTCGGCCGGAGCCCTGGCAGCGAAAAATCTCACCAGTTGTTGATTCCGCACATAATGGGAAGTCAGTTGGGTAACTTACCTGCAGAAAACATCCATACATCCAGCATTACCACCGACGCATTATCCACCGGTAATTTATTTTCAATCCGGTGGTCCCAACCCTACTACCGAGGGCACTTGTATTGTATAGTAATTAATGTAATAAATTTATTTAAAGCCTTTCACAAAGCCCCTGGGTTGCAGAAACAACTAAGAGAGCCGCACAGTTCAATTATATATGTAATTATCACTAATGATGATTATTTTTATTAATAACATTGTATTAATTAAAGCTGGATCAATATACACATAAAAACTATAACAATTGCACTCAATGTCCAACTAAGTCTTCCTTGATTAGCATTTGATTTCTTCTGCTTTAAAAGGAACTTACCTTGAGTAATACCACACGAATAAATATCCATAGCTTCTTCTTTTGTTAAATTAGTGTATGTACTTGTTTCTGTTCCACACCCAAATATAGGATATGGATGATCTATTGGAAATGTAACATAATTAGACATATTTGGGTAACTTGTTTGAGAACATGTTTGGTAGTCACCTACATATCCAGCACTCATCCCACAGATATAAATCTTACCCAAATCTTCTTCATCCAAATTTGGAAATATTCCCCATACCTCGCCACAATAAAATGTAGGGTAAGCAAAAGGAAAGCACTGCTCTCTAAAGTTTGTAATAGAAGTTGTACTATCAGCCATCTTTATCTCTATTTTAAGTTCCGAGGTTGGTAGGCCAGAAACCAATAACTAATAGATAAATAGGTAATGTATTCCATGAATTTATAAATCTATTTATGTGATCAGTTAGAACCTGTATAAGGATTTTATTTATATCTATTACATAACTCAGACGATATTGGTTGGAGTAAATGGTTTGTATATTTTTTTCTTGGTATTTATAGACGGCAGCAAAATACCCTCTTTTCATTAGAAGTAATGATAAGCTTATAAATAAAAACTAGAGGAGTCGTTGTGAAAACGTGCCCAGCAATTAAATAAATAAGTTAGTGTAGCACCAAGAGTTTTGCTACAAAAAGTTAGCAGCTTAAATATTTTCTTTTGTAGTAATTAAGCAAACAAAACACCCTCGGTTTTATGAGAATTTCGAACCACCGGTTTGAAAATTACCGGTTGAGGTGGGTCGGCAAAAGCTCTGTGAATGCGGAGTTGCGAACATAGATGGCGTGTTGTTACTTTGCTGGTAATCCCCACTTTTCTCATGTTCGCCATAGTTAAAGGAGGGGCACACTCAATTAATCCAGATCTTAACTATACACTCGCTGACGCACTTACTATAGTTTGAGAGAGGGGAGCAACTTCTGGACCTGTCAAGCACTTAACCTTAACCAATTACGTTTAAGAACTACTAGTACTTCTACAACTATTATTATTATTACTACTTCAACTAATAGTAACGCTACAAAGAAGGTCATTTTTTTTCTATGCAGTGAATCATACCACGACCCTCTCTAACTTTAACTATTCTCTCCAGGGTCTCTCATTTTCTAAATAGTTTTGTTACCTTCGTCGATGCAACCTCATTTTCTTTGTTACATTTTGTGAAATAGATGGAGCTGGCTCAAATAAAAAAAAGTTGAGTTACAATATTTTACAGTGCACCATTAAGAACAGTCAAGCCATCACGATGGTCAGGTGAAGTATGGGGTAATCCAAATCTTAAGCGAATTAATTTATTATAATATTATACAGTAACTTAATATATTATTTTAAAGTGGGGGTGTCACTCAACAACAGTTCCTAATTAATGGGGGGAGGGGTGTGTGTTGTGAAGAAAGGTACACGACCTCATAACTATTTAAGGAAGCGGCGCTTTCCTAAACGGGAGTAAAGAACTAACTCTCTTATCTATTACAGATATTTGCATCCATATTAAGTATACTAATAGAAATAAGGAATTGTGATGATGACATACTGTAGTGATTGTAATCCATAAGACAATATCAGTTTATCGCATCAAAGCAATGCATAAAATCATTATCCACGCATATGATCTATCATCAAGGACACATTTTGCATAGTAAATTCTTTAACAATATCCTAAATATTCAATTTCCCAGATAGTAAATTGATTGCGAATGGCTATCTTTCTGACTTGCCTAATTCGGACTAGGCCTAAAAATTTCACACCCATTCTTTATCTATTTTTCTTAGTACATTCCCTTTATTGATTTACTGATAACGATTAACAATGAAAAGTATAGTAGATAACCCAAATTGACGGGTTTATTGTGCAGCATTACTTTTATAATAAGCCTATCTTTAATCTGTTGAATTGTGTGTTGCAAATCAATTTCAACACCTTCACCTAACTATATAACCACATGGATCTGTCCCTTTTCTGTAACTTTACAATTATTAATTGACCAACCAAAACCAAATGAATACAATCAAATCAAGAACAGAGGAACATATTCACAATGTTCTTTCTAACCGATCTGAATTAAGACATATTGATCCTCTTCATGCTCAAAATGATGTGGAATTATTAGCTCAGATTGGTTATAAACAAGAACTCGATAGACACTATTCTATTCTTCAAGTATTTGGAATAGCCTTTAGTATTATGGGTTTACTTCCTTCAATTTCTTCAACAATTGCTACAGGGTTAGAAGGTGGTCCAGCCTCTTTAGTTTGGGGTTGGATGCTTTCAAGTATATTTATATTTTGTACTGGTACTTCTATTACAATCTTAGGTTCTTCAATGCCAACTTCAGGTGGATTATATTATTATACTAATTATTATGCACCTGATATAATTAGAGTCCCATTAAGTTTCCTTATTGGATGTTCCAATACTTTGGGACTTATGGGAGGAATATGTTCTATTTGTTATGGATTTTCAGTAGAAGTTCTTTCAGCTGTATCTATCAGTACTGATGAAACTTTTGAAATTACAAATGCTAAATTATATGGAGTTTTCGCTGCTTGTGTAGTTTCAAATGTTATAGTATGTTGTCTTACTACTAAACATACTGCATCTTTACAAACTGTATCCATTGTATGGAACTCATTTATAAGTCTTCTCTTTCTTATTGCTGTACCTATTGGAGTAAGTAGATCTCATTCCTTTAATAATGGAGCTTATATATTTGGAAAGATTGAAAACTTTAGAACTTGGAGTCCTGGTTGGTCATTTATGCTTTCTTGGATGCCAGCTATATGGACAATTGGTGGCTATGATTCTGTTAT
The DNA here is from genome assembly GCF_036850825.1 of Scheffersomyces amazonensis. Lineage (NCBI taxonomy): Eukaryota > Fungi > Ascomycota > Pichiomycetes > Serinales > Debaryomycetaceae > Scheffersomyces > Scheffersomyces amazonensis. The sequence goes on along the minus strand of NW_027042747.1, from coordinate 244,331 downwards.
ACATTGTTCAGAAGAAGCAAAACAGGCTCAAAAGGCTATTCCTTATGGAATTTTAGGTTCAATTGGGGCATGCTGGATCATTGGTTGGGCTATCTGTATAGTTTGTGCAGCTTCAATTAAAGATGGTAATACTCTTGCAACTTTAGAAACTGCTACTGGATCACCAATGGCACAAATTATATATGATAGCTTAGGCAAAGATTGGGCAGTGGCATTTATGGCAATGATTGCTGTTGGTCAATATATGATGGCATGTTCTATTATGATAGCTGCTTCAAGACAAATATGGGCTTTTGCTAGAGATGATGGATTACCAATTGTATACAATTTTATTAAATATGTTAATCCAATTATTAAAGTACCTATTAGAGCCACCATGTTTGCTGGTTGTGCATCTTTAATTCTAGGATTATTAGTCCTTGTTGGACCTGCGGGTGCTAATGCACTTTTCTCATTAGGAGTTGCTTCAAATTTATTAGCATTTGGAATGCCAGTTTTCTTAGTGGTCTTACCTTATGGAAGAAAGAAGTTTATACCAGGATTATTCTACTTAGGTGATCTAGGTTCTTATATGGTTCATATTGTCACAAGTTGTTGGGTTGGTTATGTTATAGTCATGTCGATGTTCCCTGACAACAAAGGTGTTGATGCATCAACTATGAATTATACTGTTGCAGTTAATTTGAGTGTTTGGATATTATGTCTTATTTACTTCTTTGTATATGGTTATAAGTTCTATTCTGGACCTAAGTCTAATCTTGATAGAGAAATTCCCGAGAGTATTAATGGTCAAGAACCTGAAATGACTTTTGATCAAGTCATGGATTACGACAAAGAGAAAGTTTAGGTACGATAGTTGTCTATTAGTGTTGATATATATACATTATGCTATGAATTATGCTAATCTGTAGTGGGCTTATTAGTCATCAGAGTCTTCTTCTTCTTCATCATCATCTTCATCTTCATTATCATCTTCATTATCATCCTGTTCTTCATCAGAGACACTGAAAACTATACCATTAGATGACTTGACTTCCTTGCCAAACCAACCACCCAATTCTTCTTCGTCTCCATTCAACTCCTCATCTTCCTCCTCTTCATCCTCATCATCTTCCTCGTCCACTTCCATTTCGACATCCTCAATAACTGCCTCTTCTTCATCATCTTCTTTTAAATCTCTTGCAACAGTAAGATATTCCAATAAGTAATTATTTCTCTTATTTAACAACACCACATCCTTACCCACTTTATTTAAGAATCTCTGAATCTTTTTCAAAGACGATTGAAATTCAAATTTATTAAGATTAATATATTGACCATGGAATTCCAAAATATTCTTAATCCATAATAAATTATATTCAAAATGAGGATTATCTTCTAAGATTAATAAATCACTTATAAAGTCTAATATCTTAGTAACATAAATTACTGGTAAATCACTGGCTACTAATTTTATATCTTTAAGTGATATTGATTCATATACTTGATGAATTAAATGAGTTTCATTTAATCTGAATGCCATTACTAATGCCATTAAATATTCCTTTTCAGTTAAGGCTTCAACAATGGCTTCAGGAGTTATATCAAGATCCAAATCAAATGGATCAAATAATGTAAAATTATCAACTGAATAAATTAATAAACCTTCAGTTGATCCAGCAGCAAAAGCTGATGAAGTTGGAGAAAATTGTATAGATGTAACTCTTACTTCTGGTCTTGTATTTCTTAATGAAGGATCTCCACGTTTAGATCCTGGAATTGTTGAATCTAATCTATCTTCAACATCACTTGCTTCACCAGCTTCATCTATTAAATCAAGTGGTCCAGCTCCATCAATCATTCTATTACTATTTAAAAATTCTTGAGTACCATTAAGTTGTAAATTTTGTGATACAATAAATCTTTTTAATAATACTTCATTAGAAATATCATACATACAAATTGAATTATTATTACCAGCTCCAATTAATGTTAAACCATCATATGAATAATTTATAGTCGTAAAATATTTAGATCTTGCAGAATTTTTACTAGTGAATCTATCTTCTAAATGTCTTCCACTTAATATATCTCTTTTACTATCAATTAAATGAATTTGATTACCAGTTTCAATATCAAATACAGTAATATATCCATCTAAAGTACTAACAGCTACTTCTTTACAATCAGGTCTAACTGTTAAACTTAATGCATCACTCTTTAATTCAATTGGTTCAACTGATAAATTTCTACCAAAGATATTCCAAACTCTAATAGTCTTATCCCATGATGATGATACTAATACTGAATTTTCATTACCAAAACTTAAACATGATATTGGACCTTCATGACCATTTAATGAATCTAATAATTGACCAGTTTGAACTGACCATACAAAGATTTCAAAACTATCTTGAGATCCTCCCACAATAATTTCTCCACTTGGATCAACAGCTATACAATTAAATTGAATTCTATCAGTAGCAGTATAAGTTTTAAAATTTCTAAATCTTATAAGATCCCAAGCTCTAATTGTACCATCTAATGAACAACTAAATAATACATTACCCTTTTTACTAAATTTTATATCAGTAATACTTGAATTATGTTCCAGAAATGTATATAAACAAAATCCAGAATTTACATCCCAAATCTTAATCTTTCCATCATCTGATGCAGTAACAATTCTTGAACCATCTGGTGAATAAGTTAAAGAATTTACTGAATCAAAATGTCCTTGTTGTTTAAGTATATAAGTTTCTGAAGCCCATTCATAAACCAATAATTGTCCAACTTTTGAGGAACCAAATGCAAGCCATTCACCTGTTTTATTTACTTCACATGTATCAATGGCATTTTGTCCCATACTTAATTGTTGAATCATATTAAAATCAGGTAAATCATATAATCTAAATTCACCATTAGTAAATCCTACTACCAATAAATTAGTCTTTGGATGGAAAGTTGCACATTTAACTTTTGAATCAGAATGGAAAAAGTTCTTTGCAGTAATTCTCCAACTCATTGGTTTTTCAATTTTTTCATCATTATCATCTTCATCTTCATCATCTTCTTCTTCTTCATCTTCACTTTCATCGGTTGGTCTTTCAGTATATTCCCATTTAAATAAAGCTCCATCTTTACTAATAGTATATATTATTTCTTGAGTTTCATTGAAAAAGGCTTTAATAACATAATCTCTATGACCGGCTAAAGTCATTGCTACTGATTTTTCATCAGAATGTAAAGAATAAATTTTTGAAGTCATATCTTTTGAAGTTGTTATAAAGAATCGAGAATCATTTGACCAATTTATTGATAAAATATCATTATAATGACCTGAATAAATTCTATGACGAATAAATGGAGAAAATTGTCTATCTTCAGTAACATCTGGAGTTTTCCAAACTTGAATAAATTTAGTTGTACCAATTGCAAAATAATGTCCATCAGGACTAAATTGTAAATCTTCAACTGATCCTTTAAAATTAAAATGATGTAAGACTGTTTTGGATATGAAATTAACTAAGATGGCTCGTCCATCTTCATCTACAGAAAGCAATAAAGTTTGTTGCTTATTTAATGCAATTCTAACAATATTCTTTCTATGTTCATATTCAAATGTGAAAGATCGATTATTGATTAAATCGAAACAACTAACTCGATTTCCTACAGGACTTAATAATTTCGTTCCATCTTCTGAAAACAATAAGTTCCCCTGTCTATATACCGTTCCCAATAAGTTTGAGAATCTGAAATCTGATTTCATAGTGGTTTATTATTACTTATTAATTGTCTTATTAGTACTATACCCATCGCTTTCGAGATTTTTCACTTTTGATGAGATGCCTAAAAAAATTGGGCTGTGTGCAGGATTTTTCAACTCAGCTAATATACCGACAGTTATAAACATGGAGGGAGGAATTAATGTAGAGTAATAGAGAAGAGAAAAGTAAACAAACCAGAGTATCAACCAGAGTCTAATCCTTAAGTATGAGTAGTCTATCGAATAGAGTAATGAACATGAAGTTCATGCAAAAGACTGAAGGGTCAGAGCGGAAAGAGGGAGTGGAAGAGGGAGAAGTTAAGAAAGTTAAAGATAGTTCAGAATGGGTTAATCCCAATACGGCCGAATTAATTCGAAAGTTTAAGACTCGACATGGAAATAGTAATGTTCATAGTATAGGATATGGTAGTATTAATTCATTTAATAATAGTAATAATAATATTAATGTTGAACAAGTTCCTATCATACCGACAAGGAGACAATGGGGAAGTGCTACTACTACTACTACTACTAATAATAAAGATACTAGTGATGAAGAAGATATACTGGTACTTAAAGTATCGAAACTTAAGGATGGTAAATCTCAAAAACTACAAGTAAGTATAACATTTCTTTAATTATTTACACTATTCTATATTACAGATTACTAACATTTACAGAGTGACTTTAAAAAGTTGAATAATAATAATAATAAAGAATCTCAATCACCACCAGATTCTTCACCGGATTTAGTTAATGAATTATGGAATAGTATTGGTAAGAAGCGGAAAAGTGCCCCTACCAATACGGAACAAACTAAGCCTAAAAGGAATAAGATTCAGAAATAGATTTAGTAGTTACTTCTTTTTCTTTGATTTCTTTGTAGTATCATTATCATTATCAAATCCTGCTTTGATTATAGCATCACGAGCTGCCGAATTTATATGTTTAAATCGATCTGGTCCAAGATGGATACCTCCGAACCATCGACTTACTACTACGATTATATTCCAAACATCCATCATCTATAGTATAGTTTAGTTAGTATTATAATTACAATTATGATTTAGAATATTAATAAAATTGACCTCATACATACCGTTAATAAATGAAGTAATCGACTTCCAGCTGCTGTTTCTCCATCATCATCACAATCTTGATATTGTATACCATTATCTTTCTTAATTCTCCAACTACTTATATTATGAGTAGCTCGACTAATTTTCTTATCTGAAGTTAAAATGTTTAGGTATTGTTGAGCTTGTTCGAGGGAATTGACTCTTCTAGTGTATGCTATAAAGGTTGAATTGCGATCTACAATTGGTTGAGATACGATCCAACCGTCTAGAGGGTTGGTGTTAGTATTAGTAGTAGTGGTAGTGGTGGTGGTGGTATTAGTATTAGTATTAGTATTAGTATTAGTATTAGTATTAGTAGTATTAGTAGTAGTAGTGGTGGTACTGGCAGTACTACTACTCACTGGTTCATCCACAGTATGCTGCTCATCATACACATCCAAAAACTCTTGAGCTTCATTGATAAATTCAAATAAACACACTTGATCAGTATTGAATACTCTTAACATAATCTCTGTGAATTGAGTCTCTAGATATTTCAAATCATTATAGTGTAACAGATGAGTAATTACTTGAATTATATTTGGCATTAGTTGAGGATACTCTATGGGGAAACTTAATTGAATTTGTAATTGCTCATGATTAGGTATAGTTACATTATATACTTGAGGGACTACTGGGTTACATGAGTTAGGGAATATGGCATTTATAGCCTCCAACTCTTCGGTAAGTTCCTGTGACATAGTGGAGAAGTGTAGGAAGTGAAAAGTGTGAAAAATGTGAAAAATTATGGAATGAAAAATTATTTCAGTATACTGTACTATACTATACTGATAGTGGATTATACTATACTGATAGTGGATTATACTATATTATACTGATAGTGGATTATACTATATTATACTGATAGTGGATTATACTATATTATACTGATAGTTCTGATACTTACACATACTGATAGTATACATATATTGATACTGTACTACTCATACTGTACTATACTGATAGTATACTGATTTACTGATAGTTTACTGATTTACTGATAGTTTACTTATACTGTACTGATACTACACTATACATACTGTACTGATACTACACTATACATACTGTACTGATACTACACTATACATACTGATACTACACTACATACTCCTACTGTAATATACTCCTACATTGTTACTGTTCCATACTTTCCCCATGACTAAAGCTGAAACACTCAAAGCAGAAGGCAATAAAGCCTTTGCCAAAAAGGAATACTTAAAGGCCGCTAAACTCTACCGAGATGCCATAAACTTAGACACTCTAAATGCCACCCTTTACTCCAATCGAGCTCAATGCTTTATAAAACTCGAAGATTATGAACGAGCTCTAAAGGATACCATTCACGGTATTAACTTAGATCCAGACCACAAATTACTTATAAAGTTATACTATAGACAAGGTTTAGCATTACATGCATTACATAGAAATCAACAAGCAATAACTAGTTTTCAAAGGGCTTTACAATTAGATCCTAATGAACAATTAGTTAAGGCTGAAGTAACTAAGATACTCAAGGAGTCACCGACTACTAATGAGAATATAGAAATTCCTATTCGAGAGGTACAAGATTTACCGCAACAGTTCAATAGTCTATTGAATATTGAGTCACACACCCAAACTCAAACTCAAACTCCAAAGCATGAAGTATCTGAACGAGCTCATACTGAGATAAATGAACTTTTTAGTAAGACTGAGTCTAACAGTAAAACACAGACTAATCAGTCTAACAGTAAAACACAGACTAATCAGTCTAACACTAAGATTCAGACAACTGACTCTCCCATGACTCACTTATCAGCTCTAAGGAGTGTACCACCTGAAAAAAAAATTGGTGCTTATCGTTACGTTATTGCAGCTTCATTAGATGATTATATTAATACTTTCACTCTGACAATTGAATTAGAATTCTTACAATTTTATATTGAAGCTGCTAATTATATATCTAATGATATAATAACTAATTGGGATTCTCAAGTTATAAAGCATATGCAATTCTTTAGTCAACTTGGTAGATTTAAACTTAGCTTACAATTAATTGATGATAAATTAATTCAACAATTATTAACAAAATTTAAATCTCAATCTCCTACCAATTATAATACTTTATATAACTTACTTAATAAGTCTTAATTAACTTATATAACTTACTTAATAAGTCTTAATTAATCCTCGATGTAATCCCTTTCGAGTATTAATAATTCGATAAGGTTGAACTAAATCAGCTAATTCTGCTGGTAAATATTGTTCTAAATCAATATCAAATATTTTAGTAATAATATATGGTAATAAAAATATACTTGAACCAATTAAAATTGATAATATAAATATTAATATATAAGAATTGGCAATAAATCTTCTTTTCCGTTTAAGTCTACGAGATAAAACTCGAGGACGAATTTGTTTACCAGGTTTTAACCAAAATAACATAAGTGAATGCCATTTATCTGAATAAGGAATTAATAATATAGGAATTTGACTAAATAATATTAAATGTCCTACAACAACATCTCCAACAAAATAACTCATTTCACTTATTTTACATATAAATTCTCGTAATGGTTGAGTAAAAATATACCAACCAAGTCCTGCAGTTACCCATTTCCCTGACCACCATGATTTATTTGATTTATCATGACGAAATTCTTTAGAAATTAATGTGGCAGTTATAATAAATAATAACCATTTTTGAATCATTATTGATAATGTAAATCCTAAAATAGTTCTAGAAAAATCCCAATTTTGAAATAACCAAAGTAATTCAAAAAAGAATATATGATTAATAAATACTAATGAATGAACTATTATAGCTATCCAACTTGGAAATGATTTAAATATTAATGAAATTAATGGACCAATCACTAAGGAAATTATAAAGAAAATTATTAATATAATACTATCAATTAATAAAGGACTTATAGTAATAAATAATATACGTTTTATACTATTTACTGGTAAAGTACCTTTAGTATCATTTTGAGCATTAGCAAATAAATAAGCAAATGCTATTAAACTTATTGCACCAGCTTGTAAAATTGATTGAGAAATTATAAGATTAAATCTTGAAGGTCGAATATCATTTAAAACTTTAAAATCTTCAGTTATATGAAATTTTTTTGTTTTAACTCCCACAATTCTACTTCTACCAAGTCTTGTAAAACTTATCCATGATGATACATTAAATTTTCGATTACCTCGACTTAACCACAGTAAATAATCTTTATAATCAATAAAAAATTCTGTCCACAGATATTGATTAGGATTATAAAGAAATGGACATATTAATAATGCAATTACTGTAACCCAAAAATATAATAAAGATAATTTCCACATTGAAATTGAACAATATAAAATAAGTAAACAACATATAGCTCCAAAATATAAACTTTCAGAAGCAAATCGTGAATATAATGTAGAAAATGAAACTCTTATAGTGGCAAATCCTCTACCAGTACCAATATATCGAGCTCCACCAATTGCAATATCACTTACTAAAGATTTAGCATAAATTCGACAAACAAATACTTCAAATAATGGAGAAAATGATGCAAAATGTTTACTTAATCGAGTAAATGCTTTATAAATCCCTCGTTCAGTTAATTCTTGAACTCCTAATGGTACAAAAGATATTAAAAATACAATAAAAATTGAAAATATACTTCTTTCTAACCATTGAACTACAGGAATTAAATTATAACATCCAACTGGTCTTCTAGGATCAGTTATTGGTCTAAATCTATCAAATTCACATATAGTAGTTTCATTAGTTAATGCAGCTAAATTAATTCCCACAAATAAAAATAATTGAATTGATAATATAATAAATACATTATTTAAATGAAATCCTGGATGAGCATAATAAAATGATAAAAATCGATCTAATGGTAATTGAGTACCTAAATAAAAATATTCTCGAGATAACATTTGTTCACCCATTCCTGCTCCAATTTTAGTGGTGAAATTTAATATTGATCCAAATCCTAAATCTCGTCCTTTACCACATTGAACATATTCACAATGTTTAATTCTTCCACCTCTTAATACAGCATTCATTCCAGCATAAATATCTTCATTTAAATGTAATCCCTTTTGAGCTTTAGAAACTCCACCTCTTGTTAACATAAATATAGCATTTAAAAAATCAGGATGACCATAATGTAATTTCCCTCCAATATGAGCTAAAGTTCGAGCAAATAATGTACCAAAAGTTTGCTCTTTACCAGCTGCTACATCTCCAAGAATTCCAATATTTTCTGAAAATATATATTCTCGAGTTCCAATAATTGCTACTGGATGAGCTTGTTCAGTTGATTTTAAATCAATTGAATATGGATCAGAAGAAATATGCATTTCTTCAAATTCTGCAAGTACACTTCGAATTTTTAAACATTCTTCTAAATAATTATCTTGATTTGCATCAACTAATTGAATATATTCACCTCTTGTAAAAATTACAGCATGATTTTGATTATCTGATTTCCCATCTCCTAAAATTGGATTACCAGATAATTCAATTTTATATTTTGGTTTTCTTGATCCATCTTCTAAAATAGCACAAGTTCCATCAATTAATACTGAATAATAAATTTTTTTATCTGAATTTTCATTAATTTCTTCATCTAAATAACAAATTTGTAATTCAGGATATGCTCGAAGTAATAATTCAACATTTTCCTTTTCTTCCAGAGAAAAATATTTAAGTCTTTGCATTGATACAACAATTCTAAATTTTCTTAATGCCATAATAGCAGCAGCTTCTAATTTATTTGTTTCATCATTAAAGGTAAAATCAGGAGTTTCAATATCAAACATTAATTTTATTGCTCGAGAATAATTCATAAATCCAGAAATAGTTCTATAAAGAGTTTGAGATCTTAATGAAGCCCAAATTCTAGTTCTTAAAATATATTCTGGAGTGGCAATTTTATATCCAACTGAATAATAAGTTAAATCATCAGATATATCTTTATGAAGTGGAGGACTTGAAGATTCTGAATCAAATTCTTCTGCTAACATTTTTGTATCTGTTACAAAACATGACCATTCTAATGGATGTAACAGTTTTAAATATTCTAACATTGTAACATGAGAATATTGTTCTTCTTCTTTAATAATTTCTCGTAATGATAAAGTAATCTTTTCACTATAATGAGGAATTAATACAGAAAATGATGGCATAGAATCTATTGAATTAACTTCAGGCATTGGAGTTGATAATGATTGAGCAAAAAATGTAATTCTTCTTTGAGCTTCAGATTGATCATAAAATAATGCTGATTTCATAGTTTGATCTTCTTGAGATACAAAAAATGTTGGTTCTTTAAGTATTGTACCTCCTTCAATATTTGGATTTGCAACTTGTTTATAAATTAATCTTTGAACATGTTCTAATGATAATAAATGTTCACGATACATTGAAATTATTATAGCATTCCAAACTTGACTAACTAATTTTTTACCTTTAATACTTTTATCATTTGGTGGAGCAATTATTTTTGAAAAGATTCTTTTTGGTAATCTTGAAAAGATATTTCTCCAGGGAGTCCAAATTGATGTTCCAATATAAAATGATCGACATACAGAAAAGATTGTATTCCAAACAATATACCAAAGATAAGTATCAAGAAAGAATAATACAATATCAGTTAAATAAATTAATCCTAATACAATGATTGTTTGATGAGAACATAACCAATTTCCAATCCAAATTTCTCCAGCACATCTAGTCATTTTCATAGCACTTAATTCTCTTACTGGATCTCTTAATGAAAGAGTTAAAAAGAAATAAGATTCAATAAATTTAGATATAAATATTGAAAACCATAATCCATAAGATGCAACTTTATCAGAACCTTTTAATGAATAAAATGATCGAGTAAATAATTTAGTTGGTAAATATCTTCTTCCCTTATTATTTGGATAATTATCAAATAATTTTCCTAATGGTATAAATGAACAATAAATTACTATAATAATTGATAAAATAAATTGAATTATTGAAATAGTTAAACCTAATTTTGTTTGAACATTTAATGGATAAGTTATAAATAAATAAATTGTAGGTAATAAACTTATACTCCAACCAATTAATAATAATAATAACCTTTTAAATAAATGTTGAGCTCCTGACCATTTTCTGGGAACAATCATAAATTCAATAATTGTACTTATAATACAAATCAGTAAAGCAATAACTCCTGCTAATGACATTATTGATAAAGTTATTTGAACTGTTGGATGATTATCTAAATGTTGTTGATAATTCTTGGTATATAAAGTAGGAGAATTATATGAAGTATAATACCAAAACATTGAAATATGAATAATCCAAATTCTATTAAAATTTGTAAATACATGAGACCAACTTCTTGTTTCAATATAAGTTTTATAAAATACTTTATTCCAATTAATTTTATTAAGATTTAAATATCTTTCACTGGGAATTATATTCATAATTTTAGTTTTACCATCATTTAAAATAATTTTATCAAGACCTTGTTTATACCAAAATAATTGATTCATATCATCATAACCAATAATTGATTGATGATCTTTATCTTTATGATAATATTTATCATCAATCTTTTGATAACATTGATCACGATAATAATTATATAATGGATTAATTACATGATTTAAAAAGCTAGGAGTTATATTTTCAACTGGTACATCAGTATTTAATGAATAATAATAATCATTACAACATTTAAATATAAAACAAATACATTCAGGCATAAATCGAATATTATTTGATTCACCCCAACATAATAAATATAATCCAATTTGTATAATACAATCTGCTGGTGATAAAGAATTCATATTAATACACCATTGAGTTTCTGCTTGTTGAAGATTTGTATTTGATTTATTATTATTATTATTATTATCATCTTTAGCATCATCAATATCTAATTGAGCTGCAAAATACCATTTCTTAAAATTAGAATTAACTCCTCCAATATAATCAGCATGTAAAGATTTTAATGCATGATAAGATCCCATTCTTGAAGCTCTTGAATCTAATAATCTCATAAGATAATCAAACATATTTCTTGTATTATCAATTTGAAATCCAAATACTTCAGTTAATTGAATGAAAATTGATTCAATGGCTTCTTTTGTAATAGGAACATTATCAGAATTCCATGAAGGATAAGTATCATAAGCTTTTGTAAATAAATTATAAATATCCAGTTCAGATATAAATAATCCATCACCTTTACTTCTTCTATTATCTTCATCATCATCTAATCGATCTCCAAGTTTAACATCTTGCCATCGACCAGAATTAACAAATGGAGTTTTAAATCCACTTAATGGAATCCCTGTAGCATTAACATTAACATCTCGTTGATCTTATCATAGTTTGTTAGTTAGTTAAAAAGTTTTTGATCGTCATTTTTTGACTGTCAGTCACTAATTAATGAGGGTATATCTTACTCATACTCATGGCAGTAGCAGCCATTCTAAGTAGTTCTATAGGATCTGATTCATATGCTGGCGTATCTGACGGCCGAGCCGTGGCGTTCTGTCTGGGCATAGTTGCAGGTAATAAACAAGTAGTAGTAAATAGTAAAGAAGTTCAAGTTGGCTGTAAAAAAGTATCACCAAATGCGTAGAGGAGGGAGAGGAGGAATGTCAAGTGTCGGTCAACCAATGACTACATACAGGTCAGTATAGATATAGAGATATAGAAATAGAGTATACAGTATACTGTATAGTGCTCTATAGTAATCAGCATACTATACAGTACCATACTGCTTTTACTGTACTATTGACTATACTGTAGTCTAGTACTATAGTATTATAGTGCACTTGACTGTACTCACTATACTAACTATACTGCTACTTTACTCTACTCCATTCATTGTATTCACTAATACTATATTAATATACTATTCTATACTATTATTATACTGTTACTATACTTACTATTGCTACTACTGCTACTACTGTTACTACTGCTACTACTGTTACTACTGCTACTATACTCTATTCTACGCCATTCACTATACTACTACTCTATTCATACTAATACTCTACACTTATTCTACTTACACCTAATCTTCATCAGTTTCACTATCTGAATCATACTCTTCAATCCCATTATATGCTATTCTATTGGGAGTCTTTTGTCTTAATAATAATGAAGTTCTTGGAATCTTATCTTTAATTGCCATACTAATTAATTTAGATTTAACTTGTGATACATTAACTCCTTGACTTAATAAATTAGCAACTAATCCTGCAACAGCTGGTGATGCCATTGATGTTCCTGACAGATATTGTGGATCATCATTTAATCCAAGACTTGCAACATAAACTCCACTAGCAAAAATATCTACGCATTCTCCCCAATTTGTAAATGATGCTAATGTATCACTATAATCATCAATTGCTCCAACTGTAATGGCAGTTTCTGCACTTGCTGGACTTGATATACATGCATTAATATTAGAATTCCCTGCTGCAACAACAACAACTAATCCAGTATTAAATGCTTCATTAACGGCTCGGTTTAATACCAGATTTTTATATGCTCCTAATGAAAGATTGGCAACTCCTGGTTTACCACTTCTCATCCTATGATTAACTGCAAATTCTAAAGCCGATATTATTGTACTTAATGATCCTGATCCTGAACTATCTAATACTTTAACTTCAATTATTGTTACTTGTTTGGCAACTCCATAAGTTTCTGATCCAATAATACCTGCCACATGAGTTCCATGTCCATTACTATCTCCTGAACCTTCTTTAGTAAAATCAGCTCCAAATATTGCTCGACCTTGTAAATCAGGATGATTAACTTTAATTCCTGAATCTAATACATATGCATTAACTCCTTGACCTTGAGCTTTAGAATTATACTGATATTCAAAATAAGTTCCCAGTTTTAATTTCTTCCTTCTAGATATTCGTGCTAAATGTCTTGGAGCATCCTCTTGTACATTAATTTCTAATGCTTTAATTTGAATATCAGGAGTTATTTCTGAAACTAATGGACACTTTTTCAATCTTTCAATTACTGTTTTAGAAAAATTTCCTGAAAATCCGCTGAAATTACCAATACTAAATGTATTACTTATAAGCGCTTTAACTCTTTGAGTCTTAGGATATAAGATATCATAGGCTAAAAATGATTGTAAGGATTCTGAAGGCTTTAAAGATACCAAGTAAGGTACTGAACCTTCTACCACTTGACCTCCTACTAGAAGTACTATGTAAATTATTAGGGAACTTAACTTCATTGGATAAAGAACTGTTGGTTATAAGTGAGAAAAGGTAATCTTGGTTGCAAAAATTTATATACTCAATGAGTGGGAATCCACCACACCACTAAATAAAGAAATATAATAGTTTATAGAGAGTAATACAGTCTAATATGTCCTGAATTGATATATCGGTATATTTACATTAAACAAGCCAATTGGGACTTAGGGTATAGGATAGGGTATATACTATTGTTATCAGAATACTAAAGATTATACCTGGTGTATATCAGTTATACATAGAGATATATATCAATAAATAAATAATACACATTGGTAATACATATAGCCTTGTGTTTTTAAATGGCTATGGGTATTTTAACCTCTTTTTTAACTTAGCTATATTATACCTTAAAAAAAATAGTAACCAATAATTGCATTGGGATGAACAAATTAAGAGAATTATTAATTAATATGGAAGAGGTAGGTAATGTGTTTAATTGCTAATGTGAGATTTTTACGTAGATATTATCATTATGAGAGGAGATTGGCAATTTATTTACTGCTAAATCCTACTTGAAGCATGCTTATATTGAGTTAGTGGAACAGAGCAAAATCGTGAACTCATTTAGACTACATCAATAAATAAATTTATATAATATTGTATATTCAGTCAGATGTTTCTAAATCTAACACATTGGAAACTAAGACATTTATGCCTGTCAAAAATTCAAAAATTCAATGAGGTACCACATTCGTATCAATACGGATTCATTTCATCATAAAAGAATCCACCATGCTTTTAGCAAGTAATAACCTAAATATAATTGAAATGTTAATTATCTATATACGGTGCTCTATTTACCTTGGCATGCAGGAAAAAGGTTTAGACAAATTCAAAGGTAAACGCAAATGGATTAAAAAATGAGAGGGAATTCGCACTTTATATACTTTTAGTCTCATTTTTACAGCCAAATAGAAGAATGTAATTGAACTCTACATTGTAAATCAATTTATATAATAATGTATATTCAGTCAGATGTCTCTAAATCTAAAATCATACAATTAACAAGACGTTAAATGTTTAAAATTAGTATCCATCATGCTTTTAGTAAGTAATAACCTAAATATAGTTGAAATGTTAATTAGAATTTATTGAAATTTATTCACAAGGATTTGCACAAGACCTGGCATGATCAAATTAACTTGATGTATATTCAATGCAAATTTCAAATGTTAAGGCAGGGAAAAGCATGTACATATGTCTAAAAAACCTCGTCAAAGAAGTTCAGCCTACATCTAGTTATAAAAACATACATGATATTGTTAGTAAGTAATATCCTAAATTTAATTAAAAGGTTAGGTGAAAAATGGTATACCCTGAATTATATAAATATGGATTTCTCAACAACAAAGAATCAACGTAATACCTCGAAGTAATTTCTTAACTATTATCTTTTACTATTTTGTAGAATTCTCATCCGTATTTATATTAATTCCTAATCACAAATGTGAAACAAACACAATACTTATTATTTAATAAATGTTATAAAAATATCCTCAAATACAAAAAATAACCACACAAGATAAATGCGTTATTTCTTAGAGAATAATATTTCAATTATTTTCAAGATTCAAAAGTCTTAAAAGTAGAATTATTTGCTCTATAATGCAACTTAACTGATGTGATTGTACATTAACTTCTACAGCTATGACTAACTAAATATTTACATAGTTAATTTAATATATTGACAAGAATCCAATGTAGTAGTATAAGTAATGAGTCACTACTTTCATATTTACATAGTTCACTTGTCTTGTCTGAACTTAACAATAAGCATTCACTATATTCAAAGTTTTTTTAAGTTATCAATAAAAGCATATAGAGCTCCAATCTTCAAGTATTAGTAGCTCAACTAAGTAGTGAACATTTTTATTATACTAATGAAGAAAATATACAGAAGAGATGCTTTTACTAAAACTCATAGATATATTCAAATAATGCAACAAGATATTAAATCAAGAGAATCTAAGTCTAAACGTGCTGCCATGCTAAAATTTCTTGGTAGTTCTGTTTTTATCTTAGTACCATAACTATAAGCTGGCCATTGATAGTTTTTATGCCATTCCATATAAGAGTGACTAAAATCAATAATACAAACTTTCTTGGAATCTAGATCTTGGACAATGATATTAGAAGAGTTTAGATTTAAATGAGCTACTCCTGCTTGGTGCATTTGGGAAACTGCTCTACGAATGGTTGGTTCTAGGTAACGTACCTCTTTATAGCTAAATTCACAAAGCCTCTTACCCTTAGCTGGATAATTATAAAAAAACCCACTGTCTTCCATTCTGTTAGGAGTCACTTCGGAAACATATCTTGCTGTTTCGTTAATTATAACTCCAAATTCTGATATCTGTGGGACAAACCCAAATTGACGTAGTTGATGAAGACTAAATACTTCTTTAACAAAGTTTTTAAGACATAAAGCTAAACTTTTGTGAGCATTACCATTTGAAATTGTGAATGGTACTGTTCTAATTGGGTCAAAGATATTTAAAGTTGATTCATTTCCAAACTCATTCTCAATCTTCACCACTATGGAGTTTTTGCTTCCAAATGTGGAACCAGAAATTACTTGGATCCATTTCTTTCTATAAAACAGGTTATTAAAATCTTCCATGTTTAACACTTTGAAATAAACCCGACCCTTTTTAGATACTTGTTGTACCATTTTCCATAAATTTTTGATTTCGAAAGCAGATACATCATAAATATCATTAACAACTTTATCAGGTACCTCAGTTAATTTGCTGGTATAGTGAGGATCCAATTGTGAAGGTAAAAACTCTTCCTCATTATTTATAAATTCAAGTAACTTATGAATGAAATTACTAGAATTTTTATAAAGATGATTAATAGCTGATATTTCTTTTCCCCCAACTATTGATAACCTTCGAAGAAGGTCATCCGATCGATATGAATGTATAGGATTAGTTAAGCATGTCATAATGAAAATAAACAACTCTAGAGGGGTTCTTAGTTTATACATTTTGCAAGATAATTTTCTTAAAAGCTTTGAGTTTTGATAAAATTGTTGCAGAGGAAAAGCATTATTAAAATCAATGGCAATTATTTCACTATTATTTGATAATATACCAGCCATACATTTTAATGAAAGACATTCACGAAGAATCTTACTGAAAATTTCATTCATCCTAATACCTGGTTCCTCATCAGTAGTTTGATTTTCGAAATATTTCCTAAAGGAAAAATTGTTTACATCAAAAGGTAAGAAAACATCATTATAGCTGATTGTAATATTTGGTATTGATCTATTTTTTGGACGATCTTGTTTTTCCAAACCATATCTAACTTTATTTTCTAAAGTTGCTTCCAAGAGGAAATGTAAGGGTCTTATTAAGTTCCATGTAGTAAAGCGAATTTCCTTAGAGACCCGAAGATCATAGTATGATGTATGCCCACAGATATAACCAAAAGATAAAAGCTTTGACATAGGTATTTTAAAAGAATATCCTGGAGGAATTTCATAATCGAACAACTTAGTTGATTCGGGGAAAAAGTTACCTATTAGAGGTTTAAATTTTAGGTAAGGTTTAGGTTTCGTGTCATATGATGGTGATTTAAATTCTTTCTTGGGAATTTCCATTCGAAGAAAGAAACTTATGGATGTATAATTAACAAAGTTTAGTTCTAAGGAGTTTAAATTCTTTTTCTTTATATAATCACGAAGATTATTTTCAAATACTTGGACAACTCGAGAAAGATGTTTGTTATTTTCATAAGGTAGATAATTTAATTGATGGAAATTATGAAGTTCAAAGAGAAGAATTATACATCCTTCCTTTGTATATTTGATTTGTAATTGTTTCAGAATTTGGAATTCTTTTAACTTTGTATCTAATTCCTTATCAGATATTTGTTCAAGATAAAGTGTTAATCTGTATTTATCATGTTCGTATTTTTGTTTACCTTGTTGATGAATTTTTAGAGGATATATATCATCATTTTTAAAATGTTGAGTTAATGCATTTATGGCAGTTTCGAAGTTGATTAACTTATCTAATTGACTCATCTGTATGACATGAATTACTGATACGAGTAAGTATTAGAATGACTTACAGAACGACTTATGAGTCTATAGTCTGACTGTATTGCATTGAGAAATTACGCAGAGCATACTCATTTTGCAACCATTAAAATGGGCAGCACACGCACCACCAAATAGAGTAACTCTAACAACACATTAAACTCAACTAAGGAAGACAATGAGTACACATAAGTACTTAGTATCACTCCTGTATGCAGATATCTACGTAATCTCTATGATAATTATTCACAATTATTTGGTTAATGATAGAGGCACTGGTGTTAATGACTGAGACTATTACTGAGACTATTATGCAAATTGTACTGGTACTACACCCATATTTTTATAGTAGTTTTCCATTTTCCTAAATAAATATATAAACAATAAGATACAAAAAGTAGAGATAAAAAAAAGCAATTGATATAAAAAGTGGTAATAAAAAGTTATCTAAAGAGATTTTAAGAAAGCAGACTTTTCTTCTTCAGGTAATGAATTAATTAATTCTTTCATGACTGCCAAACCATTTTGAGCATCTTCATTCAAAAGTCTAATAACATTTTGACGAGTTGCTTCATGTTTTAAATCTTCAATTCTATGTTGTAATTTAGTATGATGTTCTTCAATCCAAGTACTTACAGCTTCATCATTTTCATAATCAACGGTTGGCATCCAACTCTTTAATCTAGCAACTTTTTCTAATTTAGTGGCATTATTAATTTGTTCACCAATAAGTCTTAATACATATTCTTCATTTAATCTTCTTCTTAAACGCCAGAAGAAATAACGTCTTGCTTCAACCCATTTAATTTCTTTTCTAATAACTCCCTTTGCTAACATACGACCTGATCTATCATGTAAATCAGCAAATTGAACAGAAATTTGTTGATAAATTGGTAATAAACTACGTTCTCTAGCAGAGATCTTGGCAGAAATTGATGCAATTTCTTCTTGAGTTAATGATGAATCAGTTAATTTAGCCTTTAATGATGAATAAGTTGGATCTAAACGAGCCATAGTACTTAATAATTTATCACGTTTATATTTAATACTAACCATTCCTTCTGGTTCTAAAACTCCCGCACGAGAATCAACATCAGCATACATTTCCATCATTTCTTGATTAATTGATGGATCAACTACAACCCATGAACCACCTCTTAATTCACCAGTTGGAGGAATATAAGTAAAAATTGGTTGTTTAAAATCAACTAATGCATCAACAATAAATGAACCATATTTAAGAACTTCATTATACATATCTCTTTGACCACCAGAAAATCCTCTCCAATTAGCTAAAATCATTAATGGTAATTGTTCACCATTATTAAAATCATTAATTGCTTGAGCAGTTTTAAAGGCAGAATTTGGATACCAAACTTGACCAGCTTCTTGAATCATAACTTCAGTTGAATCAGGATTAGCAGGATCAGCAGGATATAAATTTTCAACGGCTCTAGTTTCAACTCCAATAACTCCAATTGGAATACCTCCAAGACGAGCTCTACCAACAACTACACCTTTAGCCCATCCTGATAAAGTTTCTTGAAAAGAATTCTTATCAAATAATCCACTTTCAAAATCTCCATCAGCCAATTGTTTACCTTCAATCATCCAACGAACATCATATGGTTCATCTTTAGTTGGATAATAATCAATATCTCTATCCCAAGGATCTTCTGATTCTAATATTGGTACTGGCATACCACGTTTAGCTGGAATATATGATAACCATTCAAGAATCTTTTCAACTCCGGCTAAATCATCTTGAGCAGTTAAATGGGATACCCCATTTCTATACATAATTTGGGTACCACCTAATTGTAAGTTTGAATTATAAACTTCTCTACCTAATAATTTATTTATAGCTGGAGCTCCAGTTAAAATAATTGGTTGACCTTCAATTTGAATGGCTCTTTGACCTAATCTAACCAAATAAGCTCCAATACCAACCGATCTACAAGTTACTAAAGTAATAGTAAAGATATCTTTATAAGCTCTTGAAGTGGCACCAGCAATTAAACCGGATCCTTTAAGACATTCAACTCCTAAACCATCTTCATCACCTACAATTGATTTAATTACATATCTTTCTTGACCTTCTTCCACGACTCTTTCAGTAATAATAGTTGATCCTTTACCTGATTCATCAATTGATTTACGATCTTGAGGAGTTAAATATAAATATTTAAATCCTTTATCAGGAGAACCTTCAACATTCCAAGCCACATTAAATAATGGCATTAATTCATTGGCTACTCCTAAACGAGCACCAGAATTAGCAGAAAGATAAATTCTTGGTATACCTAATTTACGAGCTAATTCAGTACATCTATTAAAATAAGTATCTTCTTCTGGACCAAAAGAACCAATTTTATGAGTAATATCATTAGCTACAATTATAAATTGTCTACCACGAGGATATTCAGGAGTTTTAGCAGTAACTTGGAACCCAACCATACCAATTTTATTTGATCCTGGTTCACGTTCTACTGCAGTTAAATCTCCATTTTCATCAGTAATTAATTCTAATGAAGTAAATACATCCTTTGGAACTTTTTGTTGTTGTTTACTATTACTATTATTACCACTATGTTTCTTCCATTGAGAAAGAGTAGCTTGACGGAATAATTCTGGGAAATCATATACATAAGTAGTTCCCATATTATGAGCCTTATATCTTTTTGGTTGTAAGGATTCCTTAGCAGGATAAGGAGTTGAAATAGGTCTTAAATGCATTGAACCTGGTTGTCCAATAGATTTAAATACCCAATCTCCTTTAGTATTTTTAACTTCCATATATAATTCTGATTTAACCACATAACCAGAAACATTATTAATAATGGCTCTTAATGGGAATGAAGTACCGGTTTTTTGATCAGTACAAACAATTCTAATTTCAGCTCCCGTGACTCTTAATCTCCATAATCTTCTTCCGAATCGTTCTAAAAATGATCCAAAAGCGGCTTCAACTTCTTCCGGTTGAACATTAAATACATTCGAGAAATTAATGAATATATGATTTAAATCACTATTGGAAGTATCAATGATTTCAAGTGCATCTAAAATATCATTCATTAATCTATTGGATTCTGCAATTAAGTATTCACTAATACTTATTTCATCTCTAATAACTCCCGTTCTAATTATACCTCTGGTAAAGAATCTCTTATCGGATGGAGCATTCTTTCCCACGGCTTCATAAACATGAATATTTCTATTATCCGTGAAAATTGGTTTAATATCAAAATTAACTAATCTTGCCAATTCTAATTGGAAGGCTAACGCTGGTTCAATATGTCTAATTACTTTATTTTCCACATAATCAGGGGCATTGAAAGTATAATATTGTGGATAACTACCAACAGTATGGGCTATAACAAACGTAACTCTACGAACAGAAGCCGATTTCAAATCTTCACCAAATTCTTCAAGAACTTCATGAATTTTATCCAACACTTCTTGTTCCAGAGCATATCCATCAATACTTGTGATTACAATATTAAGAACATTAACTAATTCTGGTTGGTCTTTATTGGTGGTTGCCTTAAAAGTTATAGTATCTGATGGTTGAATCTTTTCAATAGCAGCAGCAAGCATATCATCCAAATCATCTAAATGTCTACAAGGAGCCAATACCCCAGTTCTTGGTTTTTGTTCGGCTTTTGAATCAACAATATATGATAAATCCGACACAGAGGCTGCTCTATTCATGGCATTAGAAGAATTAGAATCATTCTTTAAATGTTGAATAGCATTATATTGAGAAGAAGCTAAACTTGGTAATTGGAATTTCCATTCAATTATTGGTAATCTATCATGGAAATGATAAGTGATTGGTCCAAGAGAATATGCTCTATAAGATCTACGAACATAGACTTCTGAAGCCGCAATGGCAACCCATTCATCAGGATTAACTAAGAATTGTGATAATACATCAAATACGGTATGTTTAGAATCAACCACTTCTTGAATAACTCCTAATTTAGGTTCTCTGTGTTTGGCATAGATTTCTCCATAAGAAGTTTCTAATACGGCTGATCTTAAGATATGTTCTAATTGATCGGATCTTTCTTGAATTGAAGGTAATGAACATTGAATTAATATTTCTCGAGCTTTAAGGGCAACTTTGGCAGTACCTCTAGTATCTAATTGAACTATTTGTTTTAAAGATTCCTTAATGGATGAAGCTACACTTGAAGATGATTGTAATAATGGTTGATATTCATCTAATATAGCCAAGACCAAATTGTTTTTGGCAGAGACTCGAGAATGGGATAATGAAGTGGCAATAACCACCTTCAAATCCGATTTATTTTCATCTCTTAATTTCAATATAACATCATCTTCACGAGTATTATCGCCCGAGAATAATTTCTCCACATCAGTATACTCTTGAATTAATCCGGCAAAGAAATTATATTCATGTTCAACTAACCCATTTTGATATCTAGTGGTTATATCAAGTAATGGAGCTATAGTGGTACTAAATAATGGATCAGTTTGTGGATCATTAATGGTTTTTTGTAAGAGTTTAAGGATTTGTCTGGCGGGGAATTCGGCATGTCTTGAATGATTTCTTTCTACTAAAGTAGTTAAGGATTCATCTAATTTAGCTGGTAATCTCAGATGTAAAGCAGATACTTGATTACTCCATTCCGAATATGGTAATTCATTATCCTTTAATACTTGTAATAAATTCTTAACGGTAGAATTCATAATTACTTGATTATCATAACCATATAAGATATTTCTTAATATGGTGGCATAAGTTTGGAATTTAAATGCTGGTGTAGTACCTTGAATTTCCGGTTCTCCTAAATCAGGTAATGTCCCTTCAAATGGTTTTGCATGTTTAACTTTAGATGGATCATCTAAGGCTAAGATTGCAAGAATATCTCCGGCATTCACAGTAGAACCTGGTTGTTTAATTAATTGGACAGTTCCATCTTCTTGAGCAATTAATGGCATACACATCTTCATAACTTCAACTTCGGCATATGGTTGACCGGCGGCAATATGTTCACCGGATTCAACTAAGAATTTAACTAATTTACCAGGAGATGGAGTTCTTAATTGAGTTGGATCATTTTCAACTTCTAATAAACAAGTCTTACCACCGACAGATAATCTGGTGGCAGAAGCTTCTTCTTTCCAATAGACTGTATGAGATTTACCTCCAATAATACATAATAACCCTCCATCAGCCAATGAACGAACTTTAACAACTCCTCTAGTACCATTTAAGAATAAAGTATAATTATCTGCTGAAGATTTGGTGGCAGTAAATTTATATCTTTGACCTTCATAAATGAATTCTACGGGATAAATGGTTTTTAAAAGATTCTTATTTGGTACTTGACCCTTTTCTAATGATTCAATATAGGCCTTTTTATCTTCTTCTGCTTGAATATGAGCCTTAGTGGCAGCTCCACATACAACAGCTAAAGTTGGATCGGGTCTTTCAGCCGTTAATTTCTTACTAATTAATTCATCTAACCAACCAGTTGTAATAGTATTATCTTCAAAATCAGGAGTTTCTAATAATTTAATTAAATATTCCACGGTAGTTCTAAAATCTCCTCGAATACTTAATTCCTTTAAGGCCACCACCATATGCTTTCTTGAAGCTTGTCTATTTTCTCCAAAGGCAAAGATATGACCAAATTGAGAATCGGAAAATGAATGAATAGATGATTGATTACCGACAGAGAAGTAACCCCAAACATTCGATGAAGATCTAAAGTTTAATTCATGTAATGTACCACCAGAAGGTTTAAACCCTTCTCCCGGATCTTCTGAAGTAATACGACAAGCGGTAGTATGACCCTTTGGAACTGGTCTTCTTTGACTAATCAATGAAGTTTCAGTTTTAAATTCAAAATCAATTTCAGTCGATGAATGAGGATCGGCTCCATAAAGTTCTCTAATATCTCTAATTCTATGCATAGGGATACCCATAGCAATTTGTAATTGAGCGGCAGGTAAATTAACTCCGGTAACCATTTCTGTAGTTGGATGTTCAACTTGTAATCTTGGATTTAATTCTAAAAAGTAAAATTTATCATCAGCATGAGAATAAAGATATTCAACCGTACCAGCCGATACATAACCAACCAATTTACCTAATCTAACAGCGGCATTTTCCATGGCTCTAAAAGTTTCTTTATTGGCAATGGTTACTGGAGCTTCTTCAATAATCTTTTGATGTCTTCTTTGAACTGAACAATCTCTACCAAAAAGAGATATATTAGTACCATATTGATCAGCCAATAATTGAACTTCTAAATGTCTGGCATCACCAGCTAATTTCATAATAAAAATAGGTGAACCAGGGATTTCATTAGCCGCTTGTTGATATAAAGTCATAAAATCTTCTTCTCTATCGACTTTTCTAATCCCCTTACCACCTCCACCTTCAGAGGCTTTAATCATAACGGGGAAACCAATTTCTTTTGCTTTTATTAATCCATCTTCAGGGGAATCACAACAACCCTTTTGATAAATATCATCCGAAACTGAAACTAAATTAGTAAGTGGATCAATTTTAACTTCACGAACTCCAGTACCAGACCATGGAATACATGGAACATCAGCATGTTGAGCTACAATGGTTGAAGAAATTTTATCACCTAAAGATCTCATAGCACTACCAGGAGGTCCAATAAATACAATTCTTTTTGGTGAAGCTGCTAATTTTTCAGGTAATAAAGGATTTTCTGAGGCATGACCCCAACCTGCCCAAACAGCATGAACATTTGTTCTTTCAGCAATTTCAACAATTAAATCAACATTAGCATAATTATTATTATTTGTTCCTCCAGGTACTTCAACAAATTGATCAGCCATTCTAATATATTCAGCATTTGCTGCTAAATCTTCTGGAGTTGCCATTACAGTAAATTGAATGGCTCTTTCATCACCAAAAGTTTCATAAGCCCATTTTCTTACTGATCTAATTTCTTTAACAGCAGCAATCCCATTATTGGCAATTAAAACTCGAGAAATTACTGTATGACCTTGATGATTTTTAACAAAATCAGTTACTTTTGAAGATTCTGCTAAAGCTACTGTATTTAACCCTTTAAAATGTTCAGGTAAACTTAAATGTAATGAAGAATAATCAGGTGAATAATTACCTTCATTGGAATCTATACTATCCGACATAGTTAATGATTTTAAATATTGAGATATATTGGAAAGTGAAGTATAAGATCGGTTGGGATAATAATTATGTACAAAGAAAGGAATTGAACGATTAAAACAAGGATTAAAACGATTAGTAGATGTCCTTGTAGTTATGGACTTTAAATAGTGAGATGATAAATATCTAGAAGGGTTAGTAAGATGGGTTCGGGTTCGGTTAAAGTTCAAGTGTCGTAGAGCTGAATGGTCAGCGGTCATAAAAGTGTGGGGTGGTGGTAGTGGTAGTGGACGTGTACTGTACTATGCTGTAGTGAGGTAGTGGTAGTGGTAGTGGTAGTAGTCTTAGTGGCAGTCTTATTGGTGTCGGTCTCGGCTTGCATCGCAAATTTTCATCCTTTTCTAGCCGGCGAAAAATGAGACTCACTGGAACGGCCTGGACTGATGAGCTGGAGGGACTACTGAGTTGAGTGTGGTGGAATGGTTAGTGGACGGATTGTCATGGTACTGTGATTACCGGGTGGTTGCTGTAGGATTGAGTTACTAATATGTAGTGGTTGTACAGTAATTGTGGTTGTGGTTGTACTGTACTTGTGGTTGTACTGTAATTGTATTAGTGGATGTTATTGGTGGTGGTGCTAGTGGATCCTATTCCTATTACTATTACTATTCTTGTATTTGTACGATATCTGATTGAATTGACTACTATTGCTTACTCCACCCTTCTCATTGATCCACTGCTCACTTCCTCAAATCTCTACGACTCTCTATTCTCTCATACATACCTAATTCTAACAATCTTCTGCTACTCACAAATACCTAGTCGGAAAACGGAAACTAGGAAAACTATTGCAATAAAAAAAAAGCAACTAAGGTATCTATGATGTTAACTAAGAAAATTAACTTGAACTGATAGCGGTTAATTAAATTATCACTTCAATTGTTTAATAAAAGGATGTGTTGCTGTATATAAATCAGAACCATAATGGCAGTGAATTTTCAGTTGGCGGGTGGTGGAATAAAAATTCGCAGCTCTTTGTTGTGTGCAGGCCGGGCTCAACAACGGTTTTAGTATTTGTTGGCCCAACACCATACAAAACGATTGTGCTACCATGTGCATCCATGCACCAGAAGTGATGTCAGAGCTTATGTAAAATGTTGAGACAACAAACTAAAACTAAAGACGTGGACGTGTATGGGTATGGGTCGTGCGCACGCCAATCAGCTCTAACTGTCTCTACTCGTTTTATCTGGTCTCGATTCAGGGGGTGTCTAATCGATCAATTATCTCCCAACAAAGCAATCGTCAATTGACAATGTGTAGTGTAGTGTAGTGTAGTTATAAGACAACAGTGTGTTGTATAGTGGGAGTGTTCATAACGTACAACAAAAACCAGTAACAAGACAATGGCTTTGTTTATCGTGTACTGTTCTTATGATTGACATCTGTAGATAGTTGTCTTTGTAGTTGTCTGTATCTATAAATATTGTCAGTACTCTTACATGTGTTTCTTCGGATACCGAATCTCTTTTCCGAGTTCATACATACATATACTCTTACACGATCTACTTACACTACTTACCCTACTTACCTACCATATTTACCTACCCAACTTACAACTTACTACTTACCCAACTTAAACTACAACAATGGTTGGAATCTTGGTAATAATGGTACTGGTGGTGGTGGAGGAGTTCTATCATCATTCGATAAGAAATTAAAACTATGAGTATGAATAGGTCCAACAGGTGAAACCCTTAATGGAGGAGGAGGAATTCCATGATTTAAATGGTGATGACTACCAACTAATGGTGGAGGCAATATAAACTTCTCTTGAGTTCCTGGTGTACCTGATCCACTAATATTATTATTAGATGATGTTTGTGATGCTGGTGGTGGTGGTGTATTTCTATTGGGGATTATAGCACTTGTAATCTCGTATATTGGTATAGCCTTAGATCTTTGCGTAAATATCTCTAGTTCAATATGTTGTTCTGAACTCATTTTGAATAATCTTTCCAAATCAAAATCATTTTGAATTATAATGCCACTCTTCAGATTCTTAATCCCTAATATAACATCGTGTTTTAAATTAAATGCCTGTCTCGCATTCTCAATGATTTCTATGAATCTTGGGGGTGCTGAATTCCGACTAGAGAAGGTGAATTCTAACGTTTGATTAATAAATCGAAGTAATACTTTCTTATTGTCAAATACACTAGTACTTACAGCCATTGGAACTGATGGTGGATGAGCGGTAGATGCATTTAATGCATGCATTTCCGGTGATAATGATCGACTACTAGCAGCTCCACTCATCAATAGTTGTTGCTGATGTTGTTGTTCTTGTTGCATCTCAGTAGCTATAGTGGCCAAAGAATTTAATGAATTAGAATCATTGGATTTATTAAGATAATCACTATATTTGAATGGAACTGAATTCTTAGCAATTAATGGATATTCTTGTAATATAGATACATATATGATTTCACATAATGGGAACATAATATTCTCAAATCCAAAATCTTTAATAACTCCTCCTAATAAAGTATATAATGATATAATTGCAACTTCGTCACTCACACTGGTTATAGTGTTAGGATCTAAATCTCGAAAGAATCTAGCTAAATATAAATCTCCGCTTAATTTATTTCGTAAATATTCAATTGAAGTTTCATTAACATTCTCAAATGATTTTTCAAATATATATGAAATACAAGTAGATATAATTAATTTACCTAATACTTGTAAATTTTCTGATTTCTTAGATACGCTCTCGGAACAAGTCTTTGAACGTTCTATATGATTAATAATTATCCCCTTGGCAGCATTAGCATCAAGCTTATTTATGGTAGATGATGAAGATGATATATAATGATCATTATTTATCGGTAAATTGGATATCAGAGGTAGTACGGTTGTATTTGATTTTTGAAATGATGCAGGAGATGAAGAAGTTGAAGAAATATGATTGATATTGGGATTATTACTGGGTAAAACTGTTTGAATATGATTGGATGATGGATGCAGACTTTGTATACGAGGCTTAATCATACTATCTATAGCGGCTTTGGCCTTATCATCCGATGAAAAATTCTTAGTTCGAGAATAGTTCATATCGTATACATCATCATT
Source organism: Scheffersomyces amazonensis (assembly GCF_036850825.1). Taxonomy (NCBI): domain Eukaryota; kingdom Fungi; phylum Ascomycota; class Pichiomycetes; order Serinales; family Debaryomycetaceae; genus Scheffersomyces; species Scheffersomyces amazonensis. The sequence goes on along the minus strand of NW_027042747.1, from coordinate 215,871 downwards.
CGAATCGGAATTAAGCCGACTAATTTCAGAAATGAATTTCTTTCTATAAGTATTATCACTAACTGTTTCATTATCATCTTCTTCACTTTCATGCTGATCTTCTACTTTAATTCTCTTAAAATCATATCCTTTCTTAGATTTAGATGATCTCTTTCGATTTCTTCGAACACTTTGAACTGCTGCCCGTACTAGTTTATCAAATTCTTGTTCATATTCACTTTGATAATTGAATTCCAATCTTAAAGCTTGCGCCACTTTTTTTATTTCTTCTTCTTGTTCACTTGCTTTCTTAGAACATAAATCTAATGTATCAATTAATTCTAGTCTTCTAGCAGAAAATCTTTTCCATAGTCTATCATCTTGAAAATGTAATTTCTCTCGGATAGAATGGGTGACTCCTAGTTTCTTAGGATTATCTCCAGAATTAGTGTTTGTCATTAATGTGGAGTCATTGATGGCAGGTGTTGTAGATGAACTAACTATGTCATTATTCGTATTGGTATTAGTATCTGTAACACTACCAATATTAATCGCTGCAGTAGGTACAGTACTTGTCTGAGCTGATAGTACTTGCAGCATGACGTTTATATATTTATTTGTTTATTTATTGGTGATGACTCCTTTCAATGTTGTGAAAAATGTATTAGTATAAATATAAAATAGTTAGTCAAATTAGTGAGTGACTACGAATCAACCCGAATTTTTTTTTCCGTGGTGCATTTCTTTTTTTATGTGAAAGGAGTCCTCTGAGTTAAACGGCACCCAAAGTTTGACTCTACTTATTCCCCGTACAGCTGATCTTCTATACTTTAGAGTTCGTTTACAATAACTACTAGAACCACTATTTTATTATGACGACTGAGATTATGGAGACTACTAGTAAAACTTTTAGAGACAGTTAAGTCTATAACGAATGTATGAGACTTTGACTCCCATTATTAAGTATGTAAATTTGAATGACTAATCCTGTCACCCTTCATAACCAGGAAAGAGACTCATAGTCAATCACGGATTTTACAGTTTGCAGTGAGGAGACTTTTTTTTTGTTTATTATTATTGAGAGAATGGGGCGACTCCTAATCATTTTCTTTTTGTTGGAGGAGCATTTTGACTCGGACATAAAAATAGGAATCCCTTTTGCACGTGCCGGATCAAGCTCAATTTGGGGCACTACTTGAATTGAATCTAGAGATAATATACTTGAATATATAAACACTTACTTATATACTTATATGATATTGGTTACTTACTTACTTATGACTACCACTACTTCCACTATACAGTAGGAATAAGAAACTTTTCTTGAACCCATAATTTTAAGACAACTCTTATCAAGTAAATAATATATACTGAAGAATTAATATACAAATTACCCCAATTGTAACTTTAGAATGAACAGGAGATGACTTACTATTATAATTCTTAGCAAATTCATCATAATCATATAGTTTCTTAGGAAACTTCCACTTCTTTGTTGTTTTATTCTCATTGGTTCGAACTGAAATAGAGCTAGTTTCACTTAGAATATTAGTCGAAGTTGTAATACTAATTGAACCATTAAGAGCCTTATCTGATGTATCAGGAGAATTTATACGATCAATATGTTCTACCGGTAAAGACTCAATGATGCTTTGGTAACTAACTTGAGAACATAAAGATTTCAATCTATAATAAGTTTCGTGGTGCTATATTTTGTTAGAAAATGGCTGCCAATTTTCGAGTAAATTAGATAATAGACGGTATATGCATACAAAAGTAGGACACAATTGTCGACATTCTTGATGAACAACATTAATATAGTAACAGCTACATAAGTGATCCGCTGCATCACATCGTTTAAAATTATCTTGTGCCAATTGATGGCACTCAGCATAATTAGCATTATTCTATTGGTCCGTTAGTTAGTACTACAACATAATTGCTTTAGCCACGTTATAAACTTACGCATAATGGACCCAAATCTAAAAAGAATGATAAAGGGTTCAGCTGATCCATGGGAATATACACAGATTTCGCTAATTGATCCATTCTAAACGATTGCTGCAACAAATAAGTATTAGGTAAACGCTTAAGAAGAGTTTTTCTCTAACAATATATACTAATAAAAAATATATCTATTATACATTAAGAAACATTAGCCACACATAGAGTTAATTTTAGGGCCAAGATTACATAACGTAGAATCTAAATGATTACCCTCAAATGAAGTTTCCACTTAATTACTCAAGGCACTCCTCCCATGTAAGGCGATTTACCCTAATTAATGAAAATTTTTCAATACAAGTGGGTCAAGTCGTGTGAATTTCCTAATTGATGAGTCATTCCAAATTAGGTAATAGCTTGAAAAATTAAGCGCGCTGTGTTATCATTCGATGAAGTTTAAGTGTGGTCGACAAAATTGAAAAAAATTTATATATAAAGTGGAAAATTTCCGATTTCCTTTTAAAAATTTTTCATTCACTTTGTTTGATCAATTATATATTTAAATATCTGACAATTCATTAAAAATGTCTAAAGGTAAAGTTTGTTTAGCTTACTCTGGTGGTTTAGATACCTCAGTTATCTTAGCTTGGTTATTAGAAGAAGGTTATGAAGTTATTGCTTTCTTAGCTAACATTGGACAAGAAGAAGATTTCGAAGCTGCTGAAAAGAAAGCTTTAGCAATTGGTGCTACCAAATTCGTTGTTGTCGATGTCAGAAAGGAATTTGTTGAAAAAGTTTGTTTCCCAGCCATTCAAGCTAATGCTATTTATGAAAATGTTTATCTTTTAGGTACTTCTTTAGCTAGACCAGTCATTGCTGAAGCTCAAATTAAGGTTGCTGAAGAAAATGGATGTTTCGCTGTCTCTCACGGTTGTACTGGTAAAGGTAACGATCAAGTCAGATTCGAATTATCTTTCTACGCTTTAAAGCCAGATGTTACAGTCATTGCCCCATGGAGAGACCCTGTATTTTTCAACAGATTTGCTGGTAGAAATGATTTATTAAACTATGCTGCTGAAAAAGGTATCCCAGTTGCTCAAACCAAAGCTAAGCCATGGTCTACTGATGAAAACTTGGCTCATATTTCTTTTGAAGCTGGTATCTTAGAAAATCCAGACACTACCCCACCAAAGGATATGTGGAAATTAACTGTTGATCCAACTGATGCTCCAGAAGTTCCAGAAGATTTCTCTGTTGTTTTTGAAAAGGGTTTACCAGTCAAGTTGATCTTAGATGGTGGTAAGAAGGTTGTTACTGAACCAGTTGAATTATTCCTTGAAGCCAATGCCTTAGCTAGAAGAAATGGTGTTGGTAGAATTGATATTGTTGAAAACAGATTCATTGGTATCAAATCCAGAGGTTGTTACGAAACTCCAGGTTTAACTGTTTTAAGATCTACTCATGTTGATTTAGAAGGTTTAACTTTAGATCGTGAAGTTAGAGCTCTTAGAGATCAATTTGTTACTGTTGCTTACTCCAAGATTTTATATAACGGTATGTACTTCACTCCAGAAGGTGAATACGTTAGATCTATGATCCAACCATCTCAAAACACTGTTAATGGTGTTGTCAGAGCCAGAGCTTACAAGGGTTCTTTAACCATCTTAGGTAGATCTTCTGATACTGAAAAATTATATGATGAAACTGAATCTTCTATGGATGAATTAACTGGTTTCTCTCCAGAAGATACCACCGGATTCATTGCTATTCAATCTATCAGAATTAAGAAATACGGTGAAGCTGCTAGAGAAAAGGGTATCAACTTAACCTTATAAATCTAGACAAACTTTACGAAATACGGGATATTAAATATTAAAGGTTTTAGATAATAATTAATTGTATAATAAATAAATAAATAAATAAATGAATAAAAATTATTCAGTAGTTTCATCATTATACTCTTCGTCCTCAAAGATTGAAGAATCATAATCAAACTTTTCACCGACTAGACCCTTAATAAGGATCATTAATTCATCAAGCCTTTTGTATATCATATGAGCAAATAGTAATGAAACTACTAATAACTGACCATCATGCGAGAAGAATGTATTGTAATCAAGATTAGAATCATTAGTTGAATCCTTTAAGGTACTTCTTAATCCTGAGTCAAGATTACCATCATCACGATAAAATCGTTCATTAATTGAAATTCGATTAATACCCCATTGGTGCATCAAAGAGTCTATGTGTTTTAGTGAAGTATTAGAACTTGTTATTTTAGGTAAAGAATTGCAAGTCTTTAGAGCATCGGCTGACATATGAAGTATGGTGAATATATCTGCAACAATTGAGCTATTGGTCCAACCAACTTTACGAAGGATCTTTCGATTCCACTTTTTGGGATCTTCAATAAGATTAAAAATCAGAAATAGGTAGAAGTAAAGTTGTGTAATGTCTATTAATATAGTCTGAAGTCTTCGGTATTTCTCTTCTGGCCAATACCCAGTAAGGGGGATTTCATGATGAAGCGGTACCATCAAGCTTGAGGTTCCAGCTAGCTGCAACAATGCATATCTTAACCTTTCGGTAATTTTATCATGCCTGCTTGAAAGATGATATGAAGGATCTTCTAACCTTTTCATGGCGAAACTTGAAATGTCAGAATGTAAATTGCCAGTTTCTTCGATAACATTGGATAATATATGCCTTAATTCGTATTTACTGGTAAGAGGTTTTGGAATTAGACATGCAAATAATCCAATAGTTAATCCGATAACAACACTAACAAATCTTATCCAAGCAACTCGAAACCCTTCTCCCACATTAGCAAGTTTATTGAATTGACCGTCAATCCAACTGGTTCCTAATACTAAAGCAGTTGTAACGGCAAATAAAATGGCTGGGACAAATGTTAAATGGATAGAGAAATGCCTATAGTACGATAAATATATGTATATAACAGCAGTAACAGCCGAGTAACCATAGTAGTTACCTGGACCACGACCTGCTGAAATATACCATCCTACCAATCCTAACAAAGAACCAAAGAATGAATAAAACAATTTAGACCATATCACGTACATAGTTTCTCCAACTGATTCTGAAGTTGAAACACCAATCATGATCACAAGCCAAATTAATCTATTAGAATAATACCAATTAGCAGTTGTTCTCACAAAATAAGGGGTAGCACCGACGCAAACCAAAATACCAGATCTAATCCAAAACCATATGTCAGGACGAAGTAGTAAATAATAGACTTTCACGAAATATTTACCAAGCACCTGAATGAAATTGTCTGGTGGTAAAGAATCAGGATCACGAGTTTGAACATTACTAGATAAAAATTGAGGAACTTCATTACTATCACTATGGACTCTCATTATATTCTTGGGAACTTCCCTCTTTGAATTGGTAAACCAGGTTATCAAAACTGGCTCTGGTCTTATTGCATCAATTGACAAAAATAAGTCAACCATCTTAAGTAAGTGATAAGAATGCCTTTTTGACAAATAAAGGAAAAGAGAAACCTGACTCAATAAGCATAATAAGACCTCTTCATTTCTACCAGTGAATTGCAGTTGGGCCTGAGAACAAGCTTTTTCGCATACTTCAACAATTACCAGTTCAAGTTTCTCTTTTGCAGCCAAAAGCCTTTTGTGGTTCTCCTTTTGCTTTAAGACATGAGACTTGCGTTGAGAAGGGAACAAAAGCGAATAAGTCCTATAATTATTGGCAGCTGATAACCATTCAATGAGCAACTGAAACACCTCATCAGAGACTTGTAGCAAATATTGAAAGTGTTCCTTGATAAAGTCGGCGATATTGTCAAGATCTTCTAAAGTTACTCTATCTTTAGGATCTATACTCCAGAATCTTTTCTTTAATGAGTTTTCTCTATTTGAATTTTCAAATTCTCCAACTTTCTTATAAGACTCATGTAGGACCGTTGTCAAAAATCTTGTACCAACTTCAGATCGATGAACAGAAGCTGCACTGCTTCTTCTTGCATAATTTGAAAATATCTGTAATGCAAAATTTCTTCTTTGGCTAAAGGTTTCATAATAATAGTTATAACCAGAGGAAATACTAACCAAGTTCTTCAAGAGAGATCTGAATTCCCCAAGATCTCCAAGATCAAACCTTCCATAGGAAACTTCAAGTTTTGCCATGCCTGCCATTATCTCCAAGGCACCCAATTTATTTCTAATACTGGTGATATCTGAACTATACTGCTTGTAGCCAGAGAAATTATCTGCTGAGGGTTTGAGAGTCTTGAATAACCTTAAGTGATTCTCTGAAGCTTTCTTCAACCCCTTTAGTAGTTTTGCTGATCCATCAAGATATTGAAAACTTGCCGTTGTTGGAAATATCACTACTGCTAAGAAAGATTTCAAAGCAAAAGCTAACCCCATTGGTTTCATGACCGACAAGCCTATTTCCAAAGGATCAAAAATAGGAAAGAATACCCCATAACAACAATTTATGATCAAGGCAATAACTCCAGCTACAAAAGCCACTCTCAATGTCTTTTGTAAACTTTGAGCTAACCCCATTATTGTAAAACATGTAATGATAGCTAAACAATAAACTACAGCTGATCTAACTTGTAAATAACGACCTGAAAAGATATTATCAATCATACATTGACTAATATTATCTACTGTACAGCTTCCTTCATCTATTAATTTTCGAGCTAGTTGATCTTGCGTGATATAATCATGGAATCGATTGTTGAGCTTCATAGCTATTATTGCATGTACCCAAGCAAAGCAACTGAATAATATCGCAGCAAATGATATATATATATTCATAATAATTGGAGTACCACCAGCAACAGCAATAAATCCTATGATTTGCATAAGATAAGCAGCACTACCCATCCAATGACTTGTTCCTGGAATTGCACATAATATAGCTGATATCCAAACCTGTAGCCATGTTCTCACAGCAACCTTAAATGATCCATAATCCAAATGATCAATTATATACCCTGGTCGTATAATGAAGAGAGTTTTTCGCCATAAGGATTCCTTAGATCTCGGAATCTCTATATCATTGGGAATTGCATCCAGAAGATAGTAAGCATTAACAAGTCTGGGAAAATTTTCAAGATTCGGATCTTCTCTATCAACGGTAAACGGGGCCGGGTTTATATCCGAATCTAGATTGCTAGAGTTGCTTCCAACTGAAGATGTCGATGTTGGTTCCATATTTTACGAATTACACACCCTCTAGATTGAAACCAACTATAATCGTCAAACCAAAACTACAAAGAATAATAAATACGGAGTTACTCGGACTTCTATTGTTGATAACAATTATAATTAGATCGGTTAAACTCTTAGTCGGTTGTAAGTGTCACAGCCGCGATCGGTACATCGCTTAGGGGGTAAAAATACATATTTTTTTTATTCGTATGTATTATGCTAATATACGCAAGGAGAAAATCCTATGATAAGAATAAACTCATCATAAGGCAAAACCTATATAAGAAAAAATATAGAAAAATTATAGATAAGTAAAAAGAATGAATCACATATATACAGTGTTTTTACTTTTAATTCATACCTCGGACCCGGAATTGTCATTCTACCGGGTATTAATTTTTCGTACCATTGACCGGAAATTTTCGTACTAGTGATAAATCTATTCTTCATAGCGATTAAAATATTCATACTACATTTTTATTTTCATAGCAATTAGTAAATAGATTCATATCAATTAGATCACAGTTCATCGTTATTGAATCTTAAAGCTACAAACCGCTACTGTATGGAGTCAGGACCTGTTGGATCAAACTGTCCGAAATTAGTGAGCAAAAATATGCTCTATGTGATTAACTCCTGTATGAATAAGAAGTAAAAGCACGTACCACTATTTAGCCTTATCAGGATTATATGGTGCTGGTTTTTCTAACTGCAAACTGTCGATTTCTTGAGGTTCTAACGCAGTCAAATTAACTCCTCTCGCGGAATAGAAATTAATGCGCAACTGATTGTTGAAACTGTCGATTTCTTCAGGTTCTAGCGCAGTCAAATTAATTCCTCTCGCGGAATAGAAATTAATGCGCCACTGATTGTTGAAATCATCATAAGCTTGTCTTGTTACCTCATATGTATAGTTGGCCATTACTGTATTGTTGACAGCGCTAATATGGAGGAGTGAGAGCGATATATGTGTGTCATTTATTGGTCTGAACTTGGTGGTATCTAAAAAGCAGTCACTGGGTCCGTTATCAACTGCTTCCAATATCTGTGCTGCGTTAAGAAGTAAAGACCAAACTCTCATTTTCTATAACTTTTTGTTCAACTTTATTCAATTATTATTTTGGATTATACTATCCTCTTGTTATACTGCTGGTACTTATAGAGTTATAATCAGTGCTGAGTCAGCTTCCTTTGTTATAAGTATTTTCTGTCTTATTTGTATTATAAGAGGTAAAGTATAGTTTATGTAGTAGAATATACTTGTATATTGAGATAAAACTAGCATCCGAGAAAACAATAGGAGATGCAAGCATAAAAGTAGAGGAGATGTGTAAATATATAGTAATTTAGGAACTAATAATGTTGTAGGCAACTCAGAGATAAGCTTAGTAATGCCGTAGCACATTTAGTAGTATAGAGTAAAGATAAGAGATAAGGATAAGGGTGGCTGAAATGTTGATATGTTATGATCTGTTACATATTTGCAACATATAGGCAAATAGGTCTTGTGACAGGTATCCTCCAAAACCATGAAAATGTCGCAAACGACATTTATTTTCAAGTCGGATTTCGTCATAAATTCCGACTTTTTTCTTCAGAACAACCGGGCAAATAAATTTCAAACCGCTCATTTTATTTTTTCATACTTCCGAGGTCGAATTTATTCGTACCATAAAAATACTATTCAAACCATTTAAGTCATACCACAATTATTTGTAAATGCTTTACCACAATCCAAGTATAATATTTCATGTTTTCGTGTGATAAAAATAACATACCCTGAGCCACTACTGAAATCAATTTTGAAAATTGGTGCACATCATACGTTCTAAATGCAGCTTCATGATATTTAGATATCTGATATTTAGATAAGAAAGAAGATATCAACCTAGGAAAAGCATGACTATGGTCCCTGACATACAACTTCATTGTACTCGTTAGCTTATATTTTTATGAATATTTCTTAGAACAACTGGTTTTTCAAGCACAATTCGATATATTTACTAGCATGTCTACAGAATCCTTCATAACTTTCAGTAGTTATCTTACTTGTAGCTTCCATCATTTTAGGTGTCAATTGTTCCTTTTTACTTCGATTCGATCTCTTAACCTTAGATTTACAAACTGACCAGAATTCTTCAATTGCATTTAGTCCCGGCGAATATGGTGGTAAAAACACAAGCTCCAATACACTCAGAGCAACTAATAACTGAATATCACGGCATTAATGTATTGCAGCATTGTCAAGAATCAAGTATTTTAATTTTTGGAGCTCGGAAGTTGTCTCTATTTCTTTAATCACAGATTGATAAATGAATAGAAATGATTTGCTGTGGTACCTCTCGTAGTACTTTGAGGTTTATTGGATTCCACTTTTCTTTTCTTGTTGGCTGCAATCTTGGAGGGGATCTCACCTTCAAATCGATACAACCCTTAGAAGAAATTGCACCAAGAAAAGATACATTCAATCCATTAGTTACAGGGACTGTGATTAAAGCCTTCTCTCCAACAGGAGACCATATACTAATGTTAAAGCCCGCTTCGTCAATAAACACACAATTGTTATTGAAGTCAAGCTTGTCTTTATACTCTTCAGCCCATTCTTGTCTTTCTTTCTTAAGCTCTTCCAGACTTCTCCTCTGAGACCACTTTGAAATACGCTTAAGACTGAATTTACATACTTTGGAGGAACTCTTGAGGCTCTGTAACATGAACTCAAACGTTACAGCCGTATCATCTTCTATTAGCTTCTTCAAGTGTTCTTTATGCTTATCTGAAAGTAAGGGATCACGTCCACGTTTCTTTGGAGTTTCGTAAATACCATTCAAATTCTTGACTACTTGTTTATTCCAATTTCTTTTCCAAGTATAAGCTGTTTGCAAACTAATATCGTTGATTTTCGCAGCTTTATATGCTGAGCACCCTTCTTCAATCACCATGTGCCAAAACCTCTCTCTTACTTTCTCAGAGTAATACTTGTAGAGTCCTCTTTCATTATTATTACACAGGTCCTCAGAAATTGTATCGATTTCTATTTCATTTTCCTGCTCATCTACAGAGAGTTGATCAACTTCCATATCTGGAAATCCGTTTATTCTTTTAAAATCACTGTAACTAAAACAATTCTCTAAAGGAGATGTCTCATACTCTACAGGCATCAGGTCAGGTTCCAAGTCCTATATATTCATTGGCCAATTCTTCTGCTTTGAAGTTCATTATATTAACCTTTCGTTTCTTTAACAGGAGTTAATCACATAGAGCATTTTTTTTGCTCGCCAATTTCGGTCAATTTGATCCAACAAGAGAGCTGACTCCATACAGTAGCGGTATGTAGCTTTAAGATTCAATAACGATGAACTGTGATCTAATTGATATGAATCTATTTGCTAATTGCTATGAAAATAAAAATTGTGGTATGAATATATTTTAATCGGTATGAAGAATTGGTTTACCACTGGTACGAAAATTTCCGGTCAATGATTAAAAACACTGTACATACATTAATTAAATAAATAATAATTTCATTGTTCATAGTCACGTAGCCAATTATCTAACTTTTCAAAGTAAGATATAATATCTTTTCCAATTAGAGTGGTCGGTATACTTCTTCTAGCGATTTGATTTGTTTTACTAAGCTCATAGTGAGATTTCAATTTCTCTATCAACGATTTTAATACTGAATATTCTAAATTGTCTTCATACTCTTGTTTGATGATTGGTCGTAAATCCAGCAAAAATCCTTCTTTGTTATTTAAATAATACCAGCTGGTTAACCATAATACCTTATTAAACATTGGGAACTTGAATTTTGGAGGAACCTTTGTTTGTTTCTCTATATTGCTAATTCTTAGCTGTGTTACCATATCTCTTAGAGTTAAAAAGTTCCCACCTATAACTATAGAATCTTCTGGCGTAAATACAGCATGGATCCAACCACTGGGGATAATAAAAAGATCACCTGCTTTCAAGGTAACTTTGAAACCTTTCAGTGGCTTAATTCTCTTTCCTCTCTTTGTCATACTGTAATCGACAAACCATAAGAAGTTCTGATTGGGCTCAAGACACCAAGTTTGATATAAATCAAGATTATTATCATTTGGAGGGAACATCAAAAATGTCTTAGCTCCTTTACATATGGTATAGTAAACGGATGTACCGCCAAAGTCAATATGAAAGTCTGTGAATGAATTTTTAACCGACATTAAACAATATTTGGTAACCTGAGATCTTTCTTGCTCATCATCTTTGTTCCATACTTTATCTACTAGGTCAAGTTCACGAACCATTTTGGGTCTTGAAAATTCTTTACCTAATCCTTCTACTTTGGATATTTCTAATGATATTACATTTCTAATTCTATCTCTACTGGCTTCATCAGTATTGAAATAATCTCTCCATTTACCAACATTCCAACCTGGATGAACACCTTGCTGAGATAGCACATCCATTACTTCTACTGATTCTTCATCCCCTACTTTATCGGCAATATAATTGATAGATATTTTTTCCTTTGATATGGGGAACTTCATGCCTACTTTTTCAATATCCACATTAGGTATATAAATAGGTTTTGATAATTGAGAAGACAATGCATATTCTTTAGTTAAATCATCCATAACATCTATAAAAGGATTTTGTTTTTTATATTCATTTGCATTTACTGGGAAATCTAAGAATGATGAAACATGAGGATGAAATGTTTTATCAAGTAAGAAAGTATCTCCATCATTTAATGCCGCATAATCAACAGTTATACGACTTCTTTTGGACTTCCGTTTATGTAGGGATGGTCCATGTAATTTACTACATTTCGTACAATGATAAGAATGCAAATTATTTATCTCAATTTGGGGTAATTTTAAACAAAAAGTATGAAACCATTGTCCACAAATATCACACTGTAGCCATGATATATCTGATATTTTTGATGAATCTTCTAATGGCTTTTCCTTACATAGAGGACATATGTCAATTGAAGGCATTATGAATCATTGAAACTTACAATACAGGCAATTTGAAAAATTTCCGATAACAAATGATGGGGTATCTCTTTTTTTCTCACTATGTCAAAAGTCAGCTCATACCGAATGGGGAAAACGCTCCGCTGGGCCATAAAATGATTGCGACCATTTATATATTTTAATTTTGAAATTTTACTAATTGTTACTGTGAACACTTGATTTTAGTATTAGAGTGATGATGATTATAAGAAGACTACCAACTGGATTGGTACGGACAAACTTAACAGTATCATCATGTAGAATGTTAAGAAAAAGGCGATTTTTACATGGTAGTTTAGCTACCAAGATTGAGTCATCGATTGAGTCACCATCAACACCCATCTCAGGAAATGAAGAACAAGATCAACAACTGAAATTTCTAGAAGAATATAAAATAAGAACACTTCTTGAGAGACCCATATACTACTATGCTGAGAAAGAATTACCCAAATTCTCTATTGAGAGATTATATGAACAATCACATAAATTATCACCTACTTTCATATTGCAAAATGCTCAAGAAACCATTGAACATTTATTAACTTATAATGCTAGAAGAATAAAGGAATTCAGAAACTTACCCTATTTGGTAGTTCTTAATCCTTCCATCTCCGAATCATACAGTACCTATTTACAAACCATGTCTTCATTATTAACAGCATCATTAAATCCTCCCACCACCCTAGCTGAAAATGAAACTTTTGCAAAGACTGTATTGAGTGAATTCATAGATGCTCATGCTGATACGCTCCCCAGTTTATCAAAGGGATTTAATGAAGTATTTGATTTCATTTCTACTGATCAAATTACTCACTTTCTTGACCAACATCTCAAGGAAAGAATCAGTATGAGATTAATTGCTCATCAACATATTCAATTGACCAAGGCATTGATTGGAGAAACTCCCTATGAGAAAGGGGGTAAATATAATGGGGTTATAAAAGTATTAAATATTGCTGATGTCATTAAGAAGAATGCTGAATTGGTCAATGATATTCTCTTATTGAAATATGATCAAACTGTTCCAATACAAATTGATACTAATTTAAATCCTATAAATTATTGGAGTAGACAAGATCCAGAGTTAATGAGGCCTACTGAAGATGAATTACGTCATTTCCCTTATATAGAGTATCATTTAGATTACATTCTTACTGAATTGTTTAAGAATTCATTCCGTTCTCATATTGAGAATAAAATCGAAGATCCGGTACAAATTACTATTTCAATTGCTACCAAACCTACTTCATACTTAGAATTAAGAATTAGAGATAAGGGGAAAGGTATACCGCCTAAAGTTATGAATCATATATTTGATTATTCATTTACTACCTGGGAAAATAATGAAGGTGATAGTTATAAAACTTTGAATGTCCCACCAGGTTTAGGGGGCAATGTTGTTGCTGGAATGGGATATGGATTACCGTTACTGAAGAATTATGTAGAGATATTCAATGATACTTTACCTGATGAAGATGGTATAGTAACTACCAAGGGTCTGTTATCCATCCAGACCTATTACGGATGGGGAACTGACGTATACCTTAAGACTGTAGGACAATAGAGATTCATACAATACATTTTTTGCAAATAAACATATATTTATAATAAAAAAATATAAGTAAATTGTATAAGTAAACAGCTAGAAGTTAGTAGTACCTAAAAGTAATAAATCATTGACAATATCGAACAAGTTTAAACTAGAAAATTCAAACTCTGACACCATCAAAGGAAGCAAGTCCGATCAGAACCTACTATACTTAGTCAATTATAAAACAAGAAATTTTATAAGGTTATATTACTAAACCTTAGCCAGTTTTTGTATAACCTGACAAAAAAAGTTAAATTATATTGGGAAACCTTGGAAACAAATACTGTTCTATGTCCATGAGTTTAAACATTTAAGAAATATCGTCATATCTTATTAGGTCGTCATATTCACCATCGAACGTATCATCAACTGTTACTGTTTTTACTTCGAGATATGGAAACCTAGTCCTAGTGCGTGTCCTGCCCATTTTCAAAGGAGAAAGAATAAGAATAGAATTAGTGTAACAAAATTGGCTGCAAAGAACTATCTATCAACTATCCTTCGTGTTCATTAAGTATCAAAGGTAATTCTTGATCCAATTACTTACAATAATCCTGATAGGGCTGCAAGAAACGAATCTAAATCAGTCACAGCTATTCATACATATAGAATTATACACACATCAGTGAAGTTAATTTGGCAACAGGATCCTGATTTAATTTGAAACAATGAATCGAAAAACTTTAGATGATTTCATTAGCTTTGATAATGCTGTAACTATATTAACTCGCAATTTTAGAAGAGGAGAGGATATAGATATATTCCAAATTGGCGAAGAGGGAAGACTAATGTATGAACAGAATAAAGAAGAATTGAGTGTTTATCTAAAACAGGCAACTAATGAGGAATTAGATGAAAAGTTAAACGAATTCTCTATGAATGAGTTGCAAAATATATACACGAAAGAAGACTGTATAAGCCTCATTTTCGAGCTTCATAATTTTCATCAGTTACATTCCATACCATTTGACAATACTAAAGAGCTTTGGAAGTTACAAAAGCGTGTTGTAAAGGATCTCAATTACTATGTCAAAAGAAATAAGTTATATTTCAGTGAATACTTTGATTGTTATGCACATTTGAGTTTCTTTCTTCGAATGAAAGTTCCGGTGATTGAAATTAATAAAAATCCATCATCTGATAATAGGCACCATAAGTTTAAAGCACTAGTAGGAAACTTTTTTCCGAAATCATCCTTGATCAATTATATAATGCCCGGTGATTCTTCATTTAGAATTGAAATGTCAGTGCTTGAAGATTTTCAATATGCTCCTGAGTACCCAAAAAATAATAAGGAGTATCTGGAACTGGATATAAGTGATTATTTTATGACAAATATAATAAAGCCTGTTTGTCGGCTTTTACCAGAAAATGTTTCCTATCATCGAGAACAGCTGCAAAAGCTTTATACGAGGTCAGTACCAGATATTTCCATCAACAGTGATGACCAGGTTATTCCCATAGAATTAAAAAAGTTTTCCTTTAGCAAATATTTAGATAATGATCAAGAAAGAAGAATTCGGTTTAACGAATCGTTCAGCCAGGTCCTACGCCATTGTCTTTCCACAAAGAATTTGGTGGGTATCTTAAGCAACTATAAGGAGATAGTCGCAATCGATTTTACTAATTCTTCTCCCCTGGAAGATTATTTTCATTTAAAAAAATGCAAAATTTTGAGGCAATTGTCATGTGAAATGATCAAATTGGCCAATCCTTTACAAGTCCTTATGTTTATTAGGACTTGCATTAGTAATCCTAATCAAGAAGAAGAGGCAGCTGCTCTTCTTGACAGGTTAAAACTTCAGTCCAGCAAAAGGAAAATGGTAATAAACCATTTATATTATCATTTATGCCATTTTATACAAAGTTTAGTTGAAATTGTAAACAAGGAGAAAGATCTTATACCTTCTCAGATAGACCCACATAGTACGGAACAACCATCTAAAGAATATGCTAAATTAGCAAAACAGATTTACGATGAAGTCTACAGCATCAATAAATTAGATATAAAAAATATGTTAAAAATTGCCCAACAGATTCGTCGTTTGGATAGAATATTTAATAACACATTGTCTATAGAAGGTGTACAGGAGAAAATACCATTAGCATGGAACCAAATTATTTCAGGTGCTAAGTTTGGTACTAGGAACTCTATAGTCGTTAAGACTAAAATTGGTGGCACCGATTCAGTTATCAAAATCTTTGATCCAATACGCACCACATCATTCACTTTGACCAACGGGAATGCTCGTGATAGTTTGGCCATTTGCCTAACAAATATGATTAAAGAAGTTGCAAGTCTTCACATTCTTAGGAAGCATCCTTTCATTCCAAAGATAACTGGCATTGGATTTATAGATAATATTAATGAAGAATTCGTCTCTGAATTAAGTATTGAAAATCCGGTAGTTTGTGGCTTCTATTATACATATGATTTTATTGAAGGTCAAATGCTCTCTGAATTAACGTTGCAACAGAAACAATTCCTTGAGCCTACAATTCGAAGTATGATAGATCAAATAAATAGTGAAGGCATTGCACATTTAGACTTGAATGATTCGAACATTATAGTTGAAGACTATGATGCTAGAAAAGTCCACATAATTGATTTCGGCCACTCGTACATGGATTGGGAAAGAACATATTATTGGCCAGCTGATAGACCTGGTGGTAAACGTGAAAAACCTAAGCTGCCAACAGTTTTCAGTGAAATGTTATCAATAGATGAAGAGGCCCAAAATAGAATCTTTTCTAGAACAAATGCAAAGCCCTTAAATGAGTGTCAACGGAGGAATAAGTTGGCTCGGTTGAGTTTGTAATCCAACATGTGTTCATTTAGCAACAATGATCTTCATTTATTTTGTTTTATCGGCTCTAAATTCCCAAACTGGTCAGATTCAAGCCTTTGACATCTATTTTATTGCTTCTTTCTCTCTATTGTATAGATTTTCTTATAATAATGCTAATATTGGGCCATTTCTCTTGCTACGTACAGTCTACTAAAAAGAATCTGTTCCTTAATTTTTTGTATATATTATTTATATTCAGTGGATCTCGTATTTATATATAACGTAAACTAAGTTACTTTTCCAGATAACTCTTTGATGGTTATAGAAACATACAACTCCAAATATACAAATATATTTATATAGTAATATGACATTTCTGACTTAACTGAAACTCAAGTAAAGGTACTTGGTTGTAATCATCTGAAGTACTTGTTATACTTGCCTCACGCGCTACTAACAAAATGAAAAGTTACCCTGAAGGTGAACCAACCCTTTATCCAAATCCCGCACAAAAAGATCTGGTGATACACGGCGGAACACTACGAACATTCAAAACCATCTTTTGTTCATTGGAGTACTGCATTTCCTCAGAAGTTCACATTATCAATTACCCGTATTAGAGTGGGCTTGTTTATGTGTGAGTGTCTGGGAGTCATAGAGGGTTAGAGAACATCAGGGTGTATAACCATATCAGGGGTGAATAATAATGTATTCGTACTCAACTCCATTAGAGGGAGTACCGCAAACTTCATTTCCAACCAACGGTTCGACTTTCAACACAGAAAATTCTCCGCGCACTAGCATAGATGAAGAATTGGATGGACTCCTAATTAATAGTGACTCTCAGGAGTGTAATAATAACTTATCATCATTCATAAAGTATATTATAGATAAGGTGTATATGACAAGTGATTATGAAGAAGAAAGAAATTATCATAAATTATCGCAATATGCGCTCAAATTGATTAATCTGAACTTATTTGTTAAGAACTATAAGTTCTGTATGGGGAAATTCTTAGCATTCTTATCTACTTTCACATCATGGACTGAATGTAGTGTACTTGGATTAGAAGATACCAGTGATATGGATCCAAAAGTTAGACAAGAAGGTGAATATATTAAGGAATTTCTTTGTATTATCTTACTTGTACTATTGAAATTAAAGAATAGTGGTAATGAAGTTGTACAAGATGATAATTCTAATGTTAATGTGATAAAAACTGAAGATTTATTTAAGACATTACAGGATTATGATTTTATTACAGTAATTTCTAATTTTATTAGTGTACACGTTCGTGCATTAGATAAACAACAAACTTCATTTGTATTATTCAAATTTAGTTGTGATATATTCTTTGAATATTTATATTATACTGAATTACTTACCGATGAAGAATTCTCTTCATTAACTAATGATACCCAAATTATTCCTACTTTAATCAAGTATCTTCTAGCCAATGAGAACTTTAGTACCTACGATATTGATGGAGATGATTTTGAAGATGAAGATAAGTTAATTGCATACGAAGAATTTAAATTACTCCTATTAATTAATGAACAGTATCTTATGAAATCATATCTGAATTCCAATATTGAAAATAAGGTATTTAATGGATTAATGAAAGGTGATAGTGAAGATATATCTCCCAATACTAATCATGCTAATATAACAGGATTTATTAATTTATTAATATATCATCTTAATAGAGAAGAATCACAAATCATTAAGATTTTAATCTTAAAATTTCTTTATCTTGTATTCACTACATCATATACTACTAGACTTGTATATTTAAATGATTTAAAAATCCTTATAGATGTATTTATTCGAGAATTAAATAATATGGATTTTACTGGTTCTCAAGGTAATGAACATAGATTCTTAGCTATAACTTATTTAAAAGTTATGTATCCATTACTTATGTTTTCACAAATTAAAGATCTTGTGGAAGGGTATAAGAATAATGATATTTTAGAATTATTTGAGAATCTTATATTAAATACTCAAAATAATGATAATATAGAAGATAATGTTCGACAAGAACAAGAAGAAGTTATTTGTAAACTTGCTAAGAAAAGTATGGGGATACAATGGCTTAAGATTAGTAAAAAGAAATCATCATCATCACCATCAGCTTCTTCATTAACTCATACTTCGACATCTTCATCATTAAATTCATTAAATAATAATAATAGTAGTAAAGTATCATCAGATGAAGTATCGAATGTTTCAACAGATTCCATTGTTAATATGGCTAGAGTTGCATCAGTAAGAACTTCAAGTAGAAGTGATTATCATAAGCATACCACTTCTCATAATATTCAAGACTTTAGACGTCATTCTCATGATCAAAAGTCCTTATACGCTTCCAATAATAATAATATATTCCTTGAAAAGCATATGGAAGATTTACATATTAATCCTGCTGATTCAGAAGAGTTTTCTCCATGGGTGGCTCCACCAGAAGCACCAACTAAAGGTTGTAATAATATTCTTGATTTACCTGTAGAATATCTCAAGACAAAGAAGTTGCCTGTGCTTCCAGTGCCAATAAAAGCTGACAGAGATATATACAAACATGGAGCTGGATCTTCATCGTCTGTCAATTCTGCATCTCTGAATGGGTATAAGCATAAGAAGCCCCCACCACCACCTCCACAAGCACCTCAAGTAAATGAATTCAGAGCTAGTCCATCTCCCTTACCAAAGTATGGTACGCCACCTCCACCACCGCCACCTCCAAGAAGGAGACGATAATATCGGTAATTAGTAATAGTTGCATTAATTTGTATTATAAATATTTTAATAAATAGTCCATATATAATATATAATATATAATCTACATGGAGATATCCTCTTTGAAACTTAAAACATCATCGAATCGAAGTCCATTGATTTCTGCTCGAGTATAAGAATCCAATTCTCGTTGAATTTCTTCTTCATTCTCTTGATCATTACTATCACTTGAAGCCACCAATACTAACCCTCGAGATCTAATTAAAGGAACTAATTTAGGTACTAAATCTAATAAATGAATTGAAGTTATTAAACCAATTAAATTATTATTAATGGTGAAATTCACGGCTTCTTTAATTGATCTAATAGTAATTTCTTGATGATTACTTATAATTTTATCTCGAGAATTTTTATTTAAAGAAGAAGATTTAGTTTCTGAAGAGGAAGATAAATCATGACTTATACTATTATTCTTTCTTATATCATCAACAAGTAATCCATTAGCAGATCTTGATTCAAATTTTCTAGCACTAGTATTAAAAGTTATACCACTCATAATTAAAAACACAGGAAAATTGGGTTGTTTCCAATTTAAAATTTTACAAATTAATGAATTGGATGATAAAAATATAATTGATCTTCCAGGTGTTGATTGTTTTAATTTTGAACTTCTAATATGATTGAAAACATCATTTAAAGTAAAATTAATGAAATTATCTAAATTCAGTTGAATATTTCCAATAAATGGTAAATGAGCTAACTCATATAATGTTGGATAAATAATTTCCAAACTTAGATTAATTTCAAGATTTAATACATCTAAAAAGATATCTAATGGTAAATAAATTATTCTTAATAATTTTTTAATTAGTCCAATATCTTTTATACTCATTCTTGATAAATCATGAATTACTTTACTATAGTCAAATAGATCATTAGTTATGGAACTTAATTGTTCTAATGATAAATTTGGTAAATAAAGATCAATATTTTCCGTAATGGCTATTGACCAATGAGGACATACTACTGGAGTACCATCATTAAGTAAACATACTTTAATACGAAGATATTCTCCGGATAATGATGTAGCAGTTACAATTGACGAGGGGGCGGCAGAACTTGAAACTAATTCATTAGTTGAAGTTACGGCTCCATCAATGATTCCACTAGCATTTAATACTGGACCCTCTTTACCAGAACCAGTTCCACTGCCATTTCCATTCCCATTCCCAATTAAAGAATTTATACTGGAGGGTGATAAGAAATTATTAGGAGATAACCCACCAGCCGCATTCAATTTCAAAGTCTGTCTATTCTTAACAAATCCAGTAGAAGATTTCCAATAAGTATCAAACTTGGAGGTTTCCAATAAAGTGCCCAGAAAGGGGAAAATCACCTGATAATTAAATTTCAATTCTCCAATATTTCTTAATCTTAAATCAAATAAAGGTAATTGAATTGAATTAATTTCTGGTGAGGAAGTATCAATTTGACAAAATGATAAAGCTGTTGTTTTAGCAATTAATCGAGTACCGAATTTAGGAAATACTTCGAAATCAATTCGAAATTCTTGTAATGATTCAATATCTGTTTGAAATACACAATTATTATTTGATTTATTATCGTCACCTACGGGGAGTAAAACATTTCTAGGGACAATATCAGAAATATTTGAAGTAATGGTTATTCTCCCGGGTTTTAAATCGGTAGTTAAATTAAACAAATTAATAAAATCAGAATCATTGGGGAATATTAATTCAATTAATACTTTTTGTTCTAAGAAATTATGCCCATACCTTCTGAGAGGTAATATGGGGGGAGGTAATTGTAGATCAGGTATATTGTCGACGTTATTCTTATCTACACTGCCGCTATCTTCTGAGTCATCGTCATTCTCTACTAAGATAGACATGCTCTTACCATCCAGTTGTTGATGCAGTTGCAGTTGTTGGTTTTGCAGTTGCAGTTGCACTTGGTGTTGCAGTTGTTGCAGTTGTTGTAGTTGCAGTTGTAGCTGCTGTTCTTGGTGTTGCTGCTGCTTAGTGGCCGTGATCTCTTCACTGACTATACTATTCATACTATTGATCTTTGTATTTCTTACCTCACTCTTCGAGATGGTCCGATAATGATTCAATAACTCATTCAACACATCAATATGACCCTCTACCACACAATAGTACAATACATTATAACCATCTTCATCGACAATATTTAATTTGGCCCCCAACTTAACTAATTCTTGCGTAGTCTTAACATGACCCTCTGAAGCAGCATAGAATATGGGAGTCCATTTATTTAAGCCATCAATCTTATTAATCTCGGCTCCATATTGAATTAATGATTTAATTAATTTATAATGTCCTGTTCTAGAAATCACATGTAATGGTAATAAACCCTCAACATCCTGCTGATTAATTAAATTGGGATCATTGGACTTATTATTAGATAACAAGTATTCCACAATCTTATAATCCCCAAACTTACAAGCATAATTAATGGGTAAATACTGTAATTTATTTTCATCATTCGGTGGGAAACAGTTGGCACCTGATTGAACTAATCGTTTAATTATGGGGAAATATCCATGTTTGATAGCCAATAATAATGGAGACATGGAATCGATATCTAAATCATCAATATGATCAATGGGGAAGAAACTCAATAAGATTTCTAATAAATCAAGTCGATTATGTTGGGCAGCATAATGTAAACAAGTTCTTCCATTAAAATCTTTACGAATTAATAAGGCAGTTCTTTGTTGAGAGGTGACATTTTCCATAATATGTTGAATTATAAATGTTCGAGAATGATTAATTGAATCAACGGAATTAACCACTTTAACTCCATTATTGATTACCACATGATTTTCATGAGTTGAAGCCGGTGGAATAGCACAACATTCATGAAGTATACTCTTATTGTTATTGAAATCATCATTGACAAAGATGAAGTCAATCAGATAATTAATTAGTTTAAGAAATGATTCTAAGAAAGTATCGGAAATCTTAAGGTTGGCCACAGCAAGTAAGAATATCTTTGTTAGTTTATACTTAGCAGCCGAATTAAATTGTTGTTGTTGTTGTTGTTGTTGTTGTTGTTGTTGTTGTTGTTGTTGTTGTTGTTGTTGTTGTTGTTGAGAATCACCTATTGTATTATTGGATTTCTCAATAGGTTCAGGAGTAACTGATGGAAGTGGATTAGAAGATTTAGTAGAATTTGTAGAATTACCAGGAGGAACTCTTAGGGATGAACTAGTGGAGTCTCGATGTTTTGTAGTGGTAGATGATGAAGAAGATGGACCTGAATATGAAGAAGACTTAACCTTATCAACCCACCGAGCCAATAAAGACAAATCTGGATCTTTAATAGTTGCAACATTAACAAAACTTGTATATAATTCATCGATTTCACTATTCTGTAAATAAGAAATGTTTCTACCAGAACTGGGGAAATTGTTAGGTCCAGGTAAGGAACTTATAGATTGATGTCTATCGGATAATGATTGTTCAGTAATATTTATATTTAAATTTAAATTTGAAGTAGAATTAGTTCGGGATAAACTTAATGGAGGTTGAGGTTGAGGTTGAGGTTGATGAGGTTGATGAGGAAGTGGAGGAGGAGTATGTTGAGAAATATTTGACGAAGAAGATTGACTGAAATTGGCCTGATCCTGCAATTGCTGTTGTAATAGTAACTGATGTTGTAATTGAGATTGAGAATGATTTAAACTGGTTGAAGAATAATTCTTTAAGGAAGCATAATCTCCATCCATAATTGATTCTAAATCAAATAATGATTGAGTTACAAGATCACTTAATTCATTAATTTCATTTTTATGAAATACCGGTTGCACACTAACGGCCGTCAGTATAAATAATTCTTTAGTATGAGATTTTGATCGTTTATCCCATTTCTTAACTACTTTAGAAAAGCCTGTTTCATTTAATTCAATAAATTGTTGTAATCTTAATAAATCTTGATGGATTTTTTTAAAGTTTTGATATAAATTTAAATAGGAAATGGAATTACGGAAATTGGCATTAATTAAATTCGAATCATTTTGTTGTAATTTAACAAATTCATTAGTTTTATTTAATAATTCATTCTTCTTTAACATTAATAAGTCAAGATTTATGGCTAAATTGGCCTGCTTTTCAAGATAAAATGAGTTGACTTTATCCAATTCTCGTTCTACTCGGAAGAAGAATTGAGCTTTATTCTCTTTAAGAGTTTGTTGAATTTCTGCTTGAGTTAATGGTCGAGTATCATTAGTTGAAGTGGTGGGGATGGCTAATTGTTTAATGAGTTTCTTAAGCGCCTTATAGTCAATGAAATGTCCGGAATATTCCGGCAACTCAAGCTGTCTCGATGCAAGATACTTACCGAACTTCATTTAGGGAGTCAGGACAAGTTAGTACAAGTTAGTAGTGGAGATAGTGGAGATAGTAGTGGTGATAGTAGTTAAATTAGTGAGTAGTGGGAGACATATAGTGGGAGTATTTCGCGACCATTTTTCACGCACGTGTCGCGAAAAGTCGGCTAGTAATTAGTGAGGGAGAGCAACTTAGAGATGGCAAGAAGCGGTAGCAGAGAGTTAGAGAGTTGGAGAGTTAGAGAGTTAGAGGAGTGAGTCTCTGAGTCAGAGTCAGTGGAAGAGTCAGTGAGTCAGTACTGTTAGTATACTGAGCCAGTACTGTTTCTGTAACGAGTCAGTACTGTTACTGTTACAGTACTAATTAGTGTGTCGTATGTCGTACGTCGTGTCGTATGTCATATCGCTTGTCATGTCGTATGCCATGTCGCATATCATCATCTCTACGTCGTATCGTGTCTTCTGTCGCTACCATTTAACTAATACTATTCATATATTCAATATATTAAACTAAATTCGCTTATGCCTTTTTAGCAGCATCTCTAGCAGTATCAAAGTGCTCTTTAAACTTATCAGCATTTTCTTTATTACCAAATCTAATGGCTAAAGTTTGTGCTTCAGGTTCACCTTCAGAAATATCAGCCGCAACACTATATACCCAAGATCTATCAGATCCAATATTAGGCTTTAATTCATAATCTCCAGAAATTAAATGATTGGCACAAATCTTTAATGTCTTATCTCTTCTCATTAAGATTCTAACCTTTTTAGTTTGCTTATGTTGTAAAAATTTAACATCTCCTGTACCTCTTTCCTTCCATTCTTTACTATCTCCATGAAATCTAAATAATTTAGCCCGAACTTTATATAATACTTCTTCGTCTTCTTCATTGGTTTTGACATCAACTTTTTCTAAAGTAACCAATGGTTCAAAATGCACATCGGCTTCTTCTTCTTCGGCCTTGTCATCTTCATCTTCTTTACCTTCCTTCTTTTCTTGTTTAGTTTCACCTTCACCTTCGGCTACAGCTTCTGGTTCTTCCTTCTTTTCCTTCTTAGCTCCAAACATCGAGAAAACATTGGATGTTGGAACAGCAGGAGTGCTGGTAGTGGTGGCCTCTTCGACTTTTGGTTTACTATCTTCTGACGACATTATTACTGCTTTAAGTATAGACTGGTAATCACTAGTTAAACTAAACTTCGAGATCAAATTTTTTTTCGATCTTTGGGATTTTCTGAGCAGTGGCGTGTTGACTGCCCAATCGGGAAGGCTGCGACTACACTCTACAAATATGCTTATGTCATTATACAACATTAATATATATTATTCCATAGTTATTCATATCACCTTAAAAATGGTTGGTAAGATTGAAATACAAAGATTTCCTGATTTATTTACTGCTATCTAGGCATTTATTTATGAATAATTTACACTATCTATAGAGAAATGCCTCTAAACACCGCTCTGTGCTCTACACGACCGCATATCAAAAACAGCTGCAAAAAGGTCTACTACGCTTAATTCTCACATTATAAAGGCTTCACATTCATTAATTTACCACATTCATTAATTTACCACATTCATTAATTTAACCTCAGTGAATACCCATTGCAATCCATAATGAAGCTTGAAGAAATCATTAACTTTGATGATGCTATAGCTGCGTTATCCTCATCCAATGGAGAGGTCGAACCAATTCAGATTCATTTAAAGGGAAAGGACCAATACAATGTCCGAAAGGATGAGTTGGAAGAATATTTAAAGAATGAAAATATAGAAGAAGAAGAACAGTTTTTGAAAACGTTCAAGTTAGGGACCACAAACTTTCTGAACTCTCAGTTACTAACACTAATTCTCCGTATTTACAACTTTCACTTACTCAGCAAGTTGGAATTCGAGACTACAGAAGAACTTATAGAAATAATTGATAAAATCAGCAAAACTTTACGTAACATTCTATTAATTGACTTGTTTGCTTATTGGTGTTTTTCAATACAGATGAGTTTTAGACTTCCCATAATACCAGGTTTGTACCAGTCATATAAAGAAAATAATGTACATGATAGTGAAATTGATTATGATAGTGAAATTGATTATGATATTGATAATGATTCAGAATCTAAACAACCTTTCATCAGTGACATTGACTCTGATATGATGCAAATTCTTACTTCAATTTCTCATAAAACATTCTTCGAAAAGCTTCTCTATACCCGATCAGATGGATCTAGACGGGAGCAACCTAAAGTTACTTACTCGCGATATATGCCTAATGAAACTAGGTATCAAGGAATAAAATCATGTATGGGCTTATTTTATCCCGAATCAGAATTAAAGGATTTTACAGTAGATGAATTCAGTGATCTCAAACTCAAATTAGAAGAAATTAAGAAGGCATACATATATGGTAGATTCAAATATCAATTATCTGAGTACGACGAATACCAAGTAGAAGATGCTGTTCAAGCAAACATATTCACTATTCCATGTAAGTATTTTTCACCCGATTATGGCGTTTTAGTGGCCTATTTAAGATCTAAGAATATAGATGACAAAACTTTAACTACATTTTCGGAATTAGGAATCCATCTTGAGCAAGGTAATATTCCTGTTGTAATAATACTGCACGGACTTGAAAAGTATTTGAGAGACTTCTATGAAACAAGATTCAGCGGGAGTTGGAGCATATTTGAAGAGATATATATGCAAGGTCTTAGAGAAGCTGCATGTCGTGAGACAAACTGCTTCTTTCTAAGCGATTATAGAACGACTCTATTTATTGACTTTCATTCAATAGGGGAATTTAGGGGTCACGACAGCTGTACTTTGATGAGACCATTATATGGCTCAATTTTGGAAATTAAGGAAAATGAAGAATTTTCTTTAATTTTCCAATTGTACCTTCTTTTAAATAAAGTTCAAAATGATTATGACCCTAACAAGATTTTATTAGACTTAGAAGATAACTTGTATTTTACCACTGGTGTTCGTAAAGTTCTAGTTATGCGCTATTACAAAGTTATTGATGAATTTAATAGAAATTTGTATGACATTGTCCATCCTGGCAAATAAAGAATCAGTTACGCATTCAACATACAAATATAAGCATTTTACCGAGCCATATTGCAATTATAATTCCGGTCCGTGGTATAAAATTACTGTAATAATAAATATTCTATATACAAAATCTAAATCTATAGTTAAACTTTTTGGAATTTACTTATTTAGTTCTAGTTAAAATGGAATTAGTGAGGAATTCAAGTGCACTACGAGCATCTGATTCCGG
Source organism: Scheffersomyces amazonensis (assembly GCF_036850825.1). Classification (NCBI taxonomy): domain Eukaryota; kingdom Fungi; phylum Ascomycota; class Pichiomycetes; order Serinales; family Debaryomycetaceae; genus Scheffersomyces; species Scheffersomyces amazonensis. The sequence goes on along the minus strand of NW_027042747.1, from coordinate 188,962 downwards.
TAATACTCGTAAATTATCTAAAGCTTTATAACAGTACTGTTCAGCCATTTCTTTAGTCTTCTCTAATCCTTTATACTTTTGCACGGCATTACGAGCAATTTCGACATCTCCTGGTTGATTGAATTTACGACCAATAAGCTCTCCAAGTGTTGGATCTTCTTTCCAAGCAAATAATATTGGTGCAGTAGCCAATCCTAATTTTAAATCGGCTTGACTAGGTTTACCAAATGTAGCATCACTCGATGTATAATCCAAGAGATCATCGACTATTTGGAAACATAATCCTAAATTACGACCAAACTCATAACATTTCTCAATTATATCATCTTGAGATCCACTTAATACAGCAGCTGCTCGAGATGATTTTGACATAAGTGATGCAGTCTTTAAGTAAGTCTTATGCAAATAGTATTCAAATGCTGCATCAACATTAGTAATATGATCAACTTGTTGAGGTGGTGTAATTGAATATTCATGTTGTTCAGTAGGAACTTTACCAGTAGGAGTCGGTATGGATTTGGATTCTCCATCATTATCTATAATGTTTGTATCTTCATTCTTCATAACTGTATTCTTTAATTGCATGAATTCTCCTTCTACTAAATTAGCAATGGTAGTTGATAATAATTCAATTACTTCTGGATTTCTTAATCTAGCAATGGCTACAGAAGCTCTACCTAAAAGGAAATCCCCTGCTAAAACTGCCATTTTATTAGTAAATGCAATATTCCCACTGGGTCTACCTCTTCTTGAATCACTTAAATCAATGACATCATCATGTAATAATGAAGCAGTATGAATCATTTCTACAATTTCAGCCAATCGACGTTGTTTAGGTAAAATTCCATTAACAGCATCAAACGAGGGTAATTTATCCATTGGTTTAGATAATGGATCTAAGATAACTCGAGGATTAATACCATGTAAAATAGCCAACGGAGATATAGAATCATCAACAGATTTACCAGCTACTGAAGTAGCAGTAGGGGTACCTTGATAATGAGGTTGATCAGTAACATCATAAGTATCGATTTTAATTCTATTTCTTTGATCTAATGGAATATTGGATAATGCTTTAGATAATAATAATACAATTAATGGTCTAACATTTTTACCTTCTGCTTCAAAATAGTATGAACTAACTCGATTTAAAGTAGGATGTCCTGATCCAATTAAACTAGCAATTGACTTGGCTAAGTTAGACATTTCATGACTAACTATGGAAAATGGATCATTAAAGATCTTAGATGACGGAGGTTGGACGAGCTTTTCGGCTGTTTCTACGGCAGTTTTGAACGTATTGACAGTAGAACCAACATTGCCGGTCGCTACTGAAGAATTGTACCGAGAAATATATCTAGATCTGGTAAGTATCCCTTTAGATTGGCTACTTACCAATTGCCTTCTAATGGCTAACATAGTGATGGAAAAATGCAATAGTTACGGAAAAACTTCGGTGAAAAAGGCAAACTACCAATTAGAACACGATGGAACTGTATAAATGAATGAATATCAGCTCACAGCAGGTGAAAGCTCTGGTTTTCGTCCGTAGTTAGTGTCTTATAGTGTTCTAGTAAGCTTGCTACCAATTATGGCTCGGTAATTTTTCACTCGGTGATATTTTTTCATCTTGTCCCAAATAGGCAGTTTCGTATGCGTAAATATATATATGTCGTGCACACGACTAGGTTGCAAATATGTAACCGATATCAGCTTAGCTGCCCCTTACCTTTTGTAATTAATGGTTATTGTATGGTATTAGTAAGCTTATTACTAAGATTCTGAGAACATTATAAGAAATCTAAATTACTATATAGTTATAGAGTTATAATTCCTCTACCTTTATACTACCACTTCCTATTGTTCCTGTAGATGCGTTTGATCTCATTGTACAAGTGTATTCTACTACACAACCTATACTTGTCGTTATACAGTACACATACACATACATATATATATATATATATATATATATATATATATAGATACATATAACTAGCTTATCATTATCGTTTATAGTATATTTATATCATTTATATATCATTTATCATTGATCTATTTAAGTATATCTACTCGAATTGAGCTCTTTGCACGGGGTTCGTATTACGTAAGAACACATCTGGAGGAGTTAATGTGCCAAGAGCTCGAATGGACTGTAAATTCATATATGTAAGTCCCAATAAGTAACTAGAATTAACCCAACCAAACCCCTCTGTGGCTACTCCTTTAAAATCTAACCCTTGATTTCCATATTCGGCATCGACTCGATGAGCCACTGCACCTTTAGTAACATTATATTTTTCTACCACAACTCCATTATAATCAACAAAGGCTCGAGTCATCATATAAAGCCATCTATAGGCTAATCTTCTTGCAATTCCATGATAATCATAATTGGTTAATCCAATCCAGGCAAGAATTTGTTGAGGAGCCCAACCATAAGGATAATCCCATTGTCTTGAAGGTCTATTCAAATTAATTTCTCCTCGAGATGATTCTGTTCCTGCGGCTAAACCTCCAAATTCTTCAAGTTTTGGTAAAGTATTTTGAACCATTTTATCTGCCTGTTGCTGAGTTGATAATTTAGACCATAATGGCCAAAAAGTTGTGGCGGATTCATATTTACTTTGTTGTTTTGTCTTAACATTATAATCATAATACATCGAATCATCACCATTCCAAAGATATTTATCCACATTCAATCTTCTAATAGTGGCTTTTTCAAGCCAATTTTGACTAACTTCAAAATCATCTTCGTCAATTTGTAATTTGTTGGAGAAGAAAGTGGCAAGAATAAAGGCAATATCATTTTCATATTTATATAAAAGTGAATTCAAATCAACAGTAGCAAGATGAGCACATTTCCCTTCTAATCTATAAGAAGTATCATGACCCGATTCACGAACGGCACGATCATGAAGGAAATATTCATCCAAATCAGGTTCTTTAATTTCTCCCAGATTATATAATTCAATGAATTCATCTTGAGGTAAACCATACTTTTCAACATAAGGTTTTAATACTGAATTAAAATGTGATGGTTCAGTTTCTGGTGGAATCCCAATTCCATCAGGGTGATAACATGATAATCCAGTTTCTGGATCTAACCGAGGTTCACAACACCAAACAGTTTTATATTCTTTAATGGCAGCAATAGTTGCCCGTTTTAAAAAATCTAAAGTATCATCATATTTATCAGGGAATACTTCATTGGTTTTATTAAATACTCTTAATGCCATATCAGTTAAAAAAGGTGGTTGAGATCTACCAAGATAATAAGATCTATTCGCATTAAGGATTTTCCCATAATGATAAATCTCATAAATAAAATTCTCTGTCATACCTCTAGCCAATGCTAAATGATTTAAATTCTTTCCTGGTTCAACATCAGTTAATAATCCAATGGTTTCCATATAAGAATCCCAACCATATAATTCATTAAATCTTCCTCCAGGTACAATATAAGGTTGATTAATAACTTCACCAGTAATTGGATCAGTTGAAGTTGCAAGAGCCAATAATCCTGGTTTCTTATTAATTGATTTAATAAATTCTGCATCAATCTTTTTTGGTAAATAAGCAACATCTAAATTTATAGTTGGATTTTCCTTTTTAAATGATGAATAATATTCAAATTGATCGGCTCTATTATAAGGAATATAAATTCTATGACTTTCAACCAGTTGAATTTCTCCATGTTCATCAATAAATTCATCTCTCATTTTTGTATCCTTTGACATTTCATAGGCATTATCTTTAGTTAAACATCTAGTTAAAGATTTCCAAAATTGAGTTGAAATAAGTCTTTTCATTCTTGCAACCGGATTTTCATTTAATCTTTCTTCATCTAAGATCATTTGATCTCTTCCAAATGATTGAGCAATAGTTAATTCTTGTAAAAGATTACTTAACATATAAGTTCCTCTAATTGCTGCTTGATTAAATCCACCGGAATTAGCAGTACCTAATCTTAATACTTTAGGTCCAGTATCTTCAATAGTAATTTGACAATTATGATCTGTATCTTCATTATCTAATAATTCCTTTAAAGTTTGTTTAATATCAGGAATATAAAATTTCTTGGGTCTTGAAAAGCTATCATCAACTGAAGCACGTCTATAATGAAATTTATGACCAGCCGAAGGCTTTGAATTAGATAAACTAATAGATTCTTCCAGACCGATTTGACTATCGGATGCGGCATATAATGGGACTATCGACTGTCTTCTAGGTAAAACAGTATTACCTTCTTCTTGATCTTGTGTTTGTGGTTGAGGTTGAGGTTGTGTTTGTGTTCGTGGTGATTGCTGTGGATGCTCTGTTTGCTCTGAATCATTACTGGTAATTGACCAGGATACTTGCATAGGAACAGGCGTTGGAGATTGAGACTGCTCACCTGATGAAGAACCGGAAGGAGATTCCTTAATGGTCTCTGGATGGAAACTAGCTAACTCATCAAGAAAATTATTTCTAGGTTTAAATTCAAATACTGAAAATGTTCGAACTCTTCCAAGTCTTGAATTCTTATCGGCTTTAGCAGGATCAGTTAATTCCCCATAATAATTCTCAGGAATATCAAAGGGATCATTATCAGATGCGCTGGACTTTCTATGACGTCTGAAGGGATTATTCATATTTGCCATCACTAAATATATCACTAGATTAGTAAACTGTTTTAGGAATTTATCTACTATTAATATATAGTAATATATAGTTTGGTCTTCGCCTATTTGTGAATGTTTAAATTACGCTCCGATGGTACGGAGTAATTAGACACTTTTCTTTTTTCAGTCACTTGCGGAGAAATTCACCTTTGTGAGAGGTCGTCTGAATGTCGGTAATTGCTAATAGAAATGAGTGGTAAGTAAATATCACACTACAGATACTGGATAATGTTCACTAATGTGTGGAATCTATTACGGTACTAATAATAGAATTATAGAGCAATACAATAATACAGTCTTACAATATTACAATAATAATTATGATAGTATAGTATTACTAATGGTGTTACAGTGGTGGTATAGTGGTGGTATTTACTACTGGTAATTTTGCCTACTTTCGCTGCCCCTCGCTAGTCATCACTGCGTGAAACTTCAGTTTCGCTGCGTAACCGGAATAAATTATAAATTATTGCGAGCACCAGAGACTTTGCGCTAATACAGTTACTGTACTGTACTACTAACACACTCTAAATTTTAAGGCGTCTTTCATGACGTATATATTCGCCTATACAGTTTGTGGGTGTGTTGTCATTTTGTTACGTGGGAAATGAGAATTCAAAATAAATAAACATGAAACACCTCACTGTAAATACAGGTGATGCGTACGGGACTTAAACGTCCAGCAATATAATATTAGCTCATTTTGATTTTATATTTCAATAGTTAAGCGAATCTTTGTTATTGTTACTGTTATTGTTTCTATATATACTGTTATAATGTTATAATTTTAATGATACCTCGGACCGGAAATCTTCATACTACCGGATAAGAATGTTTAGTATACAGTGTTGCTTTTTGTTCGTACTTTGACCGGAATTGAATGGCACACTTTAACATAGTGAGCTTGAAAGCAAAGCTAATTGATATGTAGATGGAGTAGAAATTGGCTTGATTTGAAACCCGATGCCACATCTGTAGAATGTAAGATATTCCCAATTGGTTCTACGTCATCAAAATCAATAGAAGTTAGTATATTTAATCTATTTCGCAATCTAATAAATCAAACAATGATCCAATAACTTTATCAGCCCCAGCTCTAACCCCATTATGGAAGAATTCACTAGTAATGAATTGTTTAAGATTGCCATTACCTTTGAAAACTTCCTGTTTAACTTTCCTTGTAACATCGAAATCAACATATTGATCATAGACATAAGTAGCAGCAACAATAGGTACTTTAGTTTCATAAAGAATTTGAGTATCATATAATTTAGACCATTTTTCATTGGTATGTAAAGCATATGCCAATGACTTAAATGGTTCAAGTTCTACATAATCTTCAAACATTGATTTATATACCATTTCTCCAGTGAAATATGTAACTTCATTCTTTTCACTGTATACAAATGAACTATTGTTTGGTAAGTACCTCAATCTATCGGCACTCCAATCACTGGTCTTAACTTTCAAGTTATTACCATCACAATAGATAGCTTCTTGGAATAAAGCATAGATAATATTGGTATCAAAACTATATTCCCTTTCCACAGCAGTAAGTATTTGATAAGTTGGGAATCCAAATAATTTCAAATCATAATCAAATTTAACAACTAATTGATGAATATTATCAGTACCTCCAGTACCTCCAAATGATAATCCAAGTTGTTGAAATCTTTCAACTGAGAGAGTACCTCCATTAGGTAATTTAACAGTATTTTCATTTAAATATTTCAAGATATTTTGTATTCTTGCTTTATCAGCAGGATATTTATTGAAATAATGAATATTTCTTTCTTTGGTTCTTTCATAAGTAGCAGCATATACATCATCTGGACCATAATTGATGGGAGGAACTCCACCAGTAATTAATATTTCCTTTAAAGATTGAGGATATTTCGATACATAAGTGAAACTAGTAAATCCACCATAAGATTGTCCAATAAGTGACCATTTACCTTCATCTCCAAGTAAACTAATTCTAACTCTTTCATAATCTTCCACAATAGAATCGGCTCTAAAATTAAGGATAAAATCTAATTGTCTTTGAGTATATGCTGATTCACTTTCACCATCTAATCGAGGAACTAATTGGTTAAATGTTTGTCTTTCTAATGGTGTACTTAATCCAGTACCTCTTTGATCAAGAAATACAATTTGATACCCCTTATCAATAAGAACTTTTGTATAACCAGAATTATCTAAGGGTACTCCACATGGGAAACCCGGACCTCCTTGAATATAACTAATTAATTTAGGAGTTTCTGGAAGTATTAATTTATTTTGAATCAATTGCTTATCTCCATGAAGAGTTTCATCATACTTCTGAGTAATATTAACTACTACAGAAATGGTGGTTTCATTACTCTTTTCAGTATAATTAAGAGGCAATTTGTACAAGAGTCGTGTGTTGACTAACAGCTTCACTTTGAAGGAGTCAATTACTTCGTAAGTCATAATATACTTGTTATAATGTGTTACAGTTAGTTAGACAATGAGTGTGGAGATAGATCGGTTCCTGATTGAGTTCTCCGAAAAGTGAAAAGTTGAAAAGTTCGGTGTTCTTCAAACTGTAAACCAAACAAAAATGCTGGTTAGAACGGGCGCAAAGTTATCTTATCATGGCTAAAATTATATAATTTTACCACATTGCTACTAACTTTAAGATGAGCAAAGAATGGTTCTAAAGATAAATTGAAGAGAAAACGACTAAGCGGAAGTCCTTGTAAGACTTCGCAATTGTTCGTTCACTTGATAGGTCCTTCACGGGGAATTAATGGGGATTTAGTATTATTGTTTTCGAATGATCTTAGTTCTGGGACTATGCCTATTGAGTGTGGGAGTGTTATCGATTAAATTGAATTCAGGTTATTATTAACATTTCAATTATATTTAGGTTATTACTAACTAAAAGCATGGAATAGTTGTCCGTTCTTTAACATTTGACTTTATTATGTCGATAGCGGCTGATCGTTTGTTCCCTAAAGGTTGTTTTTGATTTCTAAGAGTTTGTGTGGGGGTATTATAGGTATTTAAAGTCATGTTTTATCTTGAAACATTTTTGAATATACACTATTATATAAATTGATTCATCCATGTAGTTTAAATAAGTTCAATTCTTACGTACATTGTTGGATTTGGCTGTAAAAAGCTGACAAAAGGTATATAAAGTACAAAAAGAGTCACTGGGTAAGAGGATGATACAGCATGAATTCACCAGCTACGTCTAGAAGAGACTAGTAATTGAAGACTGCTCAAAATATTTTGTTCACTTGGGATAGCGATATCTAATATGTGGCTCCAAATGAGCTCCATTTCATATTATTTAGAGCTGAACTAGATCATTGCAGGGCAGGGAATCATCAGAATAGTTTTACATATTTGCAATAACACATTAGTTTTTTATTCTAACTATACACTAATTGTAGATATCTCTTCTTCTGCCTCATGAACATCAGATTCTTTCAGACCAACACTTGCATCACTCGGGACTTGTCCGCAATAACAATCTTCTGGGGCCCTACGTTTGATTTCATACTTGGAATACATATACATGGCAAAGGCAGTAAAACCTTCAAGAGCAAAAAGAGCCAACGAAATTGGATATCCAACACCATAATAAGGAGCATTTCCTGAAGGATATAACAATAATGGAACCCAGGCCCTGAACACATATGCAATAATTTCACCGACGACAAGAGTCAAAACTTTACGCTCACCATCATGGCCCAAAAGTTCATTTAGCCAAACTACAACAATTGGAGCACCTGAATGTTCAATAAACATTAAAAGCCAACCAGCATACATAGCATGAATATTATGGGCCGGCCAAATCACAAGAATAATAGACCCAACCACCGCCATAAAAGAACAGAATGATATAAATATCCAACGATGACCATAATAATCCGAGAGCCAAGCAACTAATAAGTTTGTAACGAATTCAATAGCATTTCCAATAGTTGGAATTGTATTTAATTGGTAAACTGTATATCTTCCAGTACTCTTTAAATACAAGTTGAAAAATTCAGGTAATCTTGCAGCAATGAAATGACAAGTATATATAAGAGTAAACAAATAGGTATATGGACTTTTGGCAACTCTTTTAACTAAAGCAAAATTCAACTCCCCTGTATATGGTTTTCTGTTAATCTTTTCCATTCTTTCAATTGCAAACTGTTTCTCTTCTGGTGTTATCCAGAAAGCTTTTGTTTGGGAAGGAGTATCTGGAAGTGCAAAGTAACCATAAATTGCTAGTGGCAAACCGATAACCCCATCAAAGATAAAAAGCCATTGCCAAGATTCCAAACCATTTCTACCATTCATACCTTTATATAACCCAGCTTGAATATAACCAGAAAACATTTTAGCAGCTGGAGAAGATGCTTCGTAAATTAATGATCGTTTAGCTAATTCAGAAGGTGTATACCAATCAGCAAATAGAAGCATAGAACCGGCAAATGCTGGTGCTTGTAAAAGACCAATAAAGAATCTGATTGCATACAAAGTATTAATATTCTTAGCACCAGCCATGGACATGACAAGAGATCCCCATAAAAATTGAAAAGCAGGAAGCCAATAACGAATACGCAGTCTAGTAACTAAAAATGTAGTAGGTAAATGTCCAACAATATATCCAATAGTCCACCAAGTTGTCAAAAGATTATACTCATTATCTTTCATATGAAAATGAGTTTCCATACCAGAAACATATGCGTTTTTGATATTTGCCTCATCTAGATATTTAATAAATTCCGTTAAACAGATATAGGAAAGGACCCACCAATCAAGCTTGAAAATGAATTTGGATCTACTCTCCCATAAAAAGGTTGAAAATCCCCTCTTTGGGCATGAGTCACTGTTGCAGCATTCATTTGCTTCTCCTTCAATAGTACAACACTCCTTTGTGTTGGCAACTTCATCAACAGTTTTCTCCAAAACCATCTTGTCTCTGAATATCTACAAAAGCAAAAATACAAATATCCAGACATATAACTGTCATTTTATAGACTTTGATATTTCATTACGTTGGCATAAGCAGTAACCATCAAGGTTAAATGGTCTTTGGTTCATCTAATATTAGTTGTTTCAAAGCCTTTCCAAGCCATCATATGAGAATTTAAATTTTCCAATTTAAGAAAACAGAGTATGAGCCATAAAAAAACCAAAAAAAATATAGAAAAGATATTCTTCGTTACTCTATAAATATACTAATCATCTACACTTACATATATTCGTAGATTGTTGTATACCAATAGTTATTAGAAAGAATGCAACAATAAAGTTGCAACAATTACAATTGCAACAATTATAATTGCAATTTTTTTTGAGCGTTGAGTACTTCTAAATCCAACTGTATAATTAATCCAATAATTAGAAAATTGATAGTGGTTACAAGGCTTAACTTAACTTCTTCATATTACCCTGGTGACTTTTCCTGAAGTTTATCAACTATATAAGTTATGTAATTTGACTGAACATGAACATTTTGCATCTTCTTTCACGTGATGCTTAAAATCAAATTACCGGTCCGAGTAGTTATATACACTCCCTTTCGTTTTGGGACTAAGGTTACATTCATATAGTCTTTGGACCGTTATATTGTTAACAGTTTAAGATGAATGGTTAAATCTTAGAAGAGAAAATATTAGAAAATAATAATGACATTAGGCGAATCGTTGTAGTTTAAATACCGGAATAGTTATAATATTTAAAGTAATATTAATTTTAACTTTATTCAAAATTATTCTAATTCTAATACATTTCCGATTGATCTTAATTTATTTGAAGATTTCTGTTTAAATTTTGTTGTTTTTGTTAGTCACATTTTCTTAAATCTACTTATTACCAATTGAATCTAATATACGAAAATTGAGCTCCACTTAGACCTTTAATACGACTTTTCACAGAAATTATCCAATGCAAATTGCGCCTTTGCTTAGTTTCCCAATGCAGATCTTTAAACATAAAATATCTGCTCTATTAACACTACAATACTAGTATTTTATTAGACTACATTATAAGCATTGCCATTAATAAGTACTACAACTACTAAGTACTGTTATATTAACAATATTACTAGTTCTAACACTTGTCCTGGGACACGCAACTTATATATTAAGCCTCATGCATAGCCAAATCAAATAATCTCCTACCCATCAAGTTCGGAACTTCTTTGCAGTCTTTAACTCAGCCGTAGACACCAATATCGGATTTTTACACCCGTTCTCAACCTACGGATATTCTACTGCCTCGGACGGTAGAGTCAGGAATAGCTGTTGCTGAAAATTCCGGGGAACTTATTTAAGAATCAAATCAGCATATGATCCGGGGTAAGAAAAAAATAGAACTACAAAAATCAAAAATTGTGGACCCACTTAAGCCTATACAGTATAGTATAGACACTACCAATTGCAGAATCGGCAATAAAGTAATTGGTTTTCGCCATTCTTAAATCCTGCCTCGGTGCTTAGCCTGGCAATCGTACAGTACGGTACGTCTGGGGTTTAATCTCCTTACAGTAATAGTTAACGATAACGTGATTATGAACCATGTAGGTAACTGCTGATTACCGAGTATTGGTTATTGACTATACATTATACATTATTCATTATCCACTATATACTCTATACTATTAACTATTTATTGTAGTTCACTATTCACTTATAAATTATAATAAGCTCACTATAACAGTAAAGCATTATAAGCTACTACCCCACTCCCGGAAATCATTGGAACGAACAAACTATTGCCCGGCACGACCAGGAAAAAGCATTTGAATTAATAACGATTCCACTGGACCGGAGTTTGATGAATTTTGGGTCACGTGATCAATAATAAACTCAAAAAATTATGGGGTACCCTTGTGGGAGAATTTTTAAAGAAGAGGGGGGCATTTTCATAAAGTTAAACTGGACTATAAATTATAAGAAAGCCCAGTTTTTTTTCTTATATATATTATTCACTAATTTATTAATTTTAATTAATTAATCAATTGGTTAATAATTACATTTATTTTTAAATTATTCATATAAAATATGGTCAAAGTTGCTGTTTTAGGTGCTGCTGGTGGTATTGGTCAACCATTATCATTATTATTAAAATTAAATTCTAATATTACTGAATTATCATTATTTGATGTTGTTAATGTTCCAGGTGTTGGAGCTGATTTATCTCATATAAATAGTGATGCTTCAACTAAAACATTTTTACCATCTTCAAAAGAAGATAAGACTGCTTTATTAGGTGCTTTAAAAGGTGCTGATTTAGTTGTTATTCCAGCTGGTGTTCCAAGAAAGCCAGGTATGACTAGAGATGATTTATTTAATATTAATGCTTCAATTATTAAATCATTAGCTGAAGGAATTGCTGAAAGTAGTCCAAAAGCTTTTGTATTGGTTATTTCTAATCCAGTTAATTCTACTGTTCCAATTGTGGCTGAAACTTTAAAACAAAAGGGAGTTTATGATCCAGCTAGATTATTTGGTGTTACTACTTTAGATATTGTTAGAGCCAATACTTTTATTGCTCAATTACATCCTGGAGATTCTAAACCATCTGATTTCAATGTAAATGTTGTTGGTGGTCACTCTGGTGAAACTATTGTTCCATTATATTCAATTGGTTCATCAGCTTCATTCTACAATAAATTATCTGAAGAACAAAAGAAGGAATTAATTCATAGAGTTCAATTTGGAGGTGATGAAGTTGTTCAAGCTAAGAATGGTGCTGGATCCGCCACTTTATCTATGGCTTATGCAGGTTATAGATTAGCTGAATCTATTTTAAAATCATTTACTTCAAAGGAAGAAGTTGTTGAAAATACTTATTTGAATTTAGATGCCAGTATTAAAGGAGCTGCTGAAGCTAAGAAATTAGTTGGAGGATTAGAATTCTTTTCATTACCAGTTAAATTAGGTAAGAATGGTATTGAAGAAGTTAAGTATGAAATTTTAACTAAGGTTTCTGCTGATGAAGAAAAGTTATTGGCTGTTGCTAAAGAGCAATTGGCTAAGAACATTGAAAAGGGGGTTGCCTTTGGTAAATAGAGTTGTTAGATTAAGTAGATCTGAATCCTAATGAATCTAAAAGTTTAGTAGAGTGTAAAATCTGAAATCTGAAATCTGAAATCTGAAATCTGAAACCTGAAAAGTGGACAGAGTGTGAACGTTAGAAGACAGTCTAACAGTATCAGACATTACCACTATTTCGTGTACTGTTTGTCACTGTTTGTGACTACTTGGCCACTACTTCACATATTTATCAGATCGGCTAGAGTTCTATTGTTTGTCGGCTCTTTGAATTCTCAGTTCTCAATTCTCAGTTCTCAATTCTCGGTGTACTATGTCGCATGTCGCACCATCGTTCCTCCCCCAGCTCCCATTCCTCACTACCATGCCAACGGGATCCGTAAATAATTTCAGTTCTATTTAAGCATTAATTAGATATATTCTATATTTAACGTATATATACATATATATATATATATATATATTAGTTCCTGTACTATAATCTACTTGCAATTCTGATATTTACGTCAGAGTACTCATCGGTAATCACCATCTCTGTCTTCAGTAGTGTCGAATTTCGAGGTTCATCAATTTGTTGACATTTATTTATTTTTTTTTCGTTGAGTACTGAGTCCTTAGTCCCCTAGCGAAGATCACAGTTAAGAAGTAGTGGTACCAGCCATAAAATAAATACCAATACGAATACGAATACGAACACGAACACGAACAAATTAGAAGATTCTTATAACTTAATTGTCATAGTCATAGTCATTGTTTATTAGTATTAGTATTAGCATTGTTATTATAGTTGTATAACACCATGGAATCCATTCTCGATTTTTCAAAGGATCTAGATTTGGTAGTATTCGATAAAGTGGTTGATTCATTTTATTCTGGTAGTGGAGAAGAACAAAAGAAAGCTCAACTTGTTTTGAATGAATTTCAAGAGAATCCTGAATCTTGGAAACGAGCTGATCAAATATTATCAAATTCAACTAATTCTCAATCAAAATATATTGCTTTATCATGTTTAAATAAATTAATTCAATATAGATGGAAAACTGTTGTAGAAAATGAAAGAATTGGAATTAGAAATTTCATTGTTAATATGATTATTGGATTATGTGATAATGAAAAGATTTTTGAAACTCAACGAGCTTTAATTAATAAAATTGATTTAACTTTAGTATCAATTTTAAAACAAGAATGGCCTCATAATTGGCCTCAATTTATACCTGAAATTGTTTTAAGTTCAAGATCTTCATTTAATGTTTGTGAAAATAATATGATTATTTTAAAATTATTAAGTGAAGAAGTATTTGATTATAGTCAAGATCAATTAACTCAAGCAAAAGCTCAACAATTAAAATCTTCAATGAAAGCAGAATTTGAAGAAATTTTTAAATTATGTTATGAAGTATTAGATAAAACAACTAAACCTTCACTTATTATTGCAACTTTAAATGCTTTACTTAGATATATTCCTTGGATTCCAATGAATTATATATTTCAAACTGATTTATTAAAATTATTAGCAACTAAATTTTTAAGTCCACCAGATACAAGAACTGTTGCATTAAAATGTTTAACTGAAATTGCCAATTTACATTCTCCAGAAAATGAAGAAAAATTTGTAATATTCTTTAAAGATGCCATGCAAGAAATTTATAGTATTATACCATCATCAACAAATTTAAAGGAATCATATAAAATTGCTAGTTCAAATGATCAATCATTTTTACAAGATTTTGCCATGTTTTTATGTACCTTTTTAAGTAATCATTTATCACCATTAGAATCAAGTGAATCCTTACGAGAATTATTATTAAATTCATTATTTTATTTACTTGAATTATCAAGAATTGATGAACGAGAATTATTTAAAACTTGTTTAGATTTTTGGAGTTCATTTGTTCATTCATTATTTTTAGAAATTCAAAATATTCCCAGAAATGAATTAAGTCCTTTATTACAATTAACTTATGGTAGTCAAATTAGAGGTTCAACATCTGGTGGAGCCCCTAATCCGGCAGTATTAGCAAAATTCCCATTAAGACAACATAAATATGAAAAAGTCTTGAGTAAATTAAGATTAGTTATAATTGAAAATATGGTAAGACCAGAAGAAGTTTTAATTGTAGAAAATGATGAAGGAGAAATTGTTCGAGAATTTGTTAAAGAAAGTGATACAATTCAATTATATAAATCTATGAGAGAAGTATTAGTTTATTTAACTCATCTTAATGTAGTTGATACTGAACAAATTATGAGTGAAAAATTAGCTAGACAAATTGATGAAAGTGAATGGTCATGGCAAAATATTAATACATTATGTTGGGCAATTGGTTCAATTTCTGGAGCTATGAATGAAGATATGGAAAAGAAATTTGTTGTATCAGTTATTAAAGATTTATTATCATTAACAGAAATGAAAAGAGGTAAAGATAATAAAGCAGTAGTAGCTTCAAATATTATGTATATTGTTGGACAATATCCTCGATTCTTAAAGGCTCATTGGAAATTTTTAAAGACCGTAGTTAATAAATTATTTGAATTTATGCATGAAACTCATGAAGGAGTTCAAGATATGGCTTGTGATACATTTATTAAAATTACTACTAAATGTAAAAAGCATTTTGTAGCACTTCAACCTCAAGAAAGAGAACCATTTATTAATGAAATTATTGCCAATATTCAATCAATAACTGAAGATTTACAACCTCAACAAGTTCATACATTTTATGAAGCTTGTGGAATTATTGTTAGTGCTCAATCTCAAAAGGAAAGTAGAGATAAATTATTAAATGCATTAATGGCTTTACCAAATATGGCATGGAGTGCAATTGTTCAACAAGCCGGTCAAGATCCTCAATTATTAACTAATACTGAAACAGTTAAAATTATTGCTAATATTATTAAAACTAATGTGGCAGTTTGTAAAGCTTTAGGTCCAGGATTTTATCCTCAATTAGGGTTGATGTATGTTGATATGTTATCATTATATAAAGCTGTATCATCAATGATATCTGATTCTGTTGCTAAAGAAGGTTTAATTTCTACCAAGACTCCTAAAGTTAGAGGGTTAAGAACTATTAAAAAGGAAATTTTAAAGATGATTGAAACTTATATAAATCAAGCAGATAATTTAGAAGAAATTGTTCGAGATTTATCTCAACCATTATTTGCTGCTGTATTAGATGATTATAGTAGTAATGTACCTGATGCAAGAGATGCAGAAGTATTAAATTGTATGACAGCATTAGTTGGTAAAGTTGGACATTTAATTCCTGAAGGAGTAGTATTAATTTTACAAAGTGTATTCGAATGTACTTTAGATATGATTAAAAATGATTTTATTGAATATCCTGAACATCGAGTTGAATTTTATAAATTATTAAAAGAGATTAATGCTAAATCTTTCCAAGCTTTATTACAATTATCTGGTGATGCATTCCAATCATTAATTAATGCAGCTATATGGGCTTTTAAACATAATAATCGTGATGTTGAAGATAATGGATTATCATTAACTTTAGAATTATTAGTTAATGTTGAAAAATTAGGTGATACTCCATTTACTAAAGCATTTTTTGAAAACTTTTATTTCCAAATCTTATCCGATACTTTCTATGTATTTACTCAACCTGATCATAAAGCCGGATTTATTTATCAAGCTCAACTTTTAGCTAAATTAATTCATTTGGTTGAGGATAATATTATTAAATATCCATTATATACTGCAGAACAAGCAGCTGAAGGTACTACTAATTCTGATTATTTAAAACAATATTTAGCTCAACTTTTGGCATCAGCCTTTGATAATTTACAAAAGGAACAGTTGGTTAATTTCTTGAATGTTTTAACTACTGTTTATCATGATCAAACTAAATTCAGAGCCACCTTAAGAGATTTCTTAGTTCAATTAAAGGAATTTGGAGGTGATCCAACTGATTACTTATTTGCAGAAGATAAAGAAATCGAAAGACAAGAACAGAACAGACTTAAGAGAGAAAAGGATATGCAAGTCGGTGGTTTAATTAAACCTTCTGAACTTGAAGAAGAAGAATAGGGAGGTCATTTATTGGTTTGTTTGGGGTCAAACTTCATACTGTTTTGATTTGATTTGTTTTGATTTGTTTAGTTTGCTTTTTTGTCACTTTGTTTGTTTGTTTGTTTGTTTGTTTGTTTTGTCTCCTGTTCTGGAGTGTAACCTATGTCACTACGTACCATTCATCATTTTCATGTTGTATTCAATTCCCAATAACGTCATCATGGGATATGTCTACAGTAGAATTCCGTCTAAAAAATCTATAAAAAAATTACCAGAAATTCGATAATTCAATCGGATCTCATACATAAGTAGATCTTTATAGTTTTTTAAGTTTTTTTTAATATAAAGAGTATATTGTTATAAAGTAGTAGGCCGGTTGTGTGCTACTATGTATTAGATTTTTGTTCCCTTTTTCGCCCAATGCGGAAGTTACCCGCCCCGCTCTAACAAGGATAAATAAAAAATTGCCAACGCTGTCAAAGCCCATTTTTTACTACCAGTTTCTTTTACACTATCGCCAGAAGATCAATCTCGAAATCGTACATGGTTCTTGCCTTTTACCAGAACCATCCGGGGATTGTCTTTGCTAATGGCGTGTGATTAGTTTTTGGAACCTGTTTCTGGATTTGAAAGTCTATGACTTCATTTAATTCAGTACTGTTAACTCATACCTATTTTCAAGTTTGGGATTCGAGGTCGAATTGTTTATTTGAAAGTGTTATGAAAACTACAGTATTTGGCTGTTTTTGGTTATTTATGTTATGTACATTGAGTAAATGCAAAGTATATACAATTGGATTACATCCTTCCACTAATTGGCGGCTTCTCTAACTAAATCATTAACTGATCTTCCGTAAGCTTTGACAGCATCAGCAACTTTTACAAAGGATTTATTTGGTCCTGGAATTTGACCTTTTACTACTAAAATACCTGCTTCTGCATCAACAAATAATACTTCATTATTAAATACTGTAGCATTCTTTCCTCCCATTCTACCAGGCATCTTTTTACCTGGTAAAACTCTACCAGGAGTTTGATTACCCCCCATACCACCAGCAGATCTATGAGCTCTAGAAACACCATGAGATGCTCCTAACCCTTTAAATCCATGTCTTTTCATTACCCCTTGAAATCCTTTACCTTTACTAACACCTTTAACATCAACAAATTGTCCAACTGCAAAGTAATCAGCTTTTATTTCTGCACCTAACGGAATTAAACCTTTTTCATCTCTTACTCTAAATTCACGAATTTGTTGTTTTGGAGTTACTCCGGCATTTTGAAACATTGGTAATATTCTAGTATCAAAATTCTTTAATTTATCAATATGTCCCATTATTACTGAGAAGTATCCATGAGTTTCTTTAGTTTTATGACCTACAACTTCACATGCATCTATTTCTATGACAGTTGCAGCAAAATGTTTACCTTCTTCAGTAAACCATGAAATCATTCCTCTTTTAATCCCAAGTACACCAGGTCTACCTAATAATCTCTTTCTTAAATTAGATTGTTCAACTGAATGATTAATGGTGGAAGTTGGAGTTCGAATGTAGGGTATGGCATGAATAGATGTTATTTGGGCAGCTCCACGCTGGAAAATGAGATTGAATCCTGACTTGGATGTCAACCCATTACGGCCAATATTATTTAAGAGTCCACTCATACTTAAGGTGGGTTATGTATGAAGTTATTGGTACGGTTGTAGTCTTCTCTTGGGTGGTGAATTTGAAAAATTATTCTCGAGAAAAAAAAAATTGGAGTGTTTGCAGGTTGTATAAAATTTTTGCATGTTACACTATACCACTATTCCTAACAAATAGTCTAACAAGTATATACTACAAAACAAGATTTATACATAGTTAGTATGAGAGCAGTTAATACCTATTAAGTATGTTGAGTCATTACATGTAGTTACTTTTTTTAATTTATTAATGCATTATAGTATATACAGGTAATATGAACAAGTAAGGAAAGGAACAAATACATATATAAATAAATCACTTGATCTTCTTTTCCTTTAATTTAATAGTTTCATGATCAACAAATATTCCCTTACCCTTATAAGGTTCTGGCTTTTTATATTCTCTGATAACCGCAGCAAATAATTTAACTTGTTGTTTATTAATACCTTCAATGACTAATCTAGCAGGACTTGGTGAAGATACAGTTAATCCCTTTGGAACTTTTAATCTAGGAGTATAATTTAATCCAAGCTTTAATGATACTATTTTACCAGAAGGATCCTTAGGGTCTTCTTCAATAATTGCTCTATACCCAGTACCAACGAATTTAACAATGGCTAAATGACCTTCAGTAGTTCCTACTGTATGATTTTGTAATGTAGCTCTAATAGTCCCCCACATAGATCTTTGAACTTTATCTTTTGAATCTTTAATTTTAACGGTAATGGTTCCTACATTTTCATCAACTGCTGGCTTTTCATTAATAGAAAGAAATTGAGGAATAGGAGTCTTTATAACTCCTAAAGGTCCTCTAATTACTACTTGACGATCAAGAACATATGTTTGTTTCCCTCTATTAAAAGATTTACAGAATTCTAATGGAATTTCTTCAGTTGAAACTTTGACTTCATTAGGAATTTTAATAGGCATCTTCCCTATATTTGATTGGGAAACGACGGTTTGGGAAAACTGACGTATTCCACATGGTACTATCGAATTTTTCGATAGAATAGATCTTGACATCATAGTGTTCTGTGTACTGTAATATTGACTAGTAGATATTTCTGTACTGTTAATTTGTTCAGTTTAACTGGACAAGTGAAAAATTTCTGGTGTACTGCATATAATACAGAGACCTACTAGTATTTCCATATTAGTTATGTAATAGTTATTGGTAATAATAATAAAGAAACAGAGCTCAATACTAGTACTTAAATTGAATTAATAACAGTATCTAAAAAGGTATACGTTTCTAATATTAGTATTATGTATACTAGTATATACTATTGATATTATTAGGAGTGTGATATGTCACGTGACTGGTGATAGTTAAAAAAAAATTATGAAGCTCATCTTAAGTTATCTTTATTTTATGAGAAATATAAGAACCAATATAGGCATTACTACCACTATAGAACATTAGGAAGAGATGGTGCGGGCTTTGAAGTATCATGAGAAGAAGCTTCTTAAGAAGGTTGATTTCCTTGACTGGAAACAAGATCAGGGACATCGTGATACTCAAGTTATGAGAACATATCATATTCAAAATCGAGAAGACTATCATAAGTATAATAAGATTTGTGGAGATATTCGGAAATTAGCTCATAAATTATCATTATTGCAAGCTACAGATCCATTCAGAATTAAGCATGAACAACTTTTATTAGAGAAATTATATAATATGGGGATATTAGCAAATAAATCTAAGATATCAGATTTAGAAAATAAAATAACTGTTAGTGCTATATGTAGAAGGAGGATAGCCGTAGTCATGTGTCGATTAAAGATGGCAGAAACTGTCAGTGATGCAGTTACATTTGTTGAACAAGGACATGTTAGAGTTGGACCTAATGTTATAACCGATGCAGCATATTTAGTTACTCGAAATCTTGAAGATTATTTAACATGGGTGGATACATCTAAGATTAAGGCCAATGTTCTTAAGTATAAGAATAAGATTGATGATTTTGATTTAGCATAGGGGTATCATAGTGTATAGTAGATCAAGTATAGGTCAATATAAATAATAGAATAATGAATCAGAATAAGAAGGAGTAGAGAATGTAGTATTCTGAATACTAGAATGTATTATACTCTACTATATTGTATTATCTAGTATATTGTATTATCTAGTATATTGTATAATCTACTATTATATAACATAGTGTGCTGGTAATATCGTCTACTCGTTATATGCAGATAATGAAGAGGTGTCACTAAATTACTAGTGTAATTATGATTGGAAGTATTCTCATCTGATTGCTTTTGTGATGGTACTGTTTCTGGGTTTATTAGAGAAACTATAAAGAAAGTGGAGAAATACAAATACAGTATAAATATTACAAATGTTATAAATATTATAAATACTATAGTTAAAGGAATGTAAATGTCTCCCAGACGAACTAGCAAAAGTACACTCCTTAAATATGATATTTAGGAGCTTTTAGTTTTAAACTATAGTTAATAATCTTTGTCGCACTTTAAAGTGTCTACACGACAAGTATAGTGTGTCTTAATTATTGTGCGACATATAGCCACACGACATTTACCTAAGCGAACAAGCACCGAATAGGAAGTATATGAAGACGCGTCATTGGAAGGGAGAATAAAGTATACAATAGAGTTGAATAGAATAGAGTTGTAGTAGTAATAGAGTTCAATAATTTATACAATAGAGTAGGGGAGTGGTAGTAGATAGCAGTAGTAATAATAATAATAATAATAATAATAGTAATACTAATAGTAATAGATTTTTATAGTAACATGTACAGTAAAGTATAGTATGTAATATAGTATAATTATATATTAGACAGTACATACTACTTAACAGTACCTACAGTAGTTACAGTAGTTACAGTACATTTCCAAGTCGTTAGATCTGAATCTAACGTACATTGAGGACTGGGACAAAGCAGAGGCAGCCC
This sequence comes from Scheffersomyces amazonensis, assembly GCF_036850825.1. Lineage (NCBI taxonomy): Eukaryota > Fungi > Ascomycota > Pichiomycetes > Serinales > Debaryomycetaceae > Scheffersomyces > Scheffersomyces amazonensis. The sequence continues at coordinate 167,632 of NW_027042747.1, read as the reverse complement.
AATCGGTGCAAAATCAACACGAATCAGGAAAACAGCGTCCGACACAAAACAAAGCCAACCAAACAAGCAAAAGTAAACAACAAAAAAAAGCCAAAAACAAATACAAAAATCAAAAAAAAATCATAAAAGTCATAAAAATCAAAAAAATCAAAAAAATCAAAAAAAAAATCAAAATAACAAAATAACAAAATAACAATTAAAAATAACAAAAACGACAAAAAAATAAAATAATTCTACCAAAAATAATCCTCCAAATTATCCAGACACAATTTGGCCAAAAGCAGCCAGTGTAAAAGGAAAGGCAGCCAAACAAAAGGGCAGCCAAACAAAAAGGCAGCCAAACTTCAAAAGCAAAAGCAGCAGTTAATCACTAATTGTCACTCACCCACCTCAACCCCCGCTAAACTCTGCTGCTTAGCAGGAATTCATCATGACAAATACCGACCCCACTAATGGGCCTGGACCAGGACCAGGACCGTATGGTATACCCAATCAACAAACATCAGCATATCCCGCCAGGACCAGTAACCGACTGAATCAGTGGACTCAGTTAATTCCACCGATCCCCGCTCGACTTGCCTATAACGATACCTTTGACTTTGGGAATAGTTCTACTAACAGTACTACTAACAGTACTACTAACAGTACTAGTAATAGTACCATCAATAGTAACAGTACCACTACTAACAGTAACAGTAACATCAGTAACAACAATACCATCATCAGTAATAACAGTACCACATCCCCTAAGAAATCTAAAAAGTACTGTAACAAATGTGGACTAGAAATTACAGCCCAATTCGTTAGAGCCATGCTGAAAGCATTCCATTTAGAATGTTTTGTATGTGATGAATGTGGTACCGAATGTTCATCTAAATTCTTTACTTATGATAAACCCAGTAATTCAGGGAATGGATCAGTAATTCAAGTCCCATTATGTGATTATGATTATTTTAAAAAATTAGATTTAATATGTTATGATTGTAATCAAGGAATTAGAGGAAGATATATTACTGCTTTAGGTCACAAATATCATGTAGAACATTTCCGATGTGCTACTGATAATCGAGTATTTGATGCCGTAGAAACTTATATTGAACATGAAGATAATGTTTATTGTCATTTTCATTATTCTCAATTATTTGCTGCTCATTGTCCAGCTTGTAATTCATCAGTTGTTAAACAATATGTGGAACTTTATCGAGGAGGTAAGAAACAACAATGGCATCCTGAATGTTATATGATTTATAAATTCTATAACGTATGTATTACTGCTGATGCTGTTGGTTTACAAACTTTGTATAATCTTAAATCAGAAGATATTCCATCCATTTATGATAATTCCATCAATAATAATAATAATAATAATATAGATTCAAATCTATTCTTAGCAGTAGAACAACAAATTGAAAATGTCGTAATGAAATCATGGTTAACACTTTGTAATTATGAAGAAACTACCGCTAGTTGTATTAGTGATATGTTACTTAAAGCTAATCTTGCTGATCAATTTAATGGACTTATAACTACAGGGAAATTGATATATAATGTGGAAATTCTATTTCGAGCTGTGGATTATATCCTTCAATTATGTAATACTATTAAACCTCCTCAACCTCCAACAACAAATACAATAACTCCGGAATTAGGTCAACAATTAGTTGATGATCTGGAATCATCAATTACAAATCTGGAAGATTTTCAACCTCTTAAGAAAGAAGCTAGAAATATATCGGGTAAAATTATGAGTTATTTAGCTATATTAAGAAAATCAGCAAAATTAGCAAAATCAGGTAGTTTATCAGGAGAATTATTAACAGTAATTACTGGTTTAGCTCATTATCTTAAATTACTTATAAGAATTGGATTAAATAATGCCCTTAAATTAAATAAAATTCATGGATCAACTACTGCATCAGATAATTTTCTTAAATTAATTTCTTCACCATTTGAATTAGAATCTTCAAATTTACTGTTAATGATATCTCGATTAGCAATTCCAGCTAAATGTACTGATGCATGTTTTACATGTACAAAAAGTATTGAAAGATCATGTATTAGACTCGATAAAATTAGATGGCATTTACTGTGTTTTAAATGTTCAAATTGTTCAAGAAATATCCCATCAGGAGAATTAAATCAAACAACTATTAATCATTTAAATTCTAATATTTATTGTAAAAATTGTTCAACAATTGATTCTCAAGCTCAATTAGGATCATTTGAACTTGTTAGTGATTTATCTCAACTTATTTATTTACTTAAAATAGCCCTTTCTCGATCAAAAGCAGTAATGAAAATTGATTTTTATCAACCACCACAACAACAAGTATCAGAACCAGAACTTAGTTATTCCAATACAGTTTCAAATATAAGACGATTAAAGAGTCGTCGAGAAAGTCAAAAACTTTCGAATTCTTTAAAACAAAATGCTAGAAAATCTATAATTCTTGATGCTCCTGAAGGTGAAAGTGCAAAAGCTGATGATATTACTGATGGTAATGGTAATGGTAATGGTAAAAATAGAAAAATGAGTGTAACTTCAGAAATTTCTTATAATTCTAATGCTGAAACATTATCAGTTAAAAAGGCTATGAAAATAACTGAAGATTCATCTCCAAATAATAATAGTCATTTGGTTAGAACATCTGATTTATTAAAGAATGAACAATCATTAACATTAGATGATATACCTCGGATTGTAGCTGCTGAACAAGCTCGAGATCAACGACCTAATGCCTTTAAACATCATCGATCACTTTATCAAAAGCCTCAAGCCACCACCAAAACAAGTCCATTAGTTAATCCAAGTCATGCTCTTGATACTATTTTAAATAGTCCTGTAGCACGAGAAGAACCCATTAAAAAGATCAAATATTATGGAGAATTAACTAAAGAAGAACATTTTATAATTCGTCATATTTCAATTGAAGCTCTTAGTCAATTAAATTCCAATAAATTTAATCGAGATGATTTACTTTCTTATATTCAAGTTAAGAAACAATCAACCTTTTGGGATAAATTTAAATTTGGTAGTAGTAGTAATAATAATAATAATACTAAAAAGGATGCTGTTTTTGGGGTTGAATTAAAGGAACTTACAAAGAAATTTGGTATTGATTCAGATTCAGGAGTTGGACCAGCAAAATTAAGAATTCCAATAATTATTGATGATATAATTAATGCTTTAAAGCAAAAGGATATGTCAGTTGAAGGGATTTTCCGATTAAATGGGAATATAAAGAAACTTAAATTAATGATTGAACAAATTAATAAGAATCCATTAAAATCTCCTGATTTTAGTACTCAAACAGCAGTACAATTAGCAGCATTAATGAAACGTTGGTTAAGAGATTTACCAAATCCATTATTAACTTTTGGACTTTATGATATTTGGATTTCATCACAACGAGAAGTTAATCCTGTTATAAAATCACGAATTCTTCAATTAACTTATTCTTTATTACCAATAAGTCATAGAAATTTGGTAGAAGTATTACTTTATTTCTTTAGTTGGGTAGCATCATTTGCTGAAATTGATGAAGAGACTGGTTCAAAGATGGATACTCATAATTTAGCAACAGTTATAGCTCCAAATATTTTATATTCACGATCAGCTAGTGGAGGTAGTAGTAATATTGGTAATAGTAGTGGTATGGGACCTAATGTAGCAGCACTTGATTTAAAGGATCCTCAAGCTGGAGATACCTACTTTTTAGCTATTGAAGTTGTTAATAGTCTTATTGAAAGTCATGAAGAATTAAGTATTGTACCTGAAGATCTTATTAAATTTTATGAGAAATGTGGATTTTCTTCGACTAGTAGTGAATTAACTAGTAAAGAAATTATGAATAAGATTGATAGGACACTTAAAGAAGATCCTAAATTCTTTGAAGTTAATAGTAAACCTCCACCACAACCATCACAACAGGAAGTTAAACGATTAGTACTGAAGATTACCACTTCAGGACCTCATCGACTGAGTAATGGGAATGGGAATGGGAATGGGAATGGGAATGGAGATGAAGGTGATGAAAGTACTGAGTATGAGCATAGTCAAGTGCCATCGATTACTCCTAATTAATCTCTGTATGTATATGTATTAATAATACTAATAATTTTATTATTTAGCTGTGTCATATTACACGCAATATAGTAGACGTTGTGGTAGACGTTGTAGTGTAACAGACAGTTCCTATTAGTATAACTAGTACTATTATACTTTACTGTATTCGTAGGTTATTTAGTATCACTTGTAGAGTTATAGCTTACAATATAGTGCAAGTACTATGACTAGTGTACTTTACTTACTTACATACTCTACTCCTACACAACTACTTCCACACTTCCTTTATACTTATACTTCACTCATTTTCATATCACTTTCCTATACTTCTACTTTAACTCTCTCTTATTTCCACTGACCTTTACTTCCTACCTTATTACTTACTTTAGTTAACTATTGTGGTGTACTATTATTTAGTATAGTATTTCACTATTGCTGCTAAGTTTACTGTACTATACTGTACTGTACTGTACTGTACTATACTATACTATACTGTACCATACTATACTATACTGTACTATACTATACTATACTGTACTATACTATACTATACTATACTATACTATACTGTACTATACTATACTGTACTATACTATACTGTACTGTACTGTACTACACCACTGAATTGTACAATCTATAGTATTACTACTATTATTACTATACTAGTACTATCACTTAACATAACTAGTACTATAGTTACCATACTATACTGTACTACTACTTTACTATTACTATAATATAACTCATTACTACTAGTACTCTCACTGGACTAGAAGTACTGTTACTATCAGTAGTAGAGTTTTATTACTAGTACTATCAGTACTATTAGTGCTATTAGTACTAACTTCACTACTATACTGTTAGAACTGTAGTAACTACTACAGTACTATCACTACTACTACTACTACTACTACTACCACTACTACTACCACTACCACTACTACTACTACTACTACTACTACTACTACTACTACTACTACTACTACTACTACTACTACTACTACTACTACTACTACTACTACTACTACTACTACTACTACTACTACTACTATATATACACTACACTATAATTCTATATGTTACTTACTCTTTTAGCACTTTTGTCTGTACTCTCTTTCACTGTCTGTCGCACGAGAAATCGAAATCTTCAAATCTGACTAATGATCCATCCCAAACAGGAAGAACAGACAGACAGACACACACCCACACACACACAATGTCATTAACGGCAGAATCATTCAAACACATCATCGAATCAAAATTACCCACCCAGTTGGTCCAAGTCGAAGATATGTCCGGAGGCTGTGGACAAGCATTTGCCGTAATCATAGTTAGTGGAGCCTTTGAAGGAAAGAATAAATTAAGTAGACATCGATTAGTTAATGGAGCATTAAAGGAAGAAATCGGATCAATACATGCATTCACTCAAAAGGGGTTTACCCCTCAAGAATGGTTACAACAAGGAGGTAAAATATGAAACAAAGATAAAATTTATTTCTATAAATCTATATAACATTCTTACCATAAACTCGTTTATATTTAAGCATAAGTGCAAACCAAACAAATACTAATATTGTAAATATAATAGTTACTATAAGTGGTAAGATTTTTAAACCAAATTCATTTGATTCAGCTATAAGTCCAATAAGAAATGGTATACCTGCAGCTCCACCTCCACCAAATGCACATATAAATCCAATACCTGATGTATGAAATTTTGATGGTAAAATCTTTATTGCACTAACTATTGTAGTAGGAAATATTGGTCCAACAAATGTTCCAATAAAGAATGCCACTAAAAATAACAATATTGATGGTAATTTAGTAATTAATGATAAAAGATAGAATAATAAATATCCTCCTGTTGATAAAATTAAATATACAAAATTAGCTTCAAGTTCTGTATTAAAATAATGAGCTGTAACAAATCCTAATATAATTCTACCAACAGTTAATCCTGTCCAAAATGTAGTAGCAATATATGATGATTGTTTATAACTAAGTTTTCGAATTCTTAATAAAAAAGTAATCATCCATGATCCAAAGGCAACTTCTCCTCCAACATAAAGGAAAAGTATTGTAGCAAATATCCAAACAAGTCGAGATTTTAATGTTGCTCCAAGTGGTACAGAACTATCTTCCGAATTTGATGATGTATCAGTATCTTCATCATTAATTTCAATATTAAAATCATGAAGTTTAATTCCATCATTAGCCACTGGTAAATGTCGAAGATTAAGATTTTTTTGAATATTTACATACTTATACTTCTTGGCAGTCTCATATTGGAAACTAAATACTAATCCTACTACACATGAGCATCCTACTAAACATAATAAAATATAATATTGATTCCATTCAATAGGATTAATAGGTTTCTCCACAAGATATGTAATTAATGGTGGAGATATCATACAACCTATTCCATAAAATCCATGAAGTATTCCTAAGATTTGATTAGAATCAACTAAATTCCCCATCCAACTATTCATGGCTGCATCAAGTGATCCAAATCCAATACCAGTAATTAAATAACTTATAACAAAGATTATATAAGGAGGTCTTGTCAGAACTATTAAATATGAAAATGTCATTGTTATAGCTCCTAATATAACTACTCCCTTAACTCCTAATAGTTTATGACTAAATTCATTAAGTAAAGCTGTAATAAAATAGCCACTTACCATACTTAGAAATACTAAAGAAATTGCAATATCTCCTATATTATAATCGGCTTGTAATAGAGGAATTAATGTACCTAAAGTTTGATCTGCTAAACCAAAGAGTAAAAATACTCCATAACATGAGAGGATTTGAGCTTTAAGTAATCCACTATATCTCCAATTAGATGTATCTATAAATATTAACTCATCTTCAAATACTGTAGTATAACTATCAGTACTCATAGAGTTTATAGAAGGAGATTTCTTAAGAATAGGTGGAGGAGATGGAGATGCTGTGGAATTAACTTGTTCAGTGGGTGCATCATTCAAGAGTGATTCAGTTTGACTTTGATGAGCTTCTGTATGATTGAAATTGCTCATAATATGCAACAAACAATAAGTAATAAATCACAAACAGTTAAACAAGAGAAAGAAACAAAGAAACGGTAAAGGTAATTTTACTGTTAGATGAAATAGTTAAGCCGTACAGGTAAGATCTAAGCTTCTCCACCACATTAAATTTTGAAATTTAAACTAAACTGGGGAAAGTAAAATGAGATAAGTTTATGTAATAGTTAGTTAGTTAGTTAATCCAGAATTACAGCCACCAATGAGCAACAATCAGCCCCACAGTACCTTCAACTTCCAACCACTCCTTAAGCCAATAGTATTAATATAAGACCGTTGACAAATTAATGAGCTCACCCTTAATCTGTATCCCCCACCGGTAATATTGCGAACGGAAAGTTTCTCTGGGGATTGATTACTGTTTGTGGTAATTGCACCGAACTACTCTACAATCATATTCCACTATAGTGTAACTACCACAGATTAACTAACTACAATATATATATAGCCGTATAATCCTACAGAATATACTACTAATTCATTATCCTCTTTTACTACTAGTATATACTACTAATCGTAGTAAATTATTAGTACTATGCTCCGATCCACATATCCGGATATCCGGCACCGGGATGTCGCTATCCAGATCCGAAATTCTCTAATTCTGAAAAAGAAATGCAGGCCCCTATAACATCGCCATATATGTGGATACCATTCTAGTATAAATTATATAAATAGTAAAGTAAACCCTGTAAGATTGACAGTAGAGTCATGAGCGTAAGACTACGGTCATATAGAACTATAACAACCATAACAACAACCATGACAAAAGCCAATTCTTCATTAATTAATTCTAATTTGTTCACACCTATAACTATTGGAAAGAACACTTTGGGTCATAGAGTGGTACATGCTCCAACATCTCGTTCTAGATCAAGTACTGAACATTTTGTTCCTACGGATCTTTTAGTAAAATATTATGATTCAAGATCAAAGGCTCCTGGTACATTAATTATCTTTGAATCAACTCTTATATCTCCTAAAGCTGGTTTAGTACCTTTTAAACCAGGTCTTTGGAGTGATAAACAAGCTTCAGCATTAAAGAATGTTACTGATGCTATTCATGCTAATGGTTCATATGTTTCTTGTCAAATCTTTGGTCCTGGTAGAGTAGCTAATCTTGATTTAGCTCAACAATATAATTTATCCCTTAAGGGTCCATCAGCAGGTTTATATCCTCTGACAACACAAGAAGAAAAGGCTAAACAATTAGGTAATGAATTACAAAGTTATACTATAGAAGAAATTCATCAATTACAAGATGCATTTGTAGAAGCTGCAGTTAATGGAATAACTAAAGCAGGATTTGATTATATTGAATTACATAATTCTTCAGGATTCCTTTTGGAACAATTCTTTTTACCATTATCTAATCAAAGAACTGATGAGTATGGTGGATCAATTGAAAATCGGTCGAGATTTGTATTGGAAATTATTGATCGTTTAATCGCACATCCGGAAGTAGGAGCACACCGAGTCGGAATTCGTACTTCAGCATGGTCAACTCATAATGGAATGGAATTCCCCGAAGATTTACCAGTTAATGAAAATCCTTCTTTATTAGGAGCAGAATATTTATTAAAACAATTGGAAATTAGAAAGAATCAAGGAAATGAATTGGCCTATGTATCTATCTCCGAAGCAAGAGTTAGTGGAAATACTGATGTTGAAACTGATGATGAACTTAAGAATAATGATAAATTATTGGCTGCATGGAGTGGGAAATTGATAAGATCTGGTGGTTATGCTACTAACTATAAGGGAGATTATCGTTCTTTACCTTCAAACATTCCTCAATTGGTTTTTGAGGGGAATGATATTATTCATTATACCCATTTAAGAAATGATGTAAATCAAGACGATAGGACTTTAATTGGATTCTCCCGTCCATTCACATCCAATCCGGACTTTGTTGATCGTCTTAGAAAGGGATTAAAGTTAGATGTATATCAAAGAAAGTACTTCTATACTCATACTGCAGATGGGTACTTGACATTTGGTCCATATCATTCCGAGGGTCTGGAAGATGAGCCAGCTCCAAAACTTCACTTTGAAGATGAAGAGCTTCACAGAGATGGAGTGCCTTTAATTTAGAGTAGATATTTATAGACGTAATAGACATAATAGACATAGACATAGTAATAGTAATATAATGGGTATGTGTGTGTATGGTAGCGCTCTGGTTTTTTTTTGGCATTTGTGGTTAACCACAGACACGTCTCAAAAAGGTAAACAACTCCGATGAACCACTAAGACCACCACTCCCAGGTCACCAAATGGGCCTATAACATTATAAATCATAGATGCTGGTAGTAACAACAGCCGCCGACACGGTCCAGTCACCGGCTGAGTACGTGTCGGACTCGGAATCGGAAGATATAGCCCTCGATATGTCGATGATCTCGACCACCAGATTAGCATCAACTCTTCGGAACTTAAGTCAAACCACGCAGCAGGACATCCGACAAGTGCTTGAGCATTCAACAGCATTTGGTGGATGGACCAGCAGTGAGTGGGATAGAGTTTGTGGTGATGTGGTGGAAGACAGCGAAGATGAACCAGAGCGTATGGTTAATGCCGAGGAACAACCAGAGGAGGAACAACAAGAACAGATTGATGATAATAACAATCTCCGGATCTATCTTGACTCGCGCAACTATGAGGCTGCGTCTGTGTCAAGACGGACATCGCTTCGTAAACGGAACTTTGCTTCCACCCATCCGTATCTCACCGACCAGATTCATTACCTTGGACTCTCTAATATTAACTATATTAATGAGATCTATGAGTCTGAACAGGATCTTGAGAAGATCGTTAAACTCCTCAATTACAATTATACCGACTTGAAGAAACGGTATCCTCATGACGATAAGTATAAGCCCAAGAACTTCTATAGTATTCTTGGAAAACAGTCACGGGCAGCTCAAGAGCAGGAGCAAGAGAAGGAGCAAGAGCAGTCCAAACAGCAGGAGAATGATAGTGATGATCAGGAGAATGATCAGGAGAACGGTCCATACTCCAGTCAGGCACTCAGCTACAGTGATGACGAAGATATGGAGGATGATGAACTACTAGACATCCATAAACGTTCACGTTCACATATTGATAATCTGATTATTATGGAAGAAGACAGTGATGATGATACGGTAATCCAAGTCGGAGGTCGACTATTGAAGGAGAAGAGTGTGCTACGAGGGGTATTACCTGAATCAGCCAAACGGCTAGATATCTACAGACGTATACCGAGAAAGTCATATACCAAACCTAAGAAACTGACTCTAGTTCTGTACCGAAAGGGTCTAGCCATTAAGAAAGGTACCGGGAAAGGACTACGAGCTGCCGATGAACTTTCAGGCTTTCTATATGATGGTCCCGAAGGATCTGAAGGATCGGAAGTCACTAGAAGTCGAAGTCCAACCCTCAGTCGACTGTCGAGTCCCGAACCGTCTCGACTCGATACCCTCGGGATCCTCTCTGATAGTGAGAGTTCCGACTCTGAAGACGATGCTCAACCTGTAAATAGTGATTCCAATGAGCTGTCTAATGGTCTGGACTTGTTTGATTACCCCCAGAACGACGATGGCTATGAGTCAGTTGTGGAAATGGACTACATCAATCCCATGTTCACTGCCACCACCAAGAAGAGAAGAACTGGTCCCAAGAGTCACACTAAGACTGCCACTAAGACCCAGACTGTGAAGACTCACAGTCATACTCACACTCGCACTCCAAACACATCCATTAAACCCAAATCAACCACAACCACGACAAGAAAAGCAACTAAACCACACTCCAAGAAGCAGCGACTTATCTCCGACACCACATTCGGACGACTTGTCAGTCGTCGGATCAACTCCAGGTCGGTGACTACTTCAACTAAATCTCACAGAAAGAAGAAGAGACCCAGAGATACCCCACTAGACTTGCTTCTACTCGGCTCCAGAAACAATAAGGATTTGCTTAGTGATTATCAGTTCTCCCGTAATCCTCTTCAGTCTACAGTGGTTATAGAAGAAGACAGTAATAAGAAATTCATAAAGCACAATCATAAGTATGCGCCCAGTAGCTCCACTGGTCAAACTACTAGTCTTAGAAATACTTATCCATCAACCATAAGTCTACGAAACAGAGTCGAATTCCCCCACGACTTTATACTAGCCCATATCAATCTAGTCAAGTTAAAAGATTTGAGTTTGGGCCGTAGTTACGTGCTTGGAAGAGACTCTGTGTGCGTAAGTGTCCAGGACAAAACATATACATTTACCCTAATTAATAGTTCAGAAGCTAGTCAAATGATGATAGAACTAATGGGACAGATTGAGGGGATGGTACGGAATCTTACTGCACTTTCAGAGTCTGAGATTCACCAGTTATATGATGCTGTAAGGGGTATATTAGTATGGTGGATTATATGGCAAGCTCCAGCCACTGATGCCCATCGGGACCTGATTAAATCCATCCTACAAGCCCTTTATCAGGCTCGGGATACGTCCAGTATCAGACTATCAAAGTGGCTATATCCCTACTTCATGCTAGTCCACTATGAATGGGAGGTAATGGCCACTATGAATTCTCCATCCATGGCTCCTCCTCCTCGTCCTCCTACATTAAACTCCAACTATGTGGTCAAGTACTGGGACCTCTTCATTCGAGACTTCGAGCCCGACCAGTTTAATGAGATATTGATCAACAGTTCCAGCAAAGACTATGAACTGTTCCATATCATGCATGTTCTCTTGGGGTTCCAGCACCAATTCTGGACTCTGATCAATAGTGCATTGGACTATGTCAGTACTCATGTTGATGTGTCCATTAGTCTTGAAGCCGTCTATGCCTTGGCCTGTTACGATCATAGTCTGACCGATTGGTCACCCTTCTATACGGTGTATACCACCATAAGTCAACAGGAAGAATCGGAAATTCATAATCGGTTCTTGGATGTAGTCTACCTCATGAACCATAAGTATAATTGGTCTATACTGGAGAAGATGATCCTACTTGTCTATAGTAACATTACAGCCAGAAGGTTTGCTAACTTCCATGAAGAATGGACCGTTCCCGAACTTATGGAACCAATCAGAACTCGCAATGATATTCCTATCGATACCTTCTTTGAAAGATTTATGCTATTCCTTTATTCGTATGTTGGAGAATTACCTCCCCAGTCTAATACTAAGAGATTGATAACTAAATTGTTCACCTCCAGTAACTATACGTATGGAGAGGATAAACAGCACTTTGTAATGTTTATGAATCGAATGAACTTCACATTACTCTTAGTACAAATCTCGGAAGTAGACCTTAAGAATCAACTCTTTGATTTGATAGGCAGTGTGGTAGACTCTAAGGATTATGGGATTCTTAAGATCTCGATTACGGCATTGACTCAGTATACTCAGGTAGTACTAAGTCGAGGGTCCTTAAGTTTACCAGTAGACTGTATGGCATTACTCATTAATTCAGTTGGTCACTCGTACTATGGACTTGCAGGAGCTGTTAAGTTGTGGACTTCCCTCTATAAATGTCTTACTATGGTGATATCCACAACTGCAACCACAGCTCCTATCAGGTATATCTTTCAGTTCTTAGACATAGTGGCCAAGGTCAATAAACGTACCCCTTCCAAGCTCCTTGTCGAGCTCTGGCGTCTTGTCTATGGAGCTCTTAATCTGCTAGTACTTCAACCAAGATCGGGTCCTATGATGAAAAGACTCGATAGTATTCTCACCAGCATTACCGACCTTAATCTCAGCCTAATCAATGATCAAATGAGTAAAGTTCCCCTACCAACCATTGCTGAAGAACTTAAGGTTGAACAACATGTGGAGCTATGTATACAGATCTGGACAACCAGTACATTCTTATCATCCCAACCCAATTGGATAAAGCTTGTGCTTCAGATCTATCCGTATTTGGGTAATCAACAACTGCGAGATAAGTTCTTACTTTACTTCTATAGTCAAATCCTTAAGTACTCTCCTATTAAGGCATGTAAAGAAAGTATTATAACAGCAGTCCTTAAGAATTTAGCATCATTCTCATCATCCAAATATGTCTCGATGGTTATAAATCAACTTTGTACAGAAAAGAATGAAGTCTTTCAATTCCCCAAATCATTTGTATCGGATGGATTTGGACACTTCCATATTCTGAATCATCGTACTAATGTGGTAACTATGGTATTCAGTAATATTGCCAAGAGTCAAAGAATACCTCCAGTGACAAAGTCCCTATATGTAGAAGAATTCTTAAAAGTTATGAATAATGAGTATAACAAATACTATTCTTCTGGTTGGTATAAGGAATTTTGCAGCCAACTGATTAAAGCCATTCAGAAACATGGAACTGTATTTAATGAAGTAGCTGAAGCCATTGGATCCTTGGCTTCTAAATTGGGGATTCTGCAGGCGGAATTGGATATGTTTAATTGGAGATCCAAACCCATCAAGCAACAGCTTATGGTATTCAATTCTGATTTGGTTCATGCCATTCATTTCCAACAGGACTATGACCATTTACTCTTGAAGTATACTACGGGAGAAGGAGTAGGATTAATCTATCATTTGATAAGTATCTATTGTAAGAATATGGTCATTAGTCAACCATTCAAATGGATGATGGTTCACATCTTAATGGACTTCTTTTTTCAACAAGTTGTTCAATGTTCATTTGAAATCTCCATCTTTTTTAAGAAATTCTTAAAGCTGTTGGCAGAATTACCCACCATAGCTATAAACTTATCGGTGAGTGCTACTAGAATTTATCGATTACGTACTATGATAAGTATAACTAATATCTTCATATATTGTTTTATCCTTTTTGATGGTTATAAGGATATAGAATTTGTTAGAGAAGTTGCCAATAGTTTTATTGATTGTTTTTCAATGCCTGAAACAGGAGGAATATTTGATTCATTAGAATATCCTTATTCTCCTTATAAGCTTAGTGATATAGTTAATGGAGATCATGTAGTACATATGGTAGTACCAGAGGAGATTGTATATTCTACGTTAGAAATTACAGAACTTGAAGTCAAACTAAAGAATCTGATGGATCGATTAGGAGCCATGATAAGTCCCAATGATACTATTTCCACTGTACTTGAATTTGATTTTCACTTCTAAACTTATAGGTTATATTTATATATATATTAATACATCTACATTGTCCTTCTACCTATTCCAAACCTCGTTGACTCTTAATTAATGTTATCTCTGACTCTAACTTATCCTTACCTTTCTTAAGCTCAAGTAATGCAACTACTGATTTAAGTAATTCATCATACATGGTCATAGTCTTTCTAGTAGGCATAACTGGTTTCCAATTAGTCCCTCCAGCCGTAGGTATATCAAGTTCTTGAAGTACTTGATTAACTGATTTTAATACTGACAGCTTCTGTTGTAATCCTGGAAGTCTTTGATTAGATCTTAATGTAACTCCTGGTGTAAGCTTTTCAGAACCATGGAAATATAATCCATAAGCTTCTTCTTCTTTCTGAGTAAGCCTTTTCATTAATAATTGTTGAATTGCATTGGCTTCTTGTCTTGATGCTGGAGTAGTATTTTGATTCTGTTTAAGTACTCCTGCCAAATATTGTTGTAAATGAGTTTGGAATGATTTATCCTTTTTAAATGATGATGAAGCTGCCACAGGAATTGGTGGAGGAATTGGTTCTTGATTACCATTAGGAGATTTTTGTTGTTGTTGTAATTGACGTTTCTTTTGATTCTTATCCAAGATCATCAAGTGATTATACAAGTTGGTTATACCTTGTGATGATAAGTACTGTTGAACTTGCTGAGTACTTTGAGGAGAATCCAAAAGTGTTAATAAATGAGATCTTTCAATTAACATCTTCTTAGCTGCCATTTCAAATCGTCTAGCTTCAATGACTAATGATTCTTCTTCAGCAATCTCTGCTGGGGTTCTCTTAAGGAGATTTTCCAAATACTGTTTCCTATCGAGTTCTCTATATTTAGAATAAGCTCGAAGTGAATCTATAAGTGCTGTATTCTTATTTTCTTGACTATCAAGTATCTTAATACATAACGTATAGAATTGTTCACGAAGATCTTCAGGTGATCTATCTGTACCATAGTTATATCTATCATAAATAATGGGCCATTTAAGTTCAAAACTATTACACAACTCAAACAAGTATTTGGTTTCTTCATAAGTCCATGGTTCTGAAAGGTACTCCTCATCATCCTCATCCTCTTTATCGGCTTCTGCTTCCTTATCTTTATCACCTTCTGCTTCTACCTCCTTATCTTCTGATTTTTCTTCTACTTTGGCCTTTGCTTCTGCTTCACCTTCTGCTTCTGCTTCTTCACCTTCTGCTTCCTTTTCATCACCCTCCTTATCTCCTGCTTCCTCTCCTTCTTTATCATCACTGTTACTCTTATCAGTCAGCTTGTCACCAGTCAGTTTCTCTTGACTACCCTTCTCCTCAGACTTCTTTTCTTCACTCTTCTCTTGACTCTTTTCCGCACTCTTGGCCTGCTCTAATGCCTTTTGCTTCTCCTTATCGCGCCTTTCTCGTTCTCGTGCTTCTTGCACCTTCTTCTCCTTTTCTCGCTGCTTCCTATCAAGCAACACTTTTTTTTGATGATCTCTTATCTCTTCCATGTACGCATCAAAAGTCTCTTCGTCCACCAATTGTGGTATATCTAATTTAACATCAAATTTTTCAAAAAAATATGGTTTATCCTTATCTTCTTGTTCCAAGAGTTCTTGAGATCCCTTAACCCAATGATTTAATATAATTTCATGTCCAGTCTTTTTACCTTTATTGGGATTAAATGGCATTCGAGTCCATGGAGATACTTTAAATTTAATTTTATCTTTGGAACTTACATTTGAAGTATTAGTTAAATTGACTGGTGGAGTATTAGGACCTAATAAATTATATAATTCTCTTGCCATACCGGTTTGTCGAGGCACCGGTGTGCTTGTTTTTTGCCTTTTTTTGGCAGGACCCTTTTGGTCATCACGCAGGATGTTCAATACATCCAACACATCGTTAGCAGACATGGTTTATATGATAATATGTTGTTGTTGGTAGTGGTTGGAGGAAGTAATCTGTAGTTTTTTTTTAATTTCGGAATTTCGGTTTTTTTCACTACTAGTAGGATTTACAGGTTAGGACCGTTATTGATATTTACAGGTTGAAGACCACTTTTTAGCAGCTTTCTGTTCTTTTCTATTATTCTATTAATATTCTATTACTATTACTAATGCTTTTTATATTAATCTATGTAGCTAATCGTAGGCATGAGAAGAGTTGACGATATGCAGATAATTCTTCAAACACGTAAACCCAAGAATAATCCCAATTACACAAGTTACTCCAAGAACAGCCGAAGCATAGTTCATTGTATCTGGAGTAACTGGATAGTATACAGGGAAAGTAGTCCATACCATCAATAAACATACCCAAAGAACCGCAATAACATTTAATGGCATCCCAAATCTGCCTAATGTAAAATATGGAACTCCTTTACTAGGATTGAGTACTGGCTGTATTTCATCTTCATTAAAGAATGCAAATCTCTTTTGTGGAGATAATGCAAACTTAGATCTAATCAATAGACAAATAATGGGGAAGATATAAGACATATTAATACAAACCATGGCACTTCCCAATAATGCATTCAATGCAGTACTGGATCCAAACATTATAGTTCCTAAAATTAAACAAATAGTTACCACTAATGTAATTGAATATACTGGCGATTTCAATGTGTTATGAACACTGCCAAGATATGTACCAAATGGAAGACCATTGTTTTTCGCAAAAGCCCAAAATAATCGGGATGTAGTAGTATAATAAAGCATTGTAGAACCTACAAATGATAAAATCAAAAACAATACTCCAATGGTTGTTAATGCTTTTGATTCGAATGCATCATACATTAATTGAATAATAGGTTCTCCACCAACTGGATTGTTCAAATTCTCAACATTGACAACACAAAACATATAAATAATAGCACAAATGAATGCTACAACTGCTGAAAGTGTATTGGCTATGACCATCACAAGAGGAATGTTTCTCTTTGGATTTGATATCTCATCGGTCATATGAACAGCACCATCAAATAAACAAACACTGACGATACTAGGAAGTAAACTTATAAAAAATACAACACCATTAGATGACCAACCACTATCATTAGTGATTTCCTTAAAGACAAAGTTAACGGTTTGTTTTGGATGTGCTCGTACTAATAAGGTAATGACAATAAATAAAGTACCAATATTAATGATGAATGCAAGGACATTTGTAAGGATAGGTAATAAGTTAATTAAAAAGACATTCAATACATAAGCAAGTAAAGTAATGCCGGTAAATACCACATAATAATGCCAATTTTGAGATACAAAATCTGGATGATATATTTCAACTAATGATATAATGAACATAGAACACACATAACTGGAACTAAAACATGAAAATATCCAACCAGCACAGGACAATATACCTGAAGAGAATCCAAGTACTTTCTTAAATCTATGAGGTGCAATACAATAAGACCAATGTTCTTGGGCACCAGAATGAGGAAATGCAGAAGCTAATTCAGCCAAACTATAACATATTATTAAACCAAGGGTTACTGCAAATATAAATCCATAAATCAAAAATGGTGCTCCACCAACTCCAATAACTGTACTTAAAAATGTACCAATAGCTAAACCTGAACAGATTAAAGAATACTGTAAAGCTACAGTATTCCAAAGTCCGAACCTTTTTTCTAACTGTTGGTTAAATCCCATCCCATCTTTTGAGAATGAACTTACTACAGTAACGGATATTTGATTTTCAAGTTTGGTATCTTCCATCTCTTATCTATTTTATGGTAATTCAGGTTAAATCACAAATAGAGAAGATTTATATTTGATATATATATATACAAATATCTATATAAAAATTGACATAGTGTCAAACAAACTTTAAATCGTTATCTGATAGCTTATAGAGTTATTAAGATTTCTTATCATCTCATTAAAATGCTTAAACATTCTTAAAGGCGGTGTGGTGAACAATAGTCCAACTAAAAATTATCTGCTCAATAATTGGGTGCGATATTGTCTTCCTAATGGGGAAATGCCGCTGGCTGGCCTTATTCCGCTTCAACAAAAATGCGCTAAGAAGACTGCAAAAATTATTTACAGCAATTCAATCTTAATTTATTATAATATCTCATATATTAGATATACCATAATAGGCTAAATTATACACTGAGTATACTAAATGTTTCAGGCGATATAGTGGTAGATATTAGTCTCTTCGTCATCTCTCTTTAAATATTCCTTTTCTATTAAATCCTCGATTCTTTGTTTTATTAAAAGAATCAGAGGTTGGAATCTATTTGAGAGTTGTTTAATAAGTTCTTCAATTAATTCATTATGTTTAATTGTTTGACGTGATTTCATAATACGAACAATGGCCGCATTGACTTCCAATTTTCTTCCTTCATGAATATTAGAACGTACTTCTTCAGCTTCTTCTTCTTGTTCAGTTTTAGCTTTAGACGAACCTTTCTCTCCACTAGAATTGGCTGCTGCTGAAGAAGCAGCTGAGACTGTTAATACTTTAACTTTGATTGATGGAGATTTAAATTTTTCATTCAATTTAAATTTATCTGAATTATTAACATCCTTTGTCATAGGATTCTTTATTAATAATCTCAGCCTTGGAGCAACTGCTATTGATTGTAAATGTCTCTTTAAATCTATCTCTGGAATTCCAGTAAGCTCTTTTATCTCTTCATAAGATAATTCTTTATTCTCTTCAAAGGCCAGCACTAAACTTCCATCTGCATTTGTAGATTGGGGAGCAAAAAGTAACATAATGATCCCTGCATAGGTTGCTAAGTTGATTTCATAAGTACGTGAAGGATAAGATATTCTCAAATCCATAGATCCAAATTTAGGACTCCAATACAAAGACTTATTATCATTTTTCTTACCACTAAACCAAAATTCTTCAAATTCTCTGATAGTTGGACGAAGTTGTTTTGACCATATAAAAGAAGTTTCATTATTTTCATCATTAGAAAATGCTTTATAATCTTTCACCATTGATTTTGGCCAATCATTCACATTACATATTTTTAATTCTAATTCAATTAAGTCTTTCTTAGTACTTTGAGTAATCAATTTCTTCCAATCATTGGTTATATCCTTAGAAAGTTTAATGTCTTTATTCATTTTAATAATCTTATCTAATGAAGTAGTCCCCATTTCTTCTCCTAATTTAGATAACAATAATTCTTCTATATCTATGCCCATCTTGTTATTGGAAGAAATGATTTGCGAACCAGACTTTGAACTGAGAAATCTCTTCGCAAAATGGTTAGCATAGTATGCCTCAAATGCATCTTTATCCTTTATAAATCTCAAAAATTTGATTGATCTTTCTATAAATACATCAACATAGTCTCTAGAATCTAGAGATTCAATGTCTTTTGATGGAGCTGTCTTAGCTGATTGTTTGATATGATAATCCATGTATACCGATAATAATTCTGGACCATTTACAGAATTAGCATCTTTTCTATTAGTAGGTGGAGCATTTATAAATTCTCTCATTGCATAAGTTATAGTTAGTGAAACTGAAGAGTTCAGATCAAATGCTTGTTCATGGATTTTAAGAAATTCGTCATGATACTTTAGAACTGTCTCTATCCATTTAATTGCAAAAAGTGCAGGATTAAGCTTCTTATCACCATTGGCTTTTTCCAATATGCTTCTGACTTGTTGAGGAAGTTCTTCACCTTGTTGCTTTATATGCTCCTTTAACCTTAATCGAAGAAGATCATATTCGTCATCAATTCGTCCAATCAATTCGTATAAGATTTTCAAATCTGGGATGTGATAAGATTCATTTTTACCATCAACTACATTCACTACTACTGGACGTAATAAGTATGATAGACCCTGCAGTTCGTAAGGTAAAGCCAAAATATCATCTATTCGATCTTTAATCATAATATTATTCATTAATTCGTTAAGTTTTGGATACATTGATTCAGGCATATAGAAATTAATCCGACCTTCTTCTTCTTTAATAAATCTGCTGGTTGATTGAATATATTTTGTTCCCAAATTATAACTTGCAAATTCACTGGATAATTTATAAAAGAAAGTTTCTGAACTAGCAAGAAAAGCAGGTTCAAAAACACTTTGATAATAATTCTCTCCAAATTGTATATCACCACTACCACTTTCTACTAATAATTCGAGCATATTTATTAGTTTAGTAATGTACATATTGGTGGTTATCACTTCACCATTTCTACTTTTAGTAATTTCCTGAATAACTGTATCAACAATTCTCTTACCTACTTGATCATCATTATATTTTATAACATTATCCTTAAACAATTGTATCCCCAAATCATAAATTAGTAATTTCTTATGTTCTTTAACATAGACGCGATTAAGATACATTAATACATCACTTATGAATTTCATGGATTGAAGATGTTCATTCCATTCCACAAGTGTGGCTTTCATGAATTCTTCTTCATTATATATAGTAAGCAAATAATCTCTTCTCTTTAATAAATGAAGAGTAATTATAGTAGCTACATTCTCATAAAGTTTCCCACCATATTTTCTCAACACAAGAATATACGCTTTTCTGTACAATTGCTCATAGGATAAATTGGACACACTTTTATTTTGAATCTGGACAATCGCATTGGATAAAATTGACCATGATTTTTCAAAGTCAACCGTTGGATCTGTAGTTGAAGACTCTAAAGAAGAACTCACTAAAGATTTCCTTGGAGGTCTGATTTTCGATCTCCTATTTCCGGCTGGGATCATTGATTAGATTTTTGAGTGTTTGGAGTCCTCCCTCTCCAAAATATTATATTTTAATTATGGTACTGGTTGAGTAATCAGCTTTGGAGAAGATCGGCTTTAGAGTTCTTGTGAAGTCTTGCTTTAAACTGTAACATCGCCAAAAGTTCAGTTCTGATTAAATTTTGGGAATCTTTTTTTACATGTTAGATCATGTGCACAGTCACTTGATATATGTCACGTGCTAAGAAAGTTACGATGGAGAATACGCAGATAACCCACTGTGACAAATTGTAGTAACATAATTGGCCTGGTTACCGTTCGAGCGGCCCTGTTGCGCAACCGGAGCGGTGACGGCATCCGCAATTTATGACACATAAAGACCCCGACCGACGTCAGATGAAAAATGGAGCTGAGTATATATACGGTGAAAAATACGGAAGTTAACAAAAATAACTATTACTTCTTTGACTATATATATAATAATAAACATTAATTATGGTAGCTTCAAATCCAAAAACCTTATACGATAAGGTATTCGAAGATCATATTGTTCATAAGGATGAATCTGGATCATACTTATTATATATTGATAGACATTTAGTTCATGAAGTAACATCTCCACAAGCTTTTGAAGGTTTAAAAAATGCTGGTAGAATAGTTAGAAGAAAAGATTGTACATTAGCTACAGTTGATCATAATATTCCAACTGTTTCTCGTAAAACTTTTAAAAATGTTAGTACATTTATAGATCAAGATGATTCAAGATTACAAGTTGAAACTTTAGAACAAAATGTTAAAGATTTTGATGTTACTTATTTTGGTATGGATGATGGTAGACAAGGGATTGTTCATGTTATTGGTCCTGAACAAGGTTTTACTTTACCTGGTACAACTGTTGTTTGTGGTGATTCTCATACTTCAACTCATGGAGCTTTTGGTTCTTTAGCTTTTGGTATTGGTACTTCTGAAGTTGAACATGTTTTAGCTACTCAAACTATTATTCAAGCAAAATCAAAAAATATGAGAATTACAATCGATGGTGATTTATCTGAAGGTATAACTTCTAAAGATTTAGTTTTACATGTTATTGGTGTAATTGGTACTGCTGGTGGTACTGGTTGTGTCATTGAATTTGCTGGTAAAGCTATTGAAAACTTATCTATGGAAGCTAGAATGTCTATATGTAATATGTCTATTGAAGGTGGTGCACGTGCTGGTATGATTAAACCAGATCAAACTACTTTTGATTATATTAAAGGAAGACCTTTAGCTCCTAAAGGTGCTGAATGGGATAAAGCACTTGCATATTGGAAAACTTTACATTCTGATGAAGGTGCTTATTTTGATTATGATATTAAAATTGCTGCTTCTGATATTGTTCCTACTATAACTTGGGGTAATTCTCCTCAAGATGCTTTACCAATTTCTGCTAGAGTTCCTGATCCTGCAAATGTTAGTGATCCAATTAAAAAAGCTGGTATGGAAAGAGCTTTAAAATATCAAGGTTTAACTCCAAATATTAAATTAGTTGATATTAAGATTGATAAAGCTTTTATTGGTTCATGTACCAACTCTCGTATTGAAGATTTGAGAGCTGCAGCTAAAGTTGCTAGAGGTCATAAGAAGGCTGATAATGTTAAGTTGGTCTTAGTTGTTCCAGGTTCTGGTTTAATTAAAGCTCAAGCTGAAAAGGAAGGTTTAGATAAAATCTTTGAAGCTGCTGGATTTTCCTGGAGAGAAGCTGGTTGTTCTATGTGTTTAGGTATGAATCCTGATATCCTTGATCCAGAAGAAAGATGTGCTTCAACTTCTAATAGAAATTTCGAAGGTCGTCAAGGTGCACGTTCTAGAACTCATTTAATGTCTCCTGCTATGGCTGCTGCTGCTGCTATTAAAGGTCATTTCACTGATATTCGTGATTATGATTATGTGAATCATGATGAACCAGCTGTACATATTGAAAATGAAGAAGAAGATAAAGCATTACAAGATGCTGTTTATGAACATGAAAAGGAAATCATTGAAGATACCCCTGGTACTGAAGCTGAACGTCTTAATGATATTCCAAAATCAAGTGAACCAGCAAGTAAAAAATCTAAGGTTGATAGTACAGCTGGTGGTATGGATGCTTTCACAGTTCTTACTGGTATAACTGCTCCATTAGAAAAGGCTAATGTTGATACTGATGCTATTATTCCAAAACAATTCTTAAAGACTATTAAAAGAACTGGTTTAAAGTCTGGTTTATTTTATGAAGCTAGATATACTAAGGACCCAGAAACTGGTAAAGATGTTGAAACTGATTTCATTTTAAATGTTGGTCAATATAGAAAGGCAGAAATCTTACTTGTTACTGGTGATAACTTTGGATGTGGTTCTTCAAGAGAACATGCTCCATGGGCTCTTAAGGATTTTGGTATCAAATGTATGATTGCTCCATCATTTGGTGATATCTTTTACAATAACTCTTGTAAGAATGGTTTATTACCAATCAGACTTCCTCAAGAAGTCATTGCTGATAAGTTATACCCTGTTGTCAAAGCTGGCTATCAATTAACTGTTGATTTACCTAAACAAGAAATCAGACATGGTGAAACTGATGAAGTTTTAGTAGATAATTTTGAAATTGAAGAATTCAGAAAACATTGTTTAGTTAATGGTTTAGATGATATCGGATTAACTTTACAAAAGGAAGAATTTATTCAAAAGTATGAAGCTATCAGAAGGGATAAATTTTCATTCTTAGAAGGTGGTTCTAAATTAATTAAACCTGTTAAAGGAGCTAAGAAATCTGTATATGGTCTTAAAGCTCAAGAATGGTAAGATATACATTACGTTAATTGCTATAAATATTTATATAAAATTTTATGTACGTTTTAATGACAAATCTAATCTAAATTTTTTACATCAGGTACTAAGAAGCACTTAAGGAACCAATCTTTCTCATGATTGACCTTAAAATGTTCGAAGTATGTACTATAAATACCACTTCTAATATTGTGTGACAAATCGATTAAATCGTAGCATAGTGGACAAATCACACCAGTTTTCAGTCTAAGTGTCAGCGTAAGATATTTCCCCTTATAAATTGGATTTGGGAATGGAAGTCCACCATACCCTATACCATGATGACACGCAAGATGGGTGCTATATGATGAATCTTTGATAATAAAGAATTGGAGATCTTCACAAAATGGACACAAGGCTTTACTATTATCAGAAATAGGAATTCCCAATTGATTTAGTTCTATTTGAATATACTCTGGTTCGTAAGCATTCATTCTAAATCTATGATTCATTTGGAAAATGAAAAACCTTGATTTTGGAGCTTTCTCAAAGAAATCAGGGCGAGTATAAAAACGTCTTCCCACTGTAGGAAGTGGTTCTTCAGTTATCAATTTCATAACTAGAAAGTCATGGAATCCATCAGGTTCATGTTCTCTATAGACACAGTTTAGTTTTGGTGCCATATCAGGCATTTCAACCGAAGTAATTGCACCTGGGTCCGGACGTTGATAAATCCTATTGCCTGATTCAAAAAAGGAGAATGAGTTCAGTAGCGATTGCAGCCGTGATCTTCCACGTTCCTCTTCTACTTCTGCAATATTTCTTTGAGGAAAAGCTTGAAACTTGGATAACTGTATCCTTAGGAGTTCGGAGGGAGTAGCTGGAGGTTTATCAGGAGCAAGAAATTCGCTTGTAATTGACTTCAGGCTTTCTCCTAAAAGGAGTTCGGGAAATAGATCTTCTAATGAAGTTGAAGTTACAGGAGAAGAATGTATCGACAGATTGTACAGTTGCTTTTGCAGTGCTTGAGGTACCACATATAGGAATTCAGGTTGAGGCTGTTTTGGTTCTGGAATGTATGGTACTTCTTCTTCCCCTTGATATTCTATCTCCATTGGGAATAATCCACCTTCAGGAATAGAACCATTCTTGTTGTCTACTTCAAGCAAGATTTCGTGATTTTTGAAAAAAGGATCTGATTCAGGTTGTACCTCTGGTTTTGGTTCTGGCTCTGGCTCTGGATCAGGTTTTGGCACTAGCTCTGGCTCTGGCTCTAAATCTTCAAGTGGAGCAACAATGATAACTTCATAGGGATCAGTTTCTGGAGTAGCATTTAGTAGTGGGGAATTCAACAATGAGCTAATCGGAATCATATAGCAATGAGATAGATAAATGGTGCTTCGGTTGATAAAGACATATGGCTACATGATAGACGCTGAGTAAATATTTGCTGCAAAAAACCTCTTCGCAGCCAGCCACAAAGCGCGAAAGGGAATTTCTACCTATAAACGTAAGCACTTTACAGTCGTTAACATATATTAAATTTAACTTATGAAAGAGAAATGTAAAGAGGAGTAATTAAACAATAGTCTTAGAATCGTAGAGTCTCTCTGGAATGAAAGTAAAAATACAATGAAACATTAGGATGCAAGAATATATCGAACTGAATAATAGTAAGGATTCTAGAATTGGGATAAAGGTAAGGTTAAGGTAGTTAGGTATGAGATATCATAAGCTGTTGTGTAAAATGATATATTCCACAAAATTTAACTTACACTGAGAACCTTAAGGATGAACTGAATAGTTGTGTACTTGTGTATTTGTGTAGTAGAGTTGATTTGTCTCTGGAAGTGATGGCTAATTCACTAATTTCCGAGGGAAAAAAAATCCAATTTAGCGGGAATTTTTTCTGCTCACTAAAAAGTGGAGACGGGAATTAAGTAAAACCGTTGGGGGACCAAATAAATATCGGCATTAAGCAATTTGTCGTATGAGTACATGGCATTTATTTAGACCAGATATTAAATAAGTTATCAATTCAATTAGTCGGCTTTATCAGACATTACTTGTTTAACCGGTTCTGAATCATAATATAATTTATGTTGTTGAATATATCTTATGACAGAATTGGGTAATAAGTATTGAACTGACATACCTCTTCTAATAAATAATCTTATCTTTGTAGATGAAATATCATTATAGATTAATTGTTTAATAACAAGAACATTTCTTCGATGTTCATACATAATATCATGACTTAATAAGAAACTTCTAACATCTGAGCCTGTTCTTTCAACAATAAGACATCCATATCTTCCTAAGATATGATGTAAATCTTGATCTTCCCATACATCTGGTTCACCCATTGATTCAATTAAATCTCCTCCTGCTAATAACATGATCTTACATGCCCTCTTTTCTCCAGTTAATTTATTGACTATACCACCTCTTTTAATATTAATCTCTTCATTAAAATGATCAAGGACTAAGGCTGTTCTAGTATATTTTGGTTGAAGAGATTCCCATGCATCAACCATAAGCCAACTTGAAGTTCTTTCACAAGCCAATTCACACATTCTTACTCTATGACGAGCAGGAGCTAAACCTTGCTTTTTATAATTAGAAGAGACAGGCGAATAATAACCCGCAACAACTTCGAATTTAGTTTGTTCACTTATAGCATCAAGAGCCATTTCGAACATTCTTAAATGTAAATAAGTAATTGGAGAAAATGATCCACAAGCAACAATCACTAAAGGATATTTTGTATCATCCAGTAAAGATGTAGCTAATCTATGAGTTGGGAAATGATAATCTTCTAATTTAACAGCTTGACGTTGAATACCATGAGGCACTTCTTCTAGATCGGCAATTTGTGATGATCTAACTTGAATAGTTGGTGGTAATACAAGATTATTATGACTATTTGTTCGAGTTACATTAACACTTGGAGGTTGTTGAATATCGGAATTAGTGGTATTGACCTCTTCATCAGATGATGAATTCAGTAAATCTCCATGCTTACGAGGGATCTTTGAATGATAGTTATCACTATTATTTTTACCATCTTCAATTTTAGAATTCTTTGAAGGATGACTAGTTGGTGCATCTACTGCATTACCTAAATCAGCCAAAACAAATGGTTGAATAGGTATATGATTAGGGATACGTGATGGAGGTGCAGGAGGTTCAATATTTCTCGCTAATGAAGGTGGAGTAAAATTAGGATCATTCGTTGGGTCCATTCTTAATATATATAATTATCGGATATGTTAATTGGATATTTCCTGTGAGTCACAAGGAGGAATTTGATAAGGATGACTATGACTAACTATCAATTGTATGATGAATAGAAGTAGATTCTTATTGGTTGTACAATACACGACAATACAGTGGCAGTATAAGTTCTATCTGAACTATGGTTAAGTCACTGTATGAAGCAAACTGTCTGATATTTGAATCAAACAGAGATTATAAATAAAAAACTGTGACAATTGTGGTAGTTAACGCCGGACGAAGTACCGCACTAATTTTTTAGTCAGACAAAAAAATTTTCCAGTCTTTTTTTTTAGTGTGGTTGCGTACCTTACGGATAAGAAGCGTAGATCGACAACGGGAAAGCTAGTTGGGGATATGGAAGAAAGGAAGTAGTATGTATTTATTTATTTCTTAAGAATTTGGTAATTTAAAAAATTATTCTTATAAGCAACTTATGCGGATCATCTGGTTATACAAATTAAAGTTTCTGTCAAGTACTTGACGTATCAACTGATGGTGAAGATCTTGGTGTAGAGCACAAAATGGATGCGAAACTGTTATGCAAATTTGTAGTGCAAATTGTAGGCAATTGTGTATGCAATAATAGTATGATTCATTAGGGAATTCACCAATAATATGCGTATTTGGGCAATTTACCATTTATGGATCTGGTTATGAGTTCTATAGATTAGATAAAACAAAAAAAATATAATTAGAAATATGACGTCACAGACAGGATTCGAACCTGCGAAGGTAGAACCCAACGCCTAAACCGCAAATAATAGCAGGGCGTCGCCTTAACCACTCGGCCACTGGGACTATATTTCTGCGAATTTTGAATTATCGGGTATTTTAAAGTGTCAATAAATGGATTTGAAAATTTTCACCATAAAAATTGCAATTCCCACTGTATAGCCTTTTAAGTAATACTACATTACTCTCTAGAACATTCTGATTGTATTTCAGTGGTTTATAGAGCAGTTGTCTAAGAAATTTGTGAAATAAGCTCATCCTAAACTCCCATACTAATAACGCCTATAAAATTCTCAATTTCTGAATTTCGGGAAAAATTCATGAATTTTGACATATAAAAGACGAAGACGTCCTCACAATAACTGTAATTGATGAAGAATACTATCTTCCATCGGCAAATTTCCTATATATATAGTTCCTTATAAGTAAATTATAGTGGTTACTTAGATTTATATGAAAATTGGGAAACAATTGGAAACCTTTAATTCATGGAGATTTTAACAAGATTCGCAATTTATCTTGACAATATTATAATTATTAAAACAATTTATTAATGATCAATGATTTGCTTTAATATTTTGAACAGGTATTGTTAGAATCAATAAATAGAACTTTATTTTACTAAGTTAGAATTATTAATTAATGCTGTTTCAGCACTGGCCCCAAGAAAGCCCTAAGAAAGTTACAGCCTGAGTCTAAATTTAGTGTTAACATGACTTGCAATATGATCATTTATCTTCAATAGCTTACTAGCATAAGAGAAGAGAGAAAGAAGACTAACGCCAGAATCCTTATAAACTTAATTGGATTAAAGAGACTATTAGCAAATTCGTAAAACTTCCCGACTATTGTACATTTTGCAGCTATTTCTCGCTTGTAAGCGAACAAAACTAAAACGTACCGTAGCGATTGGGGGATACCACACTAATATTCATCCATACATAGAGATATCCATAAACCGATAAAGGAGTATTAAATGTAAATATTCAGTTAATAAACACCAAGAAATATCTATTTACCGTATTAATAATAAAATTAGCCAAGAACAGGCTTTGATTTCGTCGTCTTAAAGAGTTGTTACATCAGTCAAAACTTCAATTCTGAAAACGTTTCACTACTAATTTAAAAACAGTTAGTACAATTATACTTCCTAATATTTCTTATCTCATCCCGACCGATAGTAACCTACTGCCACCACAAAACTATACAAAATAGGTATAATTATATGTTAAAATCGTCATGTGAAAATTAAACTCTCCTCGGAAGATCCTGCATACTACACAGCAGCAACCGTTAAGATGACCATTTCCCCACATAAACTAAGGTGATTCATTTCGATCAACTCTCGAGGACACATACACAATTAGATAGTTTTGATAGAAGAGGTTAAGAAATAAAAGAGCCAAACATATATATTTGGTCACCATACAGTATTCAAAGAGTTAGTAGCAGTTAAATAACTAAAGATAGAAAAAGGCCCAAAAAAATGGTATCGATATCCACTCTTACTGGTGCCAAACGGCAGGATATAAAGAATGTACTACTTCTACTTCAAGAGTTTGTTGTTACTTATAAAGATAACAAAGTCAAAATCAATTATCAATCAAGACCAGTCGTACTATTTTTAGCAACCCTTTATGCTACGGCGGGATTTGGGATATACTTCACGTTAAGAAATCTTTTGACTAAATATAATGAATATTTACTTAATAAGAAAATTAATAGACCAGCTTTGATAAGGCAATCATCAACAATCTTAAAGAATGGATCTCGAGAAATCTTTATTTCTAAGGGGAACAATAAAGTATCTAGAATAATCATTCCTAAACCTAACTTAGATCAATATGCTGCAGATAAATATCTTTATAAGAATTTCTATATTAATCAACAAATTATTCAACAAAGTTCTAAAGGTATAATATTCAATTCTAAATTTTTAAATCAATTATCAATCATTTGGGGAATACTTATACCCAAATTTTATTGTAAAAATACATCCTTATTATTATCTCAATGTTTCTTCTTAATTTTAAGAACTTGGTTATCATTATTAGTAGCCAAATTAGATGGTCAAATTGTTAAAAATTTGATTGCAGCTAATGGGAAAAAGTTTAGTCGTGATTTAATTTATTGGTTATTAATTGCATTTCCTGCTAGTTATACAAATGCAGCTATTAAATATTTAGATAATCGTTTAAGTCTTGGGTTTAGAACCAATTTAACTAGATATATCCATGATATGTATTTGGATAAAGTTATGTCTTATTATAAGGTTAGTTTAAATACTGGAGATCCTAATGGATTCCTTGAAAATATTGATCAATATATTACTGAAGATATTTCTAAATTTTGCAATTCATTAAGTGGATTATTTTCTAGTATGGGGAAACCATTCATTGATCTAATATTTTTTTCAGTATATTTAAGAGATAATTTAGGAACGGGGGCAATAATTGGGATATTTACAAATTATTTTATTACAGCAGTATTATTGAAGAGAGCCACTCCACCATTTGGGAAATTATCTTCTCAAAGGACTCATTTAGAAGGCCAATATTTTAATAAACAATTAAATTTAATGAATAATTGTGAAGAGATTGGGTTTTATAAAGGTTCTTTGATTGAAAAAACCAAATTAAACCATACGTTTAAGAATTTAATGAATCATGTAAATAAAGAAATAAATATCTCCTTTAACTATGGAGTTATTGAAGATTATGTTTTGAAATATACTTGGTCCGCTTGGGGTTATATTTTTGCAGGATTACCAGTATTTTTGGATGAAATATGGCCTAAACAAGAGAAAGATACCATAAATAAAGAAGCACAAAAAGTTGATGAAAGAAAGAATATGAGACAATTTATCATTAATAAAAGATTAATGTTGTCATTGGCCGATGCAGGCTCAAGATTAATGTATTCAATTAAAGATGTTAATCAATTAACAGGGCATACCGATAGAGTGTTTAACCTTTTAACTCAATTACATAAGGTCCATTCTCCAAGATATGACTTTGGTTCTAAATATGGATATGGAGATATACATGGAACAATTCAAAATAATTTCAGTGATGGAATTAGATTTGAAAATTTCCCAGTTATTATTCCAAATGTAAATGGTGGAGAAAGTACTCCATTATTTAAAGAAATCAGTATTCATATTAAACAAGGTAAGAATTTATTAATTTTAGGACCCAATGGATGTGGTAAGACATCAATTTCAAGAATTGTGGCTGGATTATGGCCATTTTATCGTGGATTACTTTCAAAACCAAATGATGATGATATGTTCTATTTACCACAAAAGACATATTTTACAACCGGTAATTTAAGAGATCAAATTATTTATCCTTATACATATAATGATATGTTAGAAATGGGATATAATGATGATTATTTATATCATATTTTACGTGAAGTCAAATTAGAATATTTACTTAAAAGAGAAGGGAATTTCAATGTTGTTAAAGATTGGAAGGATGTATTTAGTGGAGGTGAAAAGCAAAGAATGAGTATTGCTAGAGTATTGTTTAAACATCCTAAATATGTGATATTAGATGAAAGTACTAATGCTGTGAGTACTGATGTTGAAGATTACTTATTTGAATTATTACAAACTAAGGGAATTAATTTTATTACTATGAGTCATAGACCATTATT
Organism: Scheffersomyces amazonensis; assembly: GCF_036850825.1. Classification (NCBI taxonomy): domain Eukaryota; kingdom Fungi; phylum Ascomycota; class Pichiomycetes; order Serinales; family Debaryomycetaceae; genus Scheffersomyces; species Scheffersomyces amazonensis. The sequence continues at coordinate 136,222 of NW_027042747.1, read as the reverse complement.
AATGAAGTATCATGATTTTGTATTGGAAATTAAGGATGATCGTAGTTGGGAATTCCAAGATCTTACAAGTGAAGAGAATTTGAAATCTATTGATAAAGAGATTAAAGAGATTGAAACTAAATTGGCTCAAGTAGAAGTTTGGGAAAAGAGAAAGCAAGATATAGAATTATTTTTGGATGGGAAATATAATGATATTAATGAAGAAAGTAGTATTGATATGGGGGTTGAATTGTATAGAAGAGAAGGTAGAACTTCTATGTCATCGTAGAATGTATACATAATTTATGAGTATATAAAATATATGAAATATATGAATTATATTAAAAATATAAAATATAAAAATCATTTTAGCAACCACATTTCCAGAAGTGGTAAACGCCAGGCAGCAGCAAGTAGTTAAACGCGTCCACAAAAGTTAAAAAAGAAATTAAAATTGCCCCGGTGCACGCAAAGGAGTGAGTGCCATCAAGACGAGAAGTCAAAAATATTTTCCTGGACGGATCATCATCTTACTTAAGTAGTTACGAAGCGTAGTAGAAGGATTTATTACCGGAGAATCTCGAACCAGTAAAAGTCAGAAGTTACGGCCGAGTAATAGACAATTCAAAAATGTCGGGATCAATTAGACGTAAACATGGAGATATTTCCAAAGCTCCTACACCACAAAATACTCCTTCATCAATCACTAATTCTTATTTAAGATCTCAACCTCCAACTGTTCCAAGTATAAAGGAGGAAGATTCTGAAGTTTTACGTCAAGTCGCCAATAATCCAGCATTGATGAGTATGATTCAAGGTAAATTGGGTGCACTTGTTGGTCAACAAAGTTCATATATTGATTCATTACCAAAAATTGTAAAAGATCGTATTAGTGGATTAAAAGCAATTCAATTAAAACAATTGAAGATTGAAGCACAATTCCAACGTGAATTATTGGAATTAGAAAAGAAATATGCAAAGCTTTATGAACCATTGTTTGATAGAAGAAAAAAGATCATTGCTGGAGATGCCGAACCAACTAGTGAAGAAATCGAAGAAGGTCGTGCATTAGAAGAAGAAGAAGATGATGACGAAGACGAAGAAGAAAAGATAAAGGAACTCAATGAAGGTAAGAAGGAAGACGATGAAGATGAAGATGAAGAAGCCGACGAAAGTGCTGAAAAGGGTATCCCAGATTTCTGGTTAACTGCCATTGAAAACTTAAGTACTATCAGTGAAACTATTACTGAAAGAGATAGTGAAGTATTATCCAATTTAATTGATATTAGAGTCGAATATTTGGAAACTCCTGGTTTTGAATTAATATTTGAATTCCAAGAAAATGAATTCTTTTCTAATAGAATTTTAACCAAGACTTACCATTATCAAGCTGAATTAGGTTATAGTGGAGATTTTGTTTATGATCATGCCGATGGTAGTGAAATAAACTGGAAATCCAAGGAAAATAATGTCACTATCAACATTGAAAGAAGAAAGCAAAGAAACAAAAACACCAAACAAACAAGAACTATTGAGAAGTTAACTCCAACTGAATCATTCTTCAATTTCTTTGATCCACCAAAACCTCCAAAGAAGAAGGAAGGTGACGAAGAAGATGAAGAAAATGACGATGAAGAAGATAGAGATGAAGAAGATGAAGAAGATGAAGATGACGAAGATGCCGATGAAGAATTGGAAGCTAGATTAGAATTAGATTATCAGTTAGGTGAAGAATTTAAAGATCGTTTGATTCCAAGAGCCATTGATTGGTTTACTGGTGATGCCATTGATTACTTTCCTGGTGAATTAGATGACGAAGAAGACTATGATGAAGAAGAATTCGATGAAGACGATGATGAAGATGATGATGAAGATGATGAAGACGATGAAGATGATGCTCCAAAGGAACAACCACCTGAATGTAAGCAACAATAATCAAATCACTCAGATATTTTCCCTTCGTATTGTAATAGTGTATATATGCTATTACTATAATTATAATTATATACGTAATTTGAAATATTATATTATCGATTACTTTTTAGTACTATTATTATTTTGTAAATCTATTATTTACATAAAGAAGGATTTACAATTGTAAGAAATTGGATCTAGAACAATATAAAATGTTACGGACCATTTAAGATAATCGACCGGTCGAACCGAAAATAACGAGCCGACGAATGATAAACGAAGTGGACGCCCGAGGATCAGTAGAAACAGAAAATTTGCAATTCCTAAATAATAGGGTAAGAAGGCAAAGGGCATAAATTAAACTTAAAGTTAAAGGGAAAGTTAAAGCTCAGGTATGAGAGTTATGCAAAGAGAAAATAAAGAGTGGAGGGCGTGGGGTTGATCATGGAGTAGAGATAAGATTAGTAGGGGATATTACAAAAGGGTAAGAATAACAGAGATAACGAGATTTAGCTTGTTTCTTTTTGTTTAGAAATGGCTTTCAACGAGGGATGTAATTACAACAATGACTAAAGATTCATAAAATAATTATAAGGACCAATCCAAAAATGTATATAACCGTACAGTGACATACAAAAATATTTTCAATGTAGTATTGACTTCCCTGAAAGAATTGGCATTAATAAGGATTAAACGGTAATCATTGTGCGCACCCCCTTAAGATAAGTAACGGAAATGGCTGGAACAAAAAATAGCAATATTATGCAAATACAGTTTTAACATTATATGTTGTAGAAACTTTAAAACTATAATAACTATAATAACGAATGTGACTAAAAGTCGAAAGATTTACAATAGAGAATTATCTTGTAGTGAAAAGTTAAAATAGAGTTAAATTAGGACAAGAACTAATACAAACGGAATAATATGAAAACATAACTCTAGCCTAGAGTCATAGATCAACAATGGACTGTGGCGAGATTATATTAGTTAAAGCTTTCATAAAAATATTAGTAAAACAATAAGAGAAAAAGCATTAGGATTCTGATAAGGAAAAAGACTAAATATAGATGCTTGGGGATTTCCATTCGAACACACCGAATGTGTACAACTTGGGTGCTAAAAACAGACAAGTTGAAATTCGGATGCGAAGTTAAGGTTATGAAGCCAAAGCCAAGGTAACCATGCAAAGTCCTTTTAACCTATTGTATTAGTTCAATGAACAAATTTAATGTAAACGTAAATATAAGTGTAAATGTAAATGTAAATACAGACGGGCCAAAAGGGAAAGATAGAGATTAAGTAATGGGTAAAGTCGGAGGTTATTGAAAAATTGCATCTGACATTAAGAGATCAGAACTACCGAATATCATATGATTGAAGTCAATCAGAGGGCTACCAATGCTAATGCATACCATGAACAATAACCAGAAGGATCTCGGTCTTGTAATTCCCCATATAATTCATCTATCACAATCAAACTAGACTAAACAGGTTTGACTCAAAAGCTCGGAATGCTTCAAAACAGCAACTTTCACATGCAAATGGAAAGGGGACACGACCCCATCACTACATAGTTTAAACAACTGTAAATTGCTTAAACGTTTCCGGAATCCATTTCTACGAGTTTTTAAATATAGTTGGAATTAGCTAGATACCTATGCATTGCATTGTTTATCTTGTGAAATCGTCGAAAGCAGCTACATCATAACATTGAGTGAAAAATCAGGTACGTACCACAGCAGTTGATTCCTCCGTAATAATTAATTATAATACACGTCCTAATAAAAAAAAATAAACACTCATAACGCAAAACTGTAAACTTACACACTTTAAACAATGTGCAAGAAAAAAAAAAACCGGAAAACAAAGAGAGGGCAGAACACTAAGGTTAGATATATAGGAGGGGGGAGCGGAATAGATGTGAACGCATGGCTTTTCATGTTTGACAGTGCTCATCAGCAGCTCACGAAGAACAGCAACGAAGCAACCAATAACTTCAGCATCGTAAACACGTAACAAACAGGTACAAATAGCTATACACACGGCAAGCATACCCCGATAAGCAGAGCCCCCGAAGCAACCTAGGCATTATTATTTGATTTACTTGATTATTTTACTTATGAGGTAAATTATTTTTTAATTATTTTTAATTTCTTTTATTTTTTTTTATCTACTCATATTTTTTTTCTTACACTTTCTCAAAGGACATGAGTTCGAGCTATAACTATGCACATTAAATAACTACAGTATATAAATATAAGTTATCATCCCACCCCTTGACGAATTTATCAATTATTTATATCATTCCTATTTGTTATACTTGTTTATTCTTTAATCAATTATTTTCAATCAATAGTATACTTTCTAGTAGTTTACTTAAATAATACAAGTTTAAAGTCTAGAACCTTCACTTACCTTATCTTGCTCCTTCGCACACAGTACAAAACGGAATAAAAATATTTCATACATCCCAAATGTCAGCTGCTACTCCAACTAAAGCTTTTCAATCAAAGACCATTCCTCATATCTTGAGTTATCCAATTGTGTCATACATTGTATCTACGGTTCTTTCAATCTCAATTATCAACTATGTCTATACAACTTATGTGGTACAATTGACTGATTTTATTAAGTCCAAAGTACTTTCAATTGAACCTATTTATACTTATCTTTCCTTTGCTGATTCAAAGATTGATGATTCAATTACCTATGGTGATAAATTAGTTGTTGAATACCCTATTCATTATGTCAAAGTCACTAATGATACATTGGTTAGTTTGAATGATAAATATATCAAAGAAGAAATTAAAATCAAGGAAGAAGTCAAGGATGAATTTACTCGTTTCTTTTACATCCTTAATTCCATTTTGATCAATGTTAAGGGTAAAATTAATTCTTCAACTTCAAAAATTTCTTCTGGTTTAGTTGATACTTATAACTCGGAATTATCGGCTTCTAAGACCAATGGTTACATTTCTAAGAACTTAGAAGCTTCAATTAATACTGCTACTAAAACCATCAAGAATTTGAATGATGAATTTATTACCCCTTTGAAAAATCAAACCACTGATTATTTAGATCAAGTAGCTACTACTACAAAGACTAAGGCTGATACTTTCATCAATGAAGCTAAGCAAAATATTATTTCACCACTTAATGGTAAAGTTGAATCTGCCTTGAATGGTTCCGCTCCAGTTGTATCTGCAAGTGCTTAATTTCATTAAGTCATGATGCATCTTGATTCTATTATTCCTGCTAATTAATTGTTGCTCAGCTGGTCTGATCCAGCTCATCCTTCAAAACCCCTATTTATTTAATTTATTTAATTATTTATTCTTCTTTTATACAAATACTCGCTACTTGGCTTGGTTAGCATTAATTCGATCATAAAATTTGTATATTATATATTTAATTGTCTATTTACTCTCCAGGTTATATATATTTATTTTATAGTCTAATGAAATACATACACTGTTTATTATTATTATTATTATTATTATTATTATAAACTAATAGCACTACCAGCCCCTATACAAACTTTTTAATATAATCAATACCTCCAACACATTGAGGTACAGTAAACTGACCTTCATTTTTTAATATTTGTTGATTAATTTCAATTCCAACATCAACTGTATTAATTACAGCATCATGCTCTAATATTAACCCTTTACCTCCATTCTTTTCTCTAAACAATTTTAAATTATTAACTATATCTTTAGAGGTGTGCTTATTGGATGAATCCAATAATTTCCAATCAAATGTATCAAAATCCCAAAGGACTGCCTGCATGCCAAATTGTCGAATAATACTTCTAACTCGATTATCAATACCTCCATATGGTGGTCTAAACCATTTTGGTAAATGACCAGAAGTGGCATTCATTGCCCAAATTGACCATTCAATTTGAGCGATTATTTGCTCATTGCTTAAACCAGGTAAAAATTTATGACTCCATGTATGTGACCCCATTACATGACCCTTGGATACAGTTTGGCGATAAATCTCTGGATATCTAATGATTTGAACTCCCAATGTAAAGAATGTTGATCTTGTGGTTGGTTTTATATTATTTAATAATTTAGGAGTAAATGGAGATGGGCCATCATCAAAAGTTTGACTTAATTTGGGACATGTATATACATCATCGAATGATACACAATTAAAGCAATCAAATGAACATTGTGATAAATCTCCATTATTTAGTAATTCACATTGTCCTTGTCCATGAAGAGGAATATTAGTGGGAATTACACCGAAATTAATGAAGTCAAGTGGGATGTAAGGAGGATCCATACCTGGCCATTCTTTCAATCCAGTAAAATCGGTCAACCATTGAGGGAATTTCAAAGTTGGTGGAGGTAAAACAACTGGTTGCTGAGATGATGGAGGATCAGCGGCAAATGGATTCAAAGGGTCTACACTCATGGAACTGGGGACTGACCCGGCAAATTTGGAGCTGATTTTGTTTATGATATGGGCAGAAGTATTGGGAGGATGAAGTGTTAGAATTAATAATATCCCTATTATTGTGGACTTTGGTGATGGAACTGATATTACTGAAGGGTAAAATACCATTGTATTTATGAAAAGGGCTATACTATCTTATCTCTTAGACTATTACACTCAATTTTTTTTGCCCTTTCAGGAAATTCTGTTAACAAAATAATCAATATATGTCCTTATAGACGTGAAACAGTAACTCTCTTACAAGGTCTTTATGGGGTATTATCGGTCAAAATGAAAGATTTACATTTTGCAATTATTAGTTCGCATTTTGCGACTTCAGCCGCTTAGTGTTGCACGCCATACAAAATGTAAGTGAAGGAAAAGACAATGTGAGATGTATGTATGTATATATATTATTATTAATTATAATGATAATTACTACAAAAATGCATCTATATATTTATTTATTTGTAGCCTAAACAGAAATCAATCCTCCTCTTGTTTTATAATATATCCCAAAAACCATATAAAAAAAGCTTTAAATAAAAAAGCTACCTCCTTTCCAACTCTTCAAGTTTAACCTTCAAAGTTTGAATTTCCCGTTTTAAACTATTATTCTCCTCTATAATTTTGTCATAATCTGTATATTTATATTTCTTAGTATCTTTTGTAGTTCCTTCATTCGATGCATCCATGGTATCATCATCATCTTCAGTTGCAACTATCGCACTTGATGAACTATTATTCATTTCAGTCTTGGGGGTATAAGTCTTATGATTGATTTGAGCACTATTAGATGAAACGCTGGATCTACCACCTCCAAATGAATAATTACCAAACATAGCTCCATTAGCATTCCTTTTCGAAGTATTGCTGCTAATTGATGGACTTCTGGATATTGAAGACGTCCTTCTAGCAGCAGCTGCATTGAAGGAGAATGATGAAGTTGGACTAGTTAATGAAGAAGATGCTGTAGAAGGAGTATAACTAGCCCCATTTGAACCAGAAATGTTTAAAGTAGGCAATAAGTTATTTGCACCAAAACCGAAAGATGATCCAGATATAGAACCAAGACCTGAAGAACTACTGATTGAGCCAGCAGGAGTTGAAACTGGGGTACTACCACCAGTAGAATTGTTACTTAACTTCAAATATTTATTTTCATGTTTAAGATATTCAATCTCTTTCATTAATTTAAGGACTATAGCGTCCTGTTCACGCTCCATAAGATCAAAAATTTGTTCACTATTGTACTGCTGGGGTGATGAACTGGATCCCGAAACCGATGAAGAATTGACATTGGCATTGGCATTGGCATTGGAATTGGAGTTAGGATTGTTGTCACCGCCGGCGCTTCCAGATGAATAAGAATATCGCTTCATACTGTTATTAGTGTTAACAGTAGTAATTGGAAGCGGAGGAGTACCAGTACTTAAGTTCCGATGATTAAAAGTGGGGGATCGTTGTACAGCGTTTGAATTGACAGTCGTATAACTATAATTATAATTCAGTGTGATTGGACTTGTAGATACACAATTAGACGATGAAGTTGAACCAGATCTCAAATCATGAAGATGATTATTGACAATACTATTTCTTGGAGAGATAGGTGGTACAGAATTATTACTCAAGACAGTAGAAATTGAATTACTACGTTGAGAATTATGAGCACTATTGTTATTTTGGAGATGAGGGGAAGAGTTATTAGTAGATGGTAAGGTTTTTGGAGTATTTTGTGGAGACAGGAACAGCGCGGGCGATGAATTTACATCGTTCCTTATAAAACCTGGAGGTGCCTTGAATGGAGATGAGGTTGAACTTCCAATTTTATTGTTATTAATATTAATATTATTGTTATTACTAGGACTAGTACTATTTGTATCGTTAGATCGAGAAGGTGATGTATTAGTTGAATTGATCATTTGTTAGAATTTGTTAATCTAATTATATCAAAAATGTGAAAAATATGAAAAATCAGAAGAAATATATAATTGAAAAACAATATTGATTAGTGGATATGGGGTTGATTTATATAAAAAGTTGATAGTTTACAATGAGAGAAAAAGAGGAGAGAATTAGGAGTATTAGGAGTGTATAGATGTGACACAAAAATGATGATGATCTTATTCTTGATTGTTCTACTGTTCTTTTCTGTTCTTGATTAAGTAATCGCCAAGGCATTACTGACTTTGAGTTTACGTACGTAGTATACAGTAATATAAAGTAGTTTACGTAGCATTAAACATGTACTATTATTAGGTTAAGAATAAAATTTGAGTGTAGTAAGCAATTACATTGGGTAGGACAAAAGTGGAGTTTGGGCCATCATGCATATAGGTTTATTAATAGATAAGCCTATGCAACTATACGTAGCGTAAAATGAGCTGAGCCATAGTTATTATTACAGAAACTTCTTACATATAAATAGTAACATAACAATAGAACCTGAGACATTTATTTGCCAAAGCTGTGGGTCTAGTTAATTTAGGTCATCACATTTACGGAGAGGCTAGTAGTTATGTAATTGTCCAGGAGTACTCTTTACATATAGAACGACGTAATACGGTGTCTAGTTCAAAATCCAGAAGAATGAGTCAACTCGTTTAAATAATGGTGGCGAAATTTCTTCTGTTATCGTTTAACTATAGATCATTCAAATATGTAACACACACGAGGCCATCTTTCACTTATCTATTATCAGTTATTCGTCTACTATTATAATAATAATTAGATACTCCCTTTTTGGTATAGCCTACATCCATGCATCACTACAAAAAAAATTGTAAAAATGTAAAAATAAAAAAATAAAAAAAAAATAAAGAAAAGCATGACATTTTTCGATGCTCTCCTATAAAGATTAAGTATAGGCCCATATTCCAACAAACTAATGTTGGCCTAGATCTTTCACTAATACCAACAAAAAGCTTATGAGCATTTAAATTCATTATGATCTCAACAGTACCAAATTGGTGCTTGTTCGATTTAGTATCAAACTGAATCCTTCGGTGTTTAGCTTATTTAGTTGACACTTTTCTTTATACATTGTTCCCTTTCGTATAAGTAAGTGAAATAGACACTTTTAATGAGAATTATTTTCTTTACGTAATCAGACATTACACCCCACTTAATGACGCTACCATGTGCGCACATGTATGTATTTATTTATTTTGACCGTCATAATTGATCGATTGAAATCTATCTATATGTCTTTGTTTTACTAGATACAATTGATACAATCCAACCAATCATATCTGAATAACAGTGCTAAGAACAGCTATGACTCCGAGACATCTTCAGTTAATGATGATGCATTGATCCTTAAAGATTTAGTCCAATACGATCTTAATAACTGCATTAGAAGAATTGAGATGGCGCTGAGATAGTGCTGAGTTAGGCTTGAGGAAGATAGCTAATCACATGATCATGTAAAGTTTACTACTTACATTATCGTATATACAAATTTGCTAGAGTTTTTGCTACATTTTCTGGCGTTTCTTTTATTTACGATCCAATAACTGCTACTTTTATTGCTGTTTTTTTTAATGATTCCAATTGAATATAAAATTTATAGATTATTACTTCTTTCTTCTAACAAGATTTGTTAGATCAGTAGGCGCCTTTCTCTTTACGGATAATGTATTAACTACCACAGGTTGAGCCGTTTTCTCTACTTTCGGAACTTCAATGTTAATTCTATTTCCCTCTATTTCCTGGTAGATAACAGAGTCTTCATCTTTCGATAACTTTGTATGAATAAATATTGGAATCTTATCAACTACAAGATTTTGAATGTCCAGTTTCTTAGTAAAGCTTTCACCCTTTATGACATTATTTACAAGCTGTTTGTATTGATGAATTGTCATAACTATTCTCTCATCTTCATTCTCGTTGAAATTCGTTGATGGAGAGATATTCATAGTTTGCGATTGACATCCAATCAATCCGACCACATTTCCTAATCTGAATTCTTGTCGAAATCCTAATTCTTGATAGAATTGACCAACTGTCATCCGTTGGTATCTATTCTCCACAATTAAATGCTCTAAGAACCGACCCTTAGGATCATCAGGATATACCGGGATACAATAAATAGCTGTATCTGAATTATCACTATGCTTCTTGTATACGTGTCCCAATGACCAAGACTTAGCTAAATCAGTTAAAAATTTCCGACTTGAAGTTTCATCAGATCCAGGTATCATTAGCTTACAGTCCCAACCGGCAGTTAGTGTTTTATCAATAGTTCGCAACCACCATTTCAATAATTGTGCACCATTAATTATATGCTTATGAGGATTTTTAGATGAATAGGGGTATATATATTGATCTGCTGCCTTGGTAAACAAACATACCCTGATGATTTGCCTTGTTGGGAGAATTCTTAAATGAGATGGCTTGGTAGGTCGCGTAGATGGTTTGGAATTATAGTATGGCAATGATGAATAATAATTAGGAGTCGATTGAAGTTTATGGATTAATTTTTTAATGGAAATTATGGTATCATTATCGTCGGAGTTACCTTCAATTGATACATGTGTATGAATTTTCTTCTCTTTCCTCTTCTTTATACCATAATCATTGATATTATACTCAATTAACCATTGCAATATCACTTTGACTAATTCTCCAATCTTAACCCCTTCATGTTTCACCAATCCGACAGTATCACATTTACTCACAAAGATAATTTGATGGACTGTATTTGAAACATCATTTATGAGTAAGTACACATATATTTCGATCCCAAAAACAATTAAGTCTTCCAGATCAATCAATTGTATCAAGTGTCGAATCTTTACCGTGTCAACTTTTGATGCTTCTGTCTTTTCCAAATGAATGGGAGACTTGATATACGTAGGTCGTGTCTGGATATGAAGGAGCTTAAATTTACATTCCTTAGGCAATTGACTACCAAGAAGGTCTTTTAAAGACGACATTGCCGTGACGAGTGTCTAATTGAAAAAGTGGAATACTGTCAAACTTTCCAGTAATGTAAACAGACTCGTATTTTTCCATAGAAAAAGTGTATATGCAGGTAATCGTAATTATACACTTAAGATACTAATCTTCATGTGATATTAAATTTACATCATCGGGAATAATGCCTATCAATATTGTATGAGTAGGTTATTAATGATATTAATGAATATTAACAAATAATAAGGTTTCAAAAATTAAAATTGTTAGTGTACCTTAATTACAAAGAGAGTTCACATCCTATTGCAGTAAAAGAATTCCTGTAATATCAGGCGATATTGCTATGTTATGTTGTTCAATGGATTCTAGTTTAAAGTGCAATTATTCTAAAGAAAACGCATACGACAACCCTATTGGTCTTGCCCATTAGACAAATTAGTTATATCAATTATTTGGCCTAAGGGTTTAATACCGGAGATTTTCATCCGGTAATCTATACTAAAAATTGAAAACCCCACAAAGCACAGAAGTTATATTTCAGAAAGAGTATGTATGGAAACCATGTCAATCAATCGTATGAGGTAATTATGTTCATTGAAGTTACGGCTTTATGCAATGTTATGCCCCGGCTACAAACTTAACAATCCTATATCCTAATTAGGAACTAATCTTGTTCGGCTGCCCCACCCCCTCTCCGGAGTGCGAAAGATGCTGAGAAACAAGGTGCCGCTATGCAGAACATGACATGGATTTGGGGGTTCGTCATCCCAGTCAATTTTAATTTATTTTTAAAGTTTCGTCGATCTGATTTATCAACTCATTTTATAGGAAAGATGAAATGAAATTAACCCTACAAAATATAAAATATAGAAGACTGGTTGAAGTAATGATACATTCAGACTTTCCCCTCGTCATTCCAATTATTGTCATTCATGTTCTATACATCTCAAGTGAAATTCTGTAAGCTCAATGTAAGTTGAATGATTCCATACTTCTGAGTGCCTACAGCAACTGCGCAATAGTTCAGGCAGACTTCCGCAATAGTGGGGCAACCCACCGGAGTTTACGTAAAATACTATCAAATTAATCTCCTCGTAGGTACGTAATCGCCCTTACTATGTACTTATAATTACTGCATAGTTGAATGCAACCTAAGGATTTAGTTAAAATTTGCTATTATGATTGTTTTTCTCTTGCCCGCCACAAGCACCCCGCAATGGAGAAGCGATCTCAGCAAACTTGAAAGCACTTAGTATACCTGTCATTAGTGATTTCTTCAGGGTTGCCTTGCTGTAGTTACCTGGAATGAGTAAACTACTTGCAGATGTCTTGCAGATGTACTTCAGTTACCACCGAGTGCCAAGTAACCAACAATAGTCGTGCGTATCTAGAGTGTAATCACAGAAAGAAAACTCCACATTGGTTGTATCCCTTCATCCAGACAAGGCACTAAACAATTACTGAATGTAAAGACCATGGTTATTTGATCTGTAGCGGAGGCAGATAGGTATTAATAGTAAACAATAGAAAATAGAAGTCGGTTTAATAAGTTTGAGCTAACTCCTACAAAATAAAAGTTATATCAGAAAATAAACTTGACTTCTCCACAGACACAGTTAGAGCCTCATAAAGTGAACTATCTATGTATCTATATATCTAATTCAGAGGTATATACTCAAATAATGAACTAATTATTCATAGGTTGAAGTCGAGCTTGTAGATCACCAACTGTAATTGACAATTCTCTGATTACAATTGAGCGCAAACATTTCGTTTTTTTGTAACTGTCGCTAGTTCCAAGAGTATTTACCACAAAAAAAGCTTAATAATTGTAAGGCTGAGTTTTAGATGGTCTAGAAGGTTGGTGAGAGTATTCTTAGGATTCGTTGGGTAATTAAGTTAGGTGAAAAGGAAGCAATTGATTTTCAAAGAAGTTTGATGAATTGATGAATTTCACTATACGGAACAAAGGATAAGATGAAAAGAAGTCAATTGTACTTAATGAATGCTAAAGTAGCAACATTCAAGATTCTATGCATTACCCCAACTTTCTACTTGATTTGTATAACTCTACTTAACTAGGCTAGATTACTGCAGTTGCAAAATGACTCGAAGGTTAAACACTACCTAATTAGGTAAGAGATATAATTGTTAACCCAAAATGTATGCATGTACCGTCATGGAATTAATGCAAGAGGAGGAGATAATGCTGCACATAGCGGGAAAAAAATTGCGTTTTGAATTTAGGGTGCGGTGTTTCCTTTAGTCCATGGGAGATCAATTTACGTATATCTTGACTGCAACATTAACAAATCTACAAGTGAGTTTTGTACAAATCCTTATTAATGATTTATTGTTGAGATGTAGAAAGGGATAAAGTTTGTGGAGTATGTGACATTCACTGGGCTGCCTCAAGTTTGCTGTTGCAGATTGCAGAGTGCAGCCAAGTAGTGCTTGAATTTAGTGAGTGACTAAGATAGTGAGTACTAGAATGACCGAGTATTGAGTAGATAGGTATAGAGTTGATGAGTGACTGAGAAGAGAATTAATGAGTATTGAATAGCCAGTTGCTGACGTCAGATAGTACAACTGAAGTTTCTCTACAACCGCGACTTAACCGTTCCTTAAAATAGAGTGGGCTACCCCTTTACTACATGCCGCGGTCTTCGGCAAGCTGGGGGGCAATAAAGTTACCTGGCGAAAAAAAGTCTCTAGCAAAAACAGTAAAATGCAGAAAATAATGGGCAAAAACAGAAAAAAAAATTAATTAAAAATAACAATACTAATAATAAAATAATAATAAAATAAAAAAAAAATAAAGTAAAATCACTAATTATTGTTAATTTTCAATTCTGTCCGCTAACTATCGCTAAGAAACCGGGGTATAAAGACAGGAGGATTTCGTATAAATAACTGGCAACATCTCCTAAGTTAATGGGAATAGTATACAAACAATAAATTTGCAAATTAATTTTCATTAGTTCAGTAATTTTCGTTACACCAATCTAAATCACTCGGTAAATTCCAATTTCATTAGCCTATCCAATAATTCAGTAACTGACTCATAACAAACCCAGTAACTACAACACTAACTATGGATTTCACAACGGGATCTCTGTCCCATGGCAAGGACCACCATGACATTTTGGACATGGTGACAGCCGATATGGACTTTGAACAAGCATTCATGATGTACAATTCACTTCAACAAAAGCAAGCTCAAAGTTCAATAGAGCAATTACAAAAGGTGCAAATGTTGAATCAAAGTTATATTCCAGAAACTGATCATCAACATTATGGAAGCCATGACTTTTCCGATCATCGTAGTCAAATTTTGAATACCCAAACCTATCCAACTAGTCACCGGTTTGATGCCGAGGATGACGAAGACGATGATATGGAAGAACATAATGAATTTGATCAGTTCTTTTCCAATACAGAAGCAAATGCCTTGGACAGCTTTTTGGATAACTTGACTAACTCAACTAATCCATTACAATTTTATAATATCGGAGGAAGTAGTTCCCATACTCATCAGGAATTGCCTATATTCGACTTACACACAATGAAGGAACAGCAAAAGGTGCTGGTAGATCATGAGAATCTTCGACAGGAATTGACGGATGCATTCAGTCATCCTTCACTTAAGGGTCTTAATCTTAATTCCGGATCATCTTCATCTTCATCTTCATCTTCATCATTATCATCATCAACCAATATTAATCCTCATAGTCAATTACCTACTCCAGTCGATTCTCGACAATCTTCATATTCAACTACTACCGGATCTCTTATATATGTGAAGCAACAGGATTTGCCCACTTATAGTGATGATCAAGAAATTGAAGATAATGATAGTGATATGTTAACTCCTCCTTCAAGTGATGTTGAAAGTAAACGGTTCAGATCCGGTACCCTCGGAGTCATTGACGGAACTCCAATCAAAAAGAAGAGAAGAAGTTCAACCAAACCCCTTCTTTCTTTGGAACAAAAAAGGCTCAACCATTCTCATTCGGAACAGAAGAGAAGACAATTGTGTAAATTGGCATATCAACGATGTTTGAATTTGATTATTGATATTGATGCCTTCAACAAACTTCCGGAACTCAATGAGGCTGAACGCAAATCAAAGCGAGCCCGGATCAATAAAGAAGGATTACCCAATTTGTCAAAACACAATGCTCTTGTTCGTATTAGTAACGAGATGCTTCTCATCAAGGGGATGAATGAGAAGTTGGCGCAATTAATTGAGCGTTCATAGTTCATAATTCCGGTCTATTATAGAGTATCTACTTCTTCTATGTATTAATGCACGACGTAATGAAAGTCTAGTAGAGTAAATGTAGAATGAGTAGAGTAAAGTATGACTGAAGGGGGTTTATAGTTGAGTTCCGGTAGTGACAGTAGTCGGATCTTTAGTAGAGAAAACATCCATGACGCAATACTCAACATGGCCAACGCGTTGAAATTTCAATCTGTCTCGATTTTTCAAAATCCATCATCAACTGTACCCACTAACTCCATTACTACCAATACCAAAATGCCTCCTAAAAGTAAACCGACCACACCGGTCGTGGAGGATCCCATTGACGAGAAGTATGTATTGAAATTCCCGGCCTTTTCCGACCAAGTCCAGACTCTTCAAAAGCTTGGACCATTGATCTTGGCTAATCAAGCTAGTGAACAATATTCGAGTCCGGAATTGATTCAACTTAGAAATAGTTATAAATATATCTATGTAGTTAATTGGCTATACCATTGTCGAGGATTTGTGCGGTTACAGTCGGAATACTTTGATGTAGACGTGTTTGAATTGGAATTATTGAATTATTTCCCTATAGTCAATTCCGGATATGAACAGGATGGAGCAGTTAAAGATGGACAGTTATTTATTCAAAAATTGAAGTTGAATTTAATTTCAACTTTACAGAACTCGAAACTTTCATCATTAAACAATTTTGAGACTATATTCAAGTTATGGTTCGGAAGTCAGACGCCTCTCGGAGGATCCGATGAAGATGATGATGAACAAGGACCAGTAGAAGGACAAGAAGGTGAACTACCAGTACAAAAGAAACAACAGGAAGTAGAGACGAAATTCGATGAATTGAGTATTGCCGATAAGTTTGAGATTATCTATATTTTAATATCTACTATCTCCAGTTATTCCAAGTTCCGGGATTGGATCGATAAGAATAATCTTTCGGTTGATAATCTTCGACTTGTACCTATTTATACTCATCCAGTAGGTTCTACAGGTTCAGAAGATTATTTACTTTTATTTGATAATACTAGATTATATAAGAGAATTATTCATTATCATGCTCTTGTTGTTCCTAAGAAACGTAAGTTATCACCGGTTGATCCTAATGTGACATTTAAACCAAGTCAATTTGATGTTGAAATATCCGATATTCAATTTGAATTAGTTTATAAGAATGTTTATGAATATAATTCATTTGTTAAAGGGTTAAAGTTAAAGAAACTTAAGCCGGTGCTTGTGCGCCCGGAAGTGGTGGAGTCGGTGCTCGGATCTGAGATAAAAAAGAGACGATACTTAACCAATAAGAAGAAAGAAGTTCAATTATTATCATTATTATCGACAAGGAAACGGTCACTTCGATTAGAGATTAAAGAGAAACAAAAGCATGAAGAATTGGAGAAGCAAAGATTACAAGAAGAGTATGAATTAAAGTTGGCTGCTCAGAAACGGTCAGAAAGACGGACTCGATCAACCGATACGAGTGGATATGTTCAACGAGATTATGGGCATGGATTATCGAGAGATGAGAGATTAAAGTTGAGGAGAGTGGGGACACCTGTATTCACGCCTACGCCGGAAGTGAGAGAGGTAGAGGAAGTAAAGGAGGTTAATGGTGAAGAGCCGGTGGTGGTTGAGTCGGAAGTGAAGTCGGAAGTTGTTGATGTTGTTAGTGAAGATGAAGTTGAAGACGAGGAAGTCACTGAAGGAGTTAGTGTAGTTGAATCGGAAGCCAAGCCGGAAATTGTTGATGTTGTTAGTGAAGATGAAGCTGAAAGAGTTGAAGGTAAAGTTACTGCGAATGGACATAGTGAGCCAGTGACAGAAGTACCGGAGACATCAGTTTAGAGTTTGAAGAGGTATTGTACAGTTACAGTAGATAGCACTAATAATATGTAATCATTAGAAACTTATAGTAAGTAATGTATACTAGAACAATAATTGTATGAGAAACAGTAGTACATAGTTAGAGCATTGGTGATACTAAGAGTAACTAGTGAGTAATAGCAGTAGTAGTTTGATTACACAGTAGCAGCAGTAGTAGTTTGATTACACAGTATCAGTAGTACTATACACTAACAGTACACCGAAGTAGTGAACCGTTGCACTTCAGTAATACACTTAATAGTATACTGCTATTAACTCTCAGTAACCGTCAGTACAGTAACTCTACAATCGCACAGTTAAGTATAATGACTACAGTAACACTAGTGGAAGTACATACCTAGCCAGTCTAATAGTAACACTTAGTAGCAGTAGTCACCGTACAACTAACATAAGTAGTAATATTAATAGTACATGATAGGAGTAATATTAATAGTATTACGAGTACTTAGTATCTATTCTACTGGTAAGTTTTAGTAAGTAAGTATATAATAGTACATAGTAGTCGTATCCATTCTAATGTATCCATTCTAATGTACCTATACCAATAGTAAGTTAACAGTATACAACAGTCATAGTAGCAGTAGTAATAGAATATTATGTAATAGTAGTAATAACAGTAATATTAGTAACAGTATACCAGTACATAGTATACGTACATAGTATACCAGTACATAGTATACGTACATAGTATACCAGTACATAGTATACCAGTACATAGTATACCAGTACATAGTATACCAGTAGTACATAGTATACCAGTACATAGTATACCAGTAGTACATAGTATACCAGTAGTACACTTCAGTCTTCAGTTCAGTAACATTACAAAACACATTATCTATCGTATGTGTATTCAGTATCAGCTATGTCTAGAAGTATAAGTAGTAAGAGTAAGAGTAAGAGTAAGAGTAAGAGTAAGAGTAAGAGTAAGAGTAAGAGTAAGAGTAAGAGTAAGAGTAAGAGTAAGAGTAGTAGTAGTAGTAGTAGTAAGAGTAGTAGTAGTAGTAGTAGTAGTAGTGTACTATTCTACTATTGTAAGTGTAACAGTGACTGTTCTACCATTTTACAATAGTAACAGAATAGAATAGAATAGAATAGTACCACTTTATGTCTTCTGCTCATCATCTCATACCTTTACACATATAAACCTTTCTTAGATTCATATATACCATACTTTCTTATACTCTCTACCTGTATAAGTTACAAGTATACAACACTACTGTACTATACTGTACTGTAATACTACACTCTACTCTACACTCTACTCTACACTCACTCCACTCACTCCCTCCACTCTTATAAATATATTAATGCTATACTCACAAATTCAATTCCGTCAAGATCTGACTGGCCAACGTCTTATAATT
Source organism: Scheffersomyces amazonensis (assembly GCF_036850825.1). Classification (NCBI taxonomy): domain Eukaryota; kingdom Fungi; phylum Ascomycota; class Pichiomycetes; order Serinales; family Debaryomycetaceae; genus Scheffersomyces; species Scheffersomyces amazonensis. The sequence continues at coordinate 117,445 of NW_027042747.1, read as the reverse complement.
CCATGTATTCCCCAATAACTTCTTAAATTGAACTCCATATAATCCCACTAATGGAACTTTAACTATATGAATTTCAAATTTTAATGGAGATTTACTACCTCGTTGTCTTTCATTACCACTACCACTGGCATTAGATACTGAATGTTGATGTCTAGCTTTCTGTTCAAGTTTAGAGGAAATTAACATATCACTACCTCCTCCATATCCATTTAAGGAATCAGCAGAATTATCATCTCCTCCTCCTCCTCGATCTTCATATTCATCATACTCAAATTCATCATCTGGATATAACCCTCTCATAACTTTAGTGGTAGCAGGAGTATTAGGAGGCATAAGAACTTGTGATCCATTCTTTTTCCTATACCCTCCCACCGAAAACTTTCTACGATGTCCTCCAATAGAATTAGAAGATTTATGAGAAATTTTAATTGACGGTGATAATGGTTGACTATTAAGTTGTAATGAAGGTTGTCTTGAAGGAGTTCGTTGTTCTGGTTCAGGAGTCTTTGTTCTTAAGATCTCCTTTTCATGAATTGATGATGAAGTCGATTTAAATGCATCTCCATAAAGTTTCCGTTCTTCACTATTCTCATCTCCATGACTATCTCCAGTTGTGTGACTTTCTCCATCTACTCCTTCTGCTTCTGCTGCTGCTGCTGCTTCTGCTGCTTCTGCCTCTGCCTCTATATGGTGTTGTTGAATAAGTAAACTATCAAGTGGCTGAACAGAAGGTGTATGAATACATACAAATCCTCCCTTAACTTCTTGAAATCTAACTCCCAATTTACTCAATACATTAATTATATTATATCTAATCACGGGTAATGGTTTGGTGGATGTGGTTTGTACAGAAAAGAATCCCTTTAAGAATAATGTCTTACAATGCTCAATCGATGGCATACTATTTGGTTTAGCATTATTGAATTGTTCAATGATTTCTTCTTCTGTTAATTGAGCTATCTCTTGATAATCAACATCGTCTAGACGTACATCATCAAAGAATCCTGTATTATTACTTGAAGTATCTCCTGTTGTGGTGGATCCTCCTGCTCCTGCTCCTCCTCCACCTCCACTTCCACCTCCTACTAATTCATCACTATTTTGATTAGCCATAGCATTGGGTAATGGAGGATATTGACTACTAGTACCTCGGTTTCTATTGTAATTATACGAATCCTTACGTATATGTCCTCCCACAGATTTGGCTCTTGCCGTTGGATGAAGCTTTCTACCTCCACTTTCAATACTTAATTTATCATTAGCAGGTATAACAGTATTCCCACTATATTTAGGTACTGGAGGCATGATTTCTACGGGGATAAATCCATGGAATTTCGCAGGAGCTTTGGAATTAGTTGATGATGATCGTCCATGCTGAACTTTACTACTATCATTAGTATTAATGGTAGATGATTTACTCTTGGCTGTTTCTGTAGAATTAGTACTGGAATTATTGGCTGAAGTACCCAAATTAAGTCGAGAACTAGTGGATTTTTCCTTCGCAGTAATCTTCATACTGACTCCTCTACGAACCATTGGATCTCTTCTACCACTGGCACTGGCACTGGTATTGGTATTGGTACTGGTACCGCTAGTGCCAGTTTCAAGTGTTGGTAATGGAGGAGGTGATCGATTAGAATCTCCTGATGGAGGTGGAGGCGATGAAGATTTCTTCTTATACGATAACTTTCTTAAGATGGAATTAATTCCGGCATTCTTAGCCGGATCTAAAGTGTCTCGACCATTATTACTATCACGAGGACTGAGTTGTTGTTCGGGGATTACTGATTCCGGTAATTCCTTTGGTGGAGGTGGAGGTGGAGATTGAGAATTTCTATGAGTAGTTGTTGGAATCGTTGAAGTATGAGCTTGAGGTGGGAAAGAGATGGCAGCTAATGGAGCTTGAGCTGTTAATAATTCTGCTCTAGCCTTTTCAGTAGAGATGGATCTTACTGGTACATCCAATTTAACTGCTTGTAATTGTTGTTGTTGCTGTTGTAATTGCTGTTGCTGTTGCTGTTGCTGTTGTTGAGCTCTGACTGCTTCTTCCTTAGCCTTTTTCCGTTTCTTCATCTCATCTACCAAGTAATATATGGAGATTAAGGGATGGAAACCTCCTGTCGGATCGGGTAAAATATGAGCATTGGATGCCGAAGCATATTCTCTCCCTTGATCAGTTAATTTATACCAATTTTCACAACTCATTTGATATTCTACACTAGTTAATACATTAGTTAATTCTTCAGTTATATGTTGAATTGATCCTAAATCAAATGAAGCAATTGTCTTAATAATTTCTCCATCTAATGGTAAAGTTAATGGGATTCGTTTAGGTAAATAACTGGAAACTTTATAATCATAACCTTTATTCATCCAAGGATGTTGTAATACTTCAAAAAGACTGGCTCTCTTGGTGGGATCAACGACTAACATTCGAGATAATAATGATATACATTCTCGAGATAAGAAATCAGGATATTCTACATTGCCCTTTTTAATCTTTTCATGTAATACCGAAACTGATTGATCATCAAATGGAACTTTCCCACAAACTAATACATAAAGTACCACTCCAAATGACCAAATATCAACTTCGGGTCCAGTATATGGTTTAGCACTTAATAATTCTGGAGCAGCAAAATATAATGATCCACAATAAGTCTTTAATAAAGATTTAGGAGAATATAAATTCGATAATCCAAAATCAATAATCTTTATATCTCCCTTTTCATTAATCATAATATTTTCAATTTTTAAATCTCGATGTACAACATTATTACGATGACAATAATCTAAAGCTGATCCAATACCTCTGGCGAATTTCCGGGCATGTTTTTCCTTTAATGATCCATGTGCTACTATATAATCTAACATTTGTCCTCCTTCAACATATTCAAATAACATATAATAATGATTAGTCATGGGAACCATTTCATATAATCGACAAATAAATGGATGAAATAATAATCGTCCAAGTGATCCTTCTCGTATAGTTCGTTTATCTCGTGCTATTTCCTTTTCATATTCTTTATGTCTTTGAGCTGCTTCTTGAGTACTCGTAGGTGGAGCATCATTGGCATGAGCTCTTTGATATAATTTAGCAGCTCGGGGGATGATTTTAACTGCACAAATCTCATGGGTTGTATTATGTTGAGCCAATTTAACTTTCCCCATTGATCCTGCTCCGATGGTTTTAACAAAATCCCAATCTCCAATAGATTTTCTATAGAATTGTTGTTGAGCTGGAGGTTTTTGATTGGATTGATTGGATTGTTGGACCGTTGCGGCCGCAGGCGTTTGAGCTGGTGATGGTGCTGGAACAGGTACAGGACCAGGCACCAGTCCTGATTGATTTGATACTGGAACTGGTTGTGTTGGAGGAGGGGCATGAGGTTTGCTGGCCTCTACGGAATGGTGATGATGATGATGATGATGTTGCAGAGACTGTGACTGAGACTGTGACTGTGGTTGAGTATACCGAGGAAGGTCACCGGATACTTTGGAATGTCCCAATTCCGGAGAGTTGATAGATGCTGGAGGTAAGAGCTCATTACGAACAGATGTATTGATAGGAGCCGGCGGTGGAGGAGGAGGTTGGGATCGGGACGGGCCCGGTGGGGCTCTGGGCGGAATGCTTTTGGAGAATGAGGGGACTCTCTTATGGATCTGTTGTTGTAATGATTGTGGTTGTTGCTGCTGTTGTTGTTGAGGTGGAGGAGGAGGAGGTGGTGGTGGATGCAGTTGCGGAGTTACTGGCTGCTGAAAGCTGAGATTGTGTTGTCCAAAGGGTTCTGTAACATAATTAGGAGATGCCATATCTTCCAGAGGCTGTCTATGGTTGAGATCCGACCGAGAATTCTTTAGAGTTCCACTAACACTTCTAAGCATTCTTGGAGTTGCTGGTTGATTCTTTGGTTGATGACCGTCATTATGTTGCAGTTGAGATTGAGAGTTGGCCACTCCCAGCGGGGCGGAATCATAACCAAATGGATCCATAATGTTAGCCAGTGATGGGGCAATACGATTGAGGTTCCTATGGTATGATTTGGGTCAATTCCAGAGGTATTATTGATAGATTAGTTAGTAGTTAGTCGTAGTCGACGGTAAAATTCAGGTGGTGAATTATGGGCAGGGGGGTGTGCGGATACCGTACCGGAGGGGGCGACAGATCCGGGGGAAGAGGGCTCGGAAATAGTAGTAGTTATATTACGAACTAGTGCTACGTATATGCAATTAGTACTAACTGCTACGTATATAACAGTGCAATTACTCAGCACACTTAGTAGTAATGCTACGAGGTAGTCATAGTACAGTGTACAGCACTATACGTACTTGTACTGTACTATAGTGTACTGTATGTCTTGTTGGTTATGATTATTTTAGCTAATGCGTACTACCACAACTACAACTAGCAGTACATTTACTTCTACTACTACGGACTATTAGTACTATCACTCATAACCAGTAACTTAATATGAGCACTACAGTTACAGTGCCACAGTACTGCACTACTCTACTATAGTACTACTCCACCATTGGACTTCTGCACTACTCTACTATTACAGTACTCAGTACTCAGTACTCATTACTCAGTACTCAGTACTACTCTACATACTACTACAGTACTCCATACTATTCTCTTAATCAATACTTATATTAATTTAACTATATCTCTAATGATGATGTTTCAAGTGAGTTTGGTATTCCCAAGTATAACCTAATAAAATGATTCCAATGGCTAAATGAAGTAATGGTTTACCAGAGGCATTATCTCCATCAAAATAGGCTGCCTTATATCTAGCAAATGGATTAGTTGGTTTCTTAGCAGCTGGGGCTGGTCCAGTAGGTAATTTTTTATAGAATGAAACCACTTCGGCCATTCTTTTGGCATTTGGATTTGATCCAAGGTTCTACAATAATGTTAGTAAATCTATCTATATTAATTATATTAGTACTAGTCAACGACTCGTCTCAATTTCTTTTACATACCTTTGCCGAAGCAATCTTGGGAGGAATGATGGTAGACAATTGTCTTCTAGCGATAAATGACATTGGCGGTAGTGAAGGTAATGGTGGTTCGCTAAAGTATGGTCGTAGTTGGTGGTGGATTTCAATTTACAATTTTTTCATTTGGCTTATGCGCACGACGGTGTTGAGTTCGAGCTGTGATTGGTGGGAGTCACGCGGAGGGTGCGCGTGACTACCAGTACTACTACTATACTATAACTACTACTAATACTGTAACTACGAATACTGTAACTACTCTCTAAGTCTATCTTACTATGGTGAACCATTAGGCTATAGTATGCACAGGCTAGTATTACTATAGTTGTTTAGCGTACAACAGTCACAGTAACTGTTATATGGAGAAAAGCACGTGACTCATTATCCTACACTACACTACACTACACTTTCTAGTACTACAACTCTACAACAACTTATGTCATACTAATCTTATACTGATACATGCATTAAGCTATAATATACACAAGTGACGCAAATCACTATAATTAATTAGTGTTACTGTTACAGCACTTTAAGGTACTGTGACAGTACTTCACTCTTCACTTATATACAACACTAAAATCGTTAGTACTCCCTCTCTCTATTAATAAACTTTTATACAACTCCTATTCATACATACCATTATTACCTCTGATAAATACATCTCCATACGTTCTAGAACTTTCTCCAGCAACTTCTGTTCCATTCTGTAATACAACATTCATAAATCCATCAATACTTTGTAATACTCCAGCATACTTAACTCCATTATGAAGTTTGACTGTAACGGATGAGCCAATGATATTACTTAAGAAATGGGAGGGGTCGGTAGACATGCTGATATATACTGATGGTTCTGATTTGTACTGATAGTTATACTCACTGTTCGTTTGATACTGATACTGCCTGTTTAAGGACGGTCGGTGAAACTTTTTCTAAGGAGCGTCGTGTGTCCACCACATTCACTATACTGTTTGTTATACTGTTTATTATACGGTTCTATACTATACAAGTTATATTACTCTATTCTATACTATTCTTCGTTATCTGTGTAGTTAACTAATGACTCAAGTAAAGTGAAGAGTCGGACAAGTTCCTGTAATGATGTCGGTGGTTGATCCGGTTTATCGTCCAGAAGTAAGTCTCGCTTAACGACTCCGACCACTAACCGGTTTACCTTCGTAAGTAAATTACGACCCTCGATTATACTAGGCTTATAACTAGGACCCATAGCCAAAAGAATAGTCACGACCAATTGGAAGATTGGAATGATCAATTCAATAAGTGAAATAGATGATTCCGGACTTTTATTAGTAGTAATGGATTTAGTCACATCTCGAAGTCCGAGGGGAGTATCGAGTTGGAGTGAGATCCGGACATTGTTCAAGTCATGATGTTCATCGATATTGACGGTTAATCCCAAGTCGGGATCGGAGCTAAGTAAGCGAGATTGCTTAAGTAAGGAAAAGATTTCACCTTGAATCAATTGAAGAGATCCGGCTTTGGATTGAGCTACTCGGATTAATAAATATAAGGTTGATTTATAAGAAGTGAGCTCGTATATCAATGTATCAAGACCAATACCGGACCCTTTATGGTCGGAATTCTCACACATTTCTAAAACTTCATCAGTTCTTTTAATTGATCTCATTAAAAGTAATAAAGAATTACTCTTAACTAAGCATTCAAGGACAAAGTTATCACCTGATAAGGAAGACACGTGAACTAATGACTCTAATAATAATATAGATGTGATCCGGGAGGCACCCTCGGAATAGATGGCATCACTCGTAATTACATCAATAAACTTTTTATCAATGGATTTAATTATAGCAGCAGTTTCAATTACTAATTCTTCATTATGAAGAACTTTTATAAGAAATTTATTGGCTAATATGTATAAATCCGAACGTAAAGTCGGAACGGAATTGGAATTCAAGATCCCCGTAATTGAAGTTTTCAATAAGGGAATTAACCGTCTCATCCCCAAGGCAAAATCTTCTTTACTATTAACTTCCGCCATAACTTTATGATCGTATAAATCAAAAAGAAGCACCGATAATGAAATCAATTCTTCCGAAAATGCAATATCCGACTCCAAATAATCATTAATCTTCGGTAAGATAACTTGTAAAATCTCTAAAATGAATTTCTTGGAATATAAATTATGATCCGTAATAAGAATCTCTACCAATTGACACCAAGAATGTAAAAACAGTAATTGAAGCTCCTTTAATCGAGTACAGGTTAAATATTTGACTATAAACTCATTAATTCGATTGCCTTCAATTACAATATCTTCCATTAATTGAGTCTTATTATCATCTTTATGGGTTTGACATACATATTTGAATACTTTATTAAGTACTGAAAGATCCAATTCATCTTGTTGAACTGTTTCAAGTATAAGGGATAAATTATATTTCCGATCAAACGCTTCAAAATGATGAATTTCAAAATTAGTTAGATTATAATTAAGTACATCTAAAAATGATAATACTTTAGGAGTTCCACTAAGATAATCTTTATTATCAAGTAAGAGTTCCATATAATATTCTTTCTTGGATCGAGATGTTATATGATGAAACTCTAATGTTAAGTATTGTAAGATTAAATTTCTTTGACTAATAAAGGCAAAGAACGCTTGAACTGTATCATAACTTTCTATAAAATTATTGTCTTGTCCATCCCGTAAATCTCCATTGAATTCTATTCCATTCCATAAAGTATCAATATCAAGTTTTGGTTGATAACTTATTAATTGTTCAAATAAATTATCTTGATCTCGTAAATGCGCCACCGTCGGACCGGAACTGAGAGGTTCATGACTTAATTTAATGACTATCTCTAAGATTAATGATGAAAGTTTGACCGGTCCGACATCGATACTCGTCGAATGAGTTATGATATCGAATGTGAGGCTTAAAGTCTCAAGAAGCGATTTCAAAAGGGTATTCTGTTGCAGTTGTTGATTGATAGAAAGTGTGCCCCCTCGGATCTCATAGCCCAATAGGAAATGGGCTACATTGGGTTCATTTCCGGCTTGATTTAAGTTAGCAAGAAGGAATTCTAATACCTTATATTTCAAGTCAAGTCGGTCGTCTAAAGTATCAAATACGGAAATGAAGGCATACTTAATCTTTTCCGACTCGTCGATACTCTCGAAGGTAGTGAGAAGTCGATTCTTGACAAGGACCGGATCCAATGAGGCAGGAATCTTAGTCACAAAGTATGGTGATGTCCGAATTTTATTCAATAATGAAAGTGATACGCTGGCAATACGAGACCCGGGGGATTGAATCCCGACATAGAGCCCGAAATGGGCCACCGTAACTAAATTATACAAGTAGATTTCATAGAAATCGGTAGTACCTGTAGTTCCGAGGGCCTTGGGTAAATAAATATTATCAAAGATGGATTTAGGAGCTGCCAAGGCGAGAGATAAGCTAGTCCCGAATCCGACTGGACCGGAACTAGTACCGGAACCGACACTTCCACTACTACTACCATTACTTTGATTCTTTAATATGGGAACAAGCTTATGTAAGAACACATGTTGCACTTGTAACACTTCATCCAATACAATTAAAGAAGATTCGACCAACAGACGTAATTCGGAATTGGAACTGATCGCCTCAGTTCCGGCATTGACAATAGTAAATAATGCCGACCATGTTTTCTCATAGAATAAGTAGTTAAGAATGGCCACCGAGTGATGTAATTTGACGTACAAGTCATAATTCAACCGGACGGTCGGTAAGAGGGAGTCGAAAATATCTTGCGATGGTGGAGACCGTAAAAGCTGATGAACCGTATCGGAAATGAATGTCCAGTCTACCGATTTTAATGCCAGAGTAATAATATTAACTATGGTTGTTTGTAAGGCAAGTCGGTCTTCTACCCCGGAAATGTCACCACTTCTTGAAAATACCGTGACCAACAAATACTCAATATACGGCCAAATACCGATCTGATTATTGATACGATATCCGGATCCTAAGTCTGCCGGATAGAGTAAAGTGTAAGGCCGGAATGCCTCATTATCGTCATCAAGCGGCTCAAGCAACTTGCCTATTAAATTCACAAAGTTGGTCACCTGTGAGAGATGCACAAGATTGATATCAAAGCCTTGAAGGATTCTTAAATTTCCTCTAGTAGAATATTTAGGTTTAGAACTTTGCAGTGGAAGCAAACTGGTAGCGCGATCAGATCCGGGGATGGTACGCGAACCAGCAGTAGTAGTACCAGCAACCCCGGAATTGCCCTCGGAGTACAATCCATGATATACCCAACGATCAACAAGTCGCCAAATTTGATACCGAATATCCAAATTATGATCATCACCAATAAAGCTGCCGAGGAAGTTAAGTATTAAGTTGGTAAGGACGATTCTGTTGTCTTCCGATGCCAATACCCTCGGTAAGTCGACGTGTTTGTTGGTACTATCCAATACGGTCAAGAGCAGACCCCCGGTAATGAGATTATCAAATTTAAGAAAGGCAGTCACTATGGGTAAGAACCGATTGAATATGATAGATTTGATTTCTCGGGATCGGTCGGTAGTCGATGATAAGTTGGTGACTATGGCCGATACTAATTGGAAGAAGCCGGAAATGAACACCACTGAATCCTCGGCCAACTCGATAATGATCCGACTGGCTACGGACTCATCAAGATCTTGTTTGGCACTACTACTACTACTAAACCGGAACTCGTGCTTCTTCTGACGCTGTTTGAGCTGCTCATTCAAATCCAATTCAAATGATTCTTGTAGCGAGTCAATGTAGTAGTTAAGAGAATCACAAATGGAGTCGATAGAGATCTTGGAGTAGTCACTCTTCTTTAGGCTGGACCCGTTGTTGTGCACAAGTGTCTCCCAGATTTGGCTGGCAGTGTCATTGCCTCCGCAGGTGATGGAACCTAACAATAAGCAGAAAGTGGCGGTGATTAAGGGTGAAGTATTGTTGCTTAAACCCCATGCTATGAAACCGGAAATGTCATTGGCGGCCACGTCATCCGACCAGAACAATCCACACAATTCGGGCCGGTGGTTATAGGTATAAGCAAAGGCAAGATAGAAACGTTCTAGATCGGCTCTGGCAGCTATTTCATCTAAATCAAGTCCATCTGATTTAGTAGTAGTATCATCTTTGGTGAGAGATCCGGGAGTGTCGTCGGTCGGATCTTGTTTCCCATTTAATGAAGATAAGACAAAGTCTTCTTCCGAATCTCGGAGTGATGTCAATATAATAGCAGCATTAGAAATGAATTGACTAAAGAATAAATGAAGAAATGGTGCTACTAAGGTATTGTTGAAGTCGGAAGATACCCGGAATGAAGTCGTATCTAATAAGATCGATACATTTTCAAATCCCGGTTTAGATGATGATGTATAGATAAGATCTTGAGATGATGGATAGACGAATTTGACTGGTACAAGACGAGGAAAGAGCTTTTGAAGAAGAGCTCGGAAGTCATAGACATTACTTCTTTCATATAATGCTTCCGTTTGAGGAGTAGCCGTATCGGCCGAATAAGATAATAATCTTTCAAAGGCTCCATAACTAATAAGCCATTCCATATACTTAAGAATATCATCTTTAAAATCATATTTGGCAGTTCGAGATTCGGATTGCTTACACCAACCAATGAAAAGGGTGAAGAAGACTAATCCGGAAATCATATCTATTCCGGTGAGCTTTGATTTCGATAAATCTATATCATTATTAGTATCAGCAATAATATTATAATCAGTTTCGAGGGTCGTAGTAAAATATTTATATAATAAATCCGCCTTATCGGAATTAACCAATTGATTAATATACTTTAGTATACCTGGAATATAATGAATAATTAAATTATCATCATCTACGACATTTTTCTTAGCCGTATCGACTACTTTGGTGAAATGAGTCACGGTACCATAGTTGTCAAAGTATTGATCAAATAAGGAATAAAGAATTTGACCCAAGAGTTCATGATCCATAAACAATTGATTCTTAATGAAATTGATGGAATTGACAAATGAAAGATTGTTGATATCACTGGACACTCGTTGTTTATCAATGAGATCATTGACAATGCCAATTAAGTCATAGACCTTAGTGTAACTAGCTAAGATATTATTGAAAAGTACTTCATAATCGCTAGTATCCAATACATACTCCAACTCATGATTGGTCACGAGATAGCCCACGATATTTAGGATATATTTGGCCCGAGAGAAGTACGCTAATTTGGCACTATCACCTAAATTGGTTCCTCTTTGAAAGCTAAGATTATTGGCATAGTATACTAATTCTGCCACGGCTATTTCATCGAGATTAAGCTCTCCAGCTAATGACACACAAATCTCAATGAATGGTCGGTTCAACTTATACTCATCTCCATTTCCGAACACCACCGGTTTGGACTCATCAATAAGTTTATTTCGTGAGTTATCACTCCGTGGAGGTGTTACCAATACAGACACTAAATCATTCTTAAGGGTTCGGACCGCTTCGTAATGGCTGCCGTCATGTAAACTGATTAAGTCGTAACACTCGGCAAACGCATCCGATGTCCAACTAAGTACATTCAGACTCATTGCGATAGTTAAGGTGGAGATTTTGGTGGGTTTTGGTGGGTTTTGGTTGTTTTGTAGTGGTGAAATTTCTGGCGATGTTCGAAAATTTTGTTTACGGTGAGTGTGGGTCGGAATGACCGGTGTATAGTATGGGGAGTGTGAGTGACACAAGTCACGTGCGCATATATATATATATATATATATATAGATATGTCTATACAACGACTTATATACTATATTGGACTGTATATTTACTATCCCTACTACTACTGCTACTAGTTATAGACTTCATACACTTCATACACTTCATACACTTCATACACTTCATATATTCACTACTAACTCACCTACATGACTAAGACATAGATACCAAATTCTCATATTGAAGACAGGCCGTCAATTGTGCAGAGATCTTAGGTGGATACTCCGTGTCAGAAGGAGAAGCATGAAGGTTAGGAAAGAGTTGGACAAGTCTGGCAACTACATAAGATGCTTCAGTAAGAGCAAATTGTTGACCAAGACAGATCCGTGGACCACCATTAAATGGTAAATAGGCCCAACCCAACTTTCTTGTTTCCGGTTCAAACCATCTTTCTGGACGGAATAGATCAGCATCCTTTCCATAGTATTCTTCAAGTCTATGAAGTGAGTAAACAGAGTACATGACCGATTGACCCTTTTGCACCAAGACAGGATCTAATCCATCGGGTCCTCCACCTCTTGGTAATGTAGTATCTTTAGTAGCTACTCGGAAGTTTTGAGGTACTGATGGATACAACCTTAAAGTTTCATTCAATACTGCCTTTAAATATTCACACTTCTTTAATGCTTCAAAAGTAATCAGTTCAAGATCCGATTCATCTCCAGATCCAAACCTTTCGTAAATCTCTTCCTTCAATTTATTCCAAATCTGAGCATTTCTAGACATTTCATAGAATGCAAATGATAATAATCCAGCAGTGGTATCTCTACCGGCCACTAAGATATTCAATAATTGATCTCTCAAGACACGAGGATCTCTTGTTTCCTTAACCAATTCATACAAAAAGATATATCCACCTAAGGATCTCTTATCTAATTCATCTTGACTAGTGTTAAGAGCCTTTTGAACATAATAATCAGCAAATTTGTGTACAGCCTTAGTCGAATCTCTAAACTTTCTATCATTTATAAGAAAGTACAAATCTTGTAATACTGATCTAGAAGCCAAATAATTCTGAGATACATTGAAGGCATTAGCAAATCCTGTTCTACCATCAAAATCAATATCAGGAGTTGGATATCCAATAGAGGCATCCTTTAAAGAACCCACTGATTCTCCAAAAAGGAATTCTGTGGCTGAATCTACGGTAAATCTAAAGAATAATTCTTGTAAATCAAACAATTGTCCTTTATTCTTTCTAATATGTTGAGCTAAAATCTGAACATGAGGTTCTAAAGCTTGTACATGAGCCACTTGATCTCTTGAAAATTGAGGTCTAAGCATAGCCCGGGAATGTTTCCAACCTTCACCATCTAAAGTAAAGATCCCATCTCCTAATAATGGATAAAAATACTTATGTCTCTTACCCAAGGCAAAATCATTAAATTGAGTTGCCAAAATTGCCTTAATATTTTCAGGATCTATAGTATTAACAAGAGGAAGATTAAAGATTAAAAATGTAAAAGTATGTATATGGGGGTTAGTAATGAATTTATACCGTTCACTACCATACTCACTTAATAATCCTTCCTTCTTTTTCTCTAAAATAATAAAGGGAAGACGAAATCCACACCAACCATCATGTTCAATATTTGCATATTCTTTAGCACCCAATTTTCTTAAGAGGTATCTTCTATTAGCATAGCTGTATAAATTATATCCGATGATAAGGATTGGTAATACAATGTACCATTTAGTAGCGTATTGGGTAATTATGTCTGTAGTCATAATTAAAAAAAAATTGTCCTTCCTTATCAATTTGTTAATATGTCAGTTTGTTACTAAGTCAATTTATCAAGTGTTGATTAAAATTACTATTCCTTATCAATTTGCATCCTTTCGGTATATATTTATATAAAATGTCTGACCCTCACATGGTATTACCTAAATCGGATAAGTTGAAATTAGGTTTGGAGAAGTTTTAATTTGCTACATATTTTCGCGGGGAGTGTCTGTCTGCGGCTGCGCATTAGAATAGTAATATGAACTTATGTCTTTACGAACAGACTTCAGGTCACCAATAGTATTGTTAGGTAGACAATTATAATCACACCGGAGTAAAGAACAGGGGTTTGAATTAGGCTTATGATTGTAATTATAAAGTATTTATGGTTAAATGACGGAGTTTATTACTGTTTCCAAGATGTTTCTCAACTCCTATTTCCTTAACTTGCATAAATTATGTTCTGATCCGGAGTTGTAATTGAACCGAAACTTGACGGATATATTTTTGCAAAAATCATACCATACATTACGATTGTTTCCTACGGGAATTAATTGGATTTACTCCTGGATCTCTTAAGTCCTATGAATGCCTGCCATTTCCAGTAAGTTCATAGTAAGTCAAGGTAGGCTTATCATTATGAGCCGCAAACTTCTCCGCAAATTTGAATTTAAGGCTGATATTTTGTTCACACATTCTAGTTGAGCATTGTTAATGAACATTGCTAATAATCTTGTATATATCTGTTAATTTCCTGACATTATTTAACTGCAAAGAGGTATTTTAGTAATGATTCTTACCATAGTATGCAACCGGCCGTAAGGTTTGGACGGACTTCAATCTGCGGCCGTAAGTAACCTTGCTTATGACAGACGCACGATGCGGAGGTAACAAAGTCAGCTTGAAAAATAAATTTGTGATATGAATTCTTAAAAAAATGTCACATGAATAAGACAAAAAATCGCAGCCAAGATTTACTTAATGATGACTACATTATCAATATGAATAAAGTATGTACTAAGGTAAATAAATATATGTATATATAATTAATAATAAATAAATGAATAAGCTATATAAACTCAATCTGATTAATAGTTAAATAGTTAAATATTTAAATAATAAATTAAATGTTTTATACAACTGGTCCAGCAGCCTTAACTTCAGCAGTAGCTTGATCAGCATATCTTTCGAAGTTTTGGGCAAATTTACCAGCTAAGCTCTTAATTTCAGTATTGAAAGCTTCAACACCACCAGTCCAAGCCTTAGTTGGGTTTAATAATTCACTTGGAACATTTGGACAAGACTTTGGAACATTCAAGTTGAAGGTTGGAACAGTTTCATATTCAACCTTACTTAATTCACCAGAATGAATAGCATCCAAGATAGCTCTAGTGTATTTTAATGAACATCTCTTACCACCTCTAGCTACAGAGTTACCAACCCAACCAGTGTTTAATAACCAAGCATCAGATTTAAATTTGGTAATCTTATCAGATAATTGTTGAGCATATTTCATTGGATGTAAAACCAAGAACGGTTGACCGAAACAAGCAGAGAAAGTAGCTTCTGGTTCAGTAACACCTTCTTCAGTACCAGCCATCTTAGAAGTGTAACCAGAAATAAAATGATACATAACTTGAGCATTAGTTAATTTAGAAACTGGTGGTAATACACCTGAAGCATCACAAGTTAATAAGATAATATTAGTTGGGTGAGTTTCAGCTAAACATGGAATTTTAGCAGATGGAATGAATTCAATTGGGTATGCACATCTGGTATTTTCAGTAATAGCAGAATCATTATAATCAACAACTTTAGTTTCTTTATCGTAAACAACATTTTCTAAAATAGCACCGAATTTAATAGAGTTGAAAATTTCTGGTTCCTTTTCAGCTGATAAATCTAAACATTTAGCATAACAACCACCTTCAATATTGAAAACACCATGATCAGACCAACAATGTTCATCATCACCAATTAAAGATCTCTTTGGATCAGCAGATAAAGTGGTTTTACCAGTACCGGATAAACCAAAGAATAAAGTAACATCACCAGTTTCATTACCTTGATTACAAGATGAATGTAAAGTTAAAACTTGATGTTTAATTGGCATTAAGTAAAACATAACAGTGAAAATACCCTTCTTCATTTCACCAGCATATTCAGTACCTAAAATAACCATTTCCATAGCTTTAAAGTTAATTTCAACAGAAGTAGATGAAGTCATACCTTTAGTGTGAACATTAGCTGGGAATTGACCAGCATTATAAATAGTGAAATCTGGTTCACCAAAATTAGCCAATTCTTCAGCAGTTGGTCTAATTAACATATTAGTCATAAATAAAGCATGGTAAGCTCTAGCACAAATAATTCTAACTTTTATTCTGTATCTTGGATCCCAACCAGCATAAGCATCAACAACAAATAATTTTTCTCTAGTTCTCAAGTAATCTAAAGCTCTTGATCTAGAAATTTTCCAAGTTAATTCATCAACTTGTTTATTAACTGGTCCCCACCAGATATTTTGAGTTGAAGTTTCTTCATCAACAATTCTTTTATCTTTTGGAGATCTACCAGTCTTTTTACCAGAGAAAGCCATTAAAGCACCAGTAGATGAAATAGTTGTACCCTTTTCTAATAAACCATCTTCATATAAAGTTGGAGGTGGAGCATTATGACGAATTATAGTTTCAGAACCTAAAGATAATTGTTGAACTAAAGGATCTTGAGTAGATTTAATGGTTGGATGACCAGTAAAGTTAATAGATGATTCGACAGCAGTTGGAGGAGTCATTGTAAATTTATTTAGAATATATATCTATGATTATGAAATGAATTATAATCAATGAGCTAACAATAACTATTAACAGAATTTCAATAAAGAGGATTTAACCTTATTTATATACATCATCACCACCATAAGTAGTACTGGATAAAAGTTTTAGTTGAGGTCCCGGTAATATGGAAGTCCCATAGTTAAAAAGAAATTGCAAATGAACTAAAAATTTCCAAGTCTGGGGTAAGGAAAAGTGCGGAAGTAATCACCATAGTTAAGAGGATGTTTCCGTAATTTTACGTGGTTAGAATTGCTTATGTAAGCCCCGGAGAGTGCCTCGGAGAAAAGGAACCGGCCATTTTATAAGTTACTTTTAAAAATTATAGTGTGACCTTTAGGGCTAACAGAGGTTATGTTAGATATTTGATTAACTAGACGAACTAAGGCAACACTCAAACAACATTCAAGTGTTGCAGTCAGATCCTAGAATAGCCAGTCTGTCGTCTATATAGAGATATGTCACGTCACATATTATAGAGCAAGCAGTAGAGATCATTAACTCACTAGCAAAAAACTATTAACTCTCATTAAAATATAGTTGTCGCATCACTTTCATATGGAATACTAAATCGGAACAAATCATAAGATGTTCGGCGGTTATTTATTCCATTATTGTTAGGATTATTTTTAGTTAGTTAAGAGGAGATTCAATGCTCAGAGTAGTAGTTTACTATCCAAAACCTTGTGAGCTTTGCCCCCTTTCTTCTTGGCACTAATCATTAGATCACTAATTAAGTATTTCCGTTAGCTGATGGTTAATGTCAAGAAGTATTTGTCTGATGTATAAACTAAATAACCTGCCCACTCTATCAATATCAGTATCAAAACTTTATGGAAATCCGCCCATTCAACCTGCGGATAACGCAAAGAGCATTCAGCCCCGCCTATTTTTGTTCGCCCGCCTGCTCGCAGTAGCTTCCCCCCCTTTTTTTCCCCAGATTTGCTGGTGAGCTGGCAAAATATTCTTCAGGCTCGGAACACTACTCCGTTAATATTTATTATTACCAACAAATTGTTCCGATATGACATATCTATTTCGGAACATATAGGCTGCAACCGATAAATACGTTTATTGTCGGAACCTAATTTGTTACGGGGAGGGGCAAATAAGGTTAATACATAAAAGGTTTTTGTTACCTTGTTGACGTTTGATTGCAAAT
This sequence comes from Scheffersomyces amazonensis, assembly GCF_036850825.1. Taxonomy (NCBI): domain Eukaryota; kingdom Fungi; phylum Ascomycota; class Pichiomycetes; order Serinales; family Debaryomycetaceae; genus Scheffersomyces; species Scheffersomyces amazonensis. The sequence goes on along the minus strand of NW_027042747.1, from coordinate 99,955 downwards.
TTTAACAATAATTACATTATATTACAAAGAAGGTACAGTACAAATATACAAATATACAAATAGACTTATTCTAAAAATGTTCGCTCAGCGTCATCTTTAGAATCATAATAATCATAATAATATTTCCATTCTCGGAATCCAATCTCTTTAACCCCATTAAAACTCTTATCATCATTAACATCTACCATTACGCATTGATTAACTTGAACTTCACTATCATTTAAACTAGATTTTAAAAAGGTAATCCCACTACAAATTAATCCATATTTAAAAATCTCAGTAAGATTAGAATACAGGGGATCAATTACTGGTCCGACTATTCCTCCAATTAATGGAACTCCTGATAAACTCGAATTCGAATTAGAATTAGAATTCAGTTCACTACTTTCTCGAGAATTTGCATCCAATGATTTTTGGTTCGATTGTAGTAAATCTTCAGGAGCCACACATTCATCCATAAATGGATAAAATTTCGATAATTGAGATTTATTAGTAAATAAAATAATACTTCCAATAACACTTTGATTAGTTGGTTCTAAGGCAATAATAATTTTAGTACCATGAGGTGAAGAATTTCCTAAATGTCTAATGGCTTCTAAATATAAATTCTTTAAATCTTTATTATAATCAGAATTCTCAACTTTAGTAGCTCTTTCAATTAATTTTATTAATTTCTCAGGATCACTACAAATATCAAAACGAACTCCAACAATCATTAATTCTCGAAAGATCTTTTTTGGTACCAGCCATTTATCCAAATCATCAAGAACCATAACATATTTCTTATGAAGTTTATCACTATTTACATCCCATCCAACTGAATGCATAAAAGATATAACTTTATTATTAGTTGGTAAATTTTGTAAATTAGAAGATTCTGGAAATGTTAATAAAGGAAATGATCCACCTAATGCAATAGATGTACATTTCTTTTCTTTAATTAAATATCGAATAGCTCGAGCATGTAAATTCTTTCCAATACTTTGAAGTCGTTTAGACTTATCAACAAGTAAAAATAATATATTCCCTCTCATTTCAGGTTCTTCACTAACTTCTTTAGAAAATGGTTGAGTTTCTTCTACCCAAGTTAATACAATTCCATATAATATATTTAATGAAGAATTTCTAACCACAAAATGTTTTTGAGTCTTGGAACTAGAAACTAATAATCCATATAATCTTCGATAAAACCCGGCTTTTTGATTATCAAGTTTACCATTATCAATCGGTTGAATATTATCTGGATCATTAATATTAGCTTTCCAAAGCTTAAGGAATCCCGTCCAATCACGATTTAATACAAATTCATCAACTAACCATCTTCTTCTTGGGATAGCATTCCGTTGCTTTTTAAGGACAATGGTTTTATTACCATCATTCTTTCTCTTTCTAGTTTTAGTAATGAATTTCTTTTCTCCTGGTATACAACCTTCAGCTTCATAATCTCCCATTAATACTCCTGTAATTTTCTTTAAGGCTCGATTTGTATAATCAAAACAACATAAATAAGCACTTCCAATTGTCTTATTATAAAAGAAATCATAAGGTGACAGGGTAGCTACTATAACCAAAGGTTTATTTAATCTTGTATTGGTATTACCAGTACTATTATTAGTAGTGTTACTACTACTTGATGGAGCATTAAAAGATGCAGGATTAGCTCCACATAATATTGATACATACTTAACAATCCCAATTTGATACATATTACGTGAAGCTTCTGAAGTTACAACTATAACCACTTTAGAATTTTCTATTAATGATTCATGTAATGCAGTTAATCCATTGGCTGTATAAGTTGTATGTAAAACATTATAAGGTTTAGATTTAGAAATCCCATGATCAGAAAGCATCTCACCAAATTTTTGAAATACTTCTTCTCCAGTATAAAGTTGAGGATTTGGACCCTTTTTACTAGAATTTAAATTTGGATAAACTGGATTAAGTAAAGGAGTTAATAATAAAATATTATCTACGGGATCATCCTTTGAAGCAGGTACACTTAAGAATTTTGTGATTGGTAATGTACTATCAAAATCTCGAATTAATGTAATGGATTTTTGATAAGCTCGTTCCGATAATGCTTGATGTTTTTCCCATTCATCGGGGAACTCATACCGAAATAATTTAATTTCATCTTCCTTTGCGGATGCTTCACCCCGAGGAAATAATTCAGACCATTTAGGTAATTTCTTTTGTAATCTTTCAATTCTATTAGAACTTGCAAGGATAATTTCTTCATCAAGATTTCCATTAGCCATGGCCTTTTGTAAAGATTCTATAGCCTCATTTTGTAATGCTAAATCATGACATACCATAACTAAATCACAACCAGCAGAAATTGCCAATACAACTCCTTGACCTAATCCAATAGAATGATATAAAGCATCCATTTCTAAACATTCACTAATAACAAATCCATCGAATTTTAATTCTTGACGTAATAATTGATTAATTATTATAGGAGAAAGACATGCATGAGTTTCATCAGGACTTATAGTGGGGACTCCACAACCAGCAGCACTAATTCCATTAACACATTTGGCTTCAATTAATTTGGCAAATGGTAAACTATTAAAATGTTTAATTTGATCTAATGAATCACCAATCATGGGTAATTCTAATAATGAATCAACTGTTGCATTACCAATTCCTGGGAAATGTTTCCCAACTGTAAATAATCCTCCTGCTTGTAATCCTTTAGCACATGCCATACCATATTTAGTTACATCTTCAATAGTGGTACCAAAACTTCGAACTCCAACTAATTGATGAGATAATTTTGTAACTACATCTAATACTGGACCTAAGATTATCAGAAATCCAATCTTTTTAAGTTCAATAGCTATTGCTTTCAGAATTTCATAAACTAATTCTGTATCTCCTGTAGCTGCTAATGCCATAGCACCAGGATATTGAGTTAAAAATTCTGGATCAAATAATGAATTCATCATTCCTCCTTCTTCATCTATAGCAAATAATATAGGATATTTATATTTCCCCTGACTAAATGCAATATATTGTAAATCTCGAATTAATTTTGTCATTTGTTTAACTGATACGGCATTCTTTCTTGATAAGATCATCGAAGAGACATGATGCTCCACAATTAAATGGTAAGCCTGGGGCGTGACATATGTGCCCTGAAACCCAACACACAATAGTTGTCCCACGTTTAATGGAGGCTGACTCATCGATATGGCATGATCTATGTTGTATTGAATAATTTTTAATTTTTAATGTTGGGGTCCAAATTTATTTCCACTATAGTTAAGGTTTACGCACATTGATTACCGGGGGTGACCGCAGCGGCGCTTTTTCACGTGAGACGCACATTGGAGAAATTGATAAGTCTACCGATAACCCCACCGGAAATCGGAAATCAAAATAATTCACAAATAAAATAAACTGGTTGTAAAAATTTATAAATTTATTGAAATATAATATCATTAATAATTTATTAACTTAATAATTTAATAATAATTATTGATTGTAGTACGTAGTAAAATGGGTATACAGGATTTATGGGATGTTCTCCGACCGGCATTCGATGAACGAGTATCCATTGATAAATTTACTGATCAATTTATCCGACTCAATGGTCGAGTACCTCGATTAGCCATAGATGCCTCCACATTTTTATTTAATTCAAATCTTGTGCCAGATCGTGATAAGGCTTCTATTGCAATACGGAATTTCATGAGTAAAGTCTTAAATTTAGTGGCATTAAACCTCTCGATAATAGTAGTTTTCGATGGATGTTTCCGTCCTAATAAGGATAGAGTTAGTGGATCATTAGAATCAAATCGAACTTATGAAGATGATTTGATAGAGTTTAAAACTTTAACAGTCGATCAATATAAAGATTATTCGTTTGAAGAAGTAGCCTTAATTAAGGAAGAATTATTCAAGTGTAAAATAGATTATTTACAGGCAGCTGGTGAGGCTGAAGCTCAATGTGCTCAACTACAAACAATGGGAATTGTAGATTATGTGGTAACTAATGATTCAGATGCATTTGTATTTGGTATAACTGCTGTACTTCGTAACTTTAATAGATTTAAAGATGATTCCTTAGCATCTCCTCGTAAGGATTCTGTATCATCTACAAAATATTATTATGTAACTCCAGTTAGAATGTCACAGGTTGAACAAATAATTGGATTAAATTGGGAGAGATTAGTATTATTGGCTAGTTTAAGAGGTGGTGATTATTCTTCTGGTTCTAAAAAGATAGGTATAACTCATGCCAAAGCAATTGCCTTGTGTGGAACCAACTATTTAGATAAGAAACCTATACAAATGCTGCCATCTAAGAAGTCTAAATCCAATCAACAAATGGAAGAATTTATTCCTCCAGATTTCTCCAAAGAATTTTTAAATATATTCTTAAAGGAAAATCCCACCAATAAAGGAAACTTATATGTTGAACCTATGGAAAGAAAGATAAGACTTCAGAAATTCCTTACGTCTCTAAATTCAATTATTAGATCCAATTCTAGACTGTTATTTGGTCGTCTACTAACTCTAGATAATGATTTGGTTATTCAAGAATATTATACTATGTTGTATCTATTTCCATTTGTGGATAAAAGGCTATATAAATTCTTACCATTATCTTTAAGCTTTGGAGAATTGCATGCAATTGACAAAGATATAGTAATATCTCGATCCAAAAGTTTCACTTTAAATTCTGGTTTGCAACAATTTGAAAGGATAAATAGTAATTACACCAACTCAATAGGGTATCTGATTATTTATTTGGAGAATAATAAAGAAGAGTTGCAGATTATAAGTCATAAATTTGAGCCAACAGAAAAGGTATTGCTTTATACACCCAAGTATTTTATTCCTCCTGAGTTTTATTGGGATGCCAAATATGTAATAATAAAAGTATTAGCACATAAGGCTTTTCCAAATGAAATTGCTTGGATAGATAGGTTCAAAAGTGATGAGAATCAAGGAGAGTTATTAAGAATAAAGTATGATAAATATAAGTTACCTTTCAATAAAGAAGAAGAAAATGATGATGATAATCTAAAAAGCGAAGCAAGTGTATGGTGTATCAAAACTCTTATTGAATTAGTTAACAAAGATGCAATAAATCATTTTAAATTAATAGAAGATCAGAAAGCTAGAGCTAAAAAGGAAAAGAAATCTCCAGTCAAGGCCAAAACACAAAAGACTAAAGTTGATGATTTCTTTAAGAGAACTACGCTTGCCCCTTTACCATTATATGCAACACCGGAATCAGTATCCAAGGGTCCAATTTCATTTCCTTTATCAACTCTTGTAACTAAGAATAACACGAATAAGAATAAGAAACTGCAAATATCCATACAGTCCTTCTTCAAGGGAAGAATGGACGACCCATTCCAAGACATACAACAGTCGAACCGATTAGTAGCTAGCGAGATACCATACTTAGAAGCCAAACCTTCTAAAAGGTCATCATCAGGTGGTGAACTCAATCCCAGTCCTACTAAGAAGCTTGCACCTAGAAGAATTATTGCAGAAATCGAAGAGAACGAAATCGATCTTACGTCTGATACTTTATATGATCTTTCCCTACACGAAGCAGATGACAGTAGCTTGATGGAAATCAATATAGAGGAGTTTAATTCTAAGAGATAGCTAATATATAGTCATCAGTATGCGACATATAGATACCACCTGTATATTGATTACCATTTAATGAAAATATGTCTAAGTATCTACTAGGTTGATATAGAATAAGATTGAATAGAGCAAGTAATTGCACATATAAAGAATATACTTACAAATTAGTTTCAACATCAACTCCAATTGTTTTATAGAAAATCTTTCTAGCCAATTATGCGTCCATTTATTCGTATATTTAAAATTAACCTCAAAGATAAACAATGCAAGTAAAAGAAGATCTTCTGAGAATATTTCATTTAAGGGAAATAGTCAATACAAGCAATAATTTAGTTGTAATCTAATTAGAATTAATTCATTGAACTTACTCTTTCTAAATAATATGTATTTAATCTTTTGTATCAATTAATAAGAGGTCACAATTCTTTACCACTAATTTGAATCCATTGACATGGTACTACATTCCTATCTATTATGAACAGGTAATCGTAGAATGTGAAATATCTTAACTTTGTAAATCTGTTTATATTATCTTTTATCCAAGATATCAAACGTTTAATACTTTTCTTGATCCCTTTACAGTTATCCTCGCCATTAGGATAAAATAAATCAATAGAGAAAAATGAAGTTGTTTCGAAAAGAGGTGATATGTTAATCTTGACAAGCTCAAGAGTGGATCCACAATACTTAAATAAGGCTTTCACTAACTCGATGTTGTATTTAAGTCCGTTTAATGATTCCTTTGGTTCAATGTCTAAACAAAATTTTTGAAGTGGAGTATTATATAAATGTTTTAAAGTACTTTTTTGAATTCTCAATAATGGATGATTTATGATAAGTGTTTCTAAGTTTTGCATTGACTTTATCAGAGTCCGGAGGAACCTCTTTAAATAAGTACAATTACTCAATTTAAGTTCTTTGATGTTCTCATTACGAAAAAGGGCCAAAACTTCGTGTAATGGAAATTTATTGACCGTAAAAACATCCAAAGATAATGAGTGAACTCCAATAAAGATTCCTTGTAATTGTTTTATATCGTCAGAGCTCTCATCTGATATACAAATTTCTAATTTCTCCACTGAGTGTAATCTATTCACCTCTTTCTTTAAGTCATTAATATAAGCGTAAGAACCCTGAGGTAAACATATCCGTAACATACGAAATTTTTGAATTGATGTTTGATTAAACTCTTCCAGTAGCATTGATTGCCATCTTTTACAAGATATAACATAATTTTCTTTCCACAGTTTAACTGGACAATGCAGACAATCGATAGCTTCTTGAAATTTAGCATTTTGGGGTTCGTGTAAAGTATTTAGAACTGTAAATTTTGTATAGAGAAATGAATTCATTTTCCGATGGAGTATTATAGGAAGGTCTGTGTATAGAGCCCTCTTGTATAATTTATTCATACATAATGAATGAAATCTTGAGTTGACAAGACTTAGGTCTAATACATCAAGTTGATTCAAATGGTCGATAATTTGTAATAGAACTTCATCAGGCAAGGATTCCAAACTGGTGGCTCTTGTAGGTGAATATATGCATTCAGTGGTGTAGGATTCAATAAATATTCTGAATAATTCATACAATATGGAAAATATCATATTTTAATGCTTTAGAGGTTTAACATAATTCTTATTCAAACTACAGTCTGAGAGGAGTTGGAAGTACAGAATATTTTGCAACTCACTTTCATTTGCGTATGCTTGCGGCAACATACAAAAAATTTATTTGGATTTCTCCTTTAGGATACTGCAAAAAAAGGTTTAGGGCGCAAAAAGGGAGCTATACAATCTTTACTATTGAAACGATATCAGTCGATATTAATTGATCTACAATATCTAATGCATTAAATTTACAATTTACTTAGTCTAGAAAGCTTTTACCATGATGATTAATGTAGTGTTCAGTCTCCCTTTTCTGATCTGAGCTTATCTATTAATAATAGTTGAGTAAAATCATACTGTAAATTGATTACTTATACAAGACATTGTAATACATGTAATGACAATTGTCACTACCATTGATATAGTTATATAGTTATATAGTTACACCCGACAATAACAAGCCTGTCATTACCAAATTTTTATGTTGACCTAAATGTTAAAGTAGTCTCAGTTAATTTTTTGTAACAAGGGTCTTGCAGCGCCTAATTTATTAGAATAAATTTTTGCAACCTAAAGTCCTTCTTTAACAATTACATACACAAACAAGTCAATTTACTGCTATGAATTTCATTCTATTATATTTATTTTCCATTTCACAGTGGATTACATTAAAGGCTATAAGCCGCTGCTTACTTTTTGGTGAAACTATTGCTGATGTATTTAATTCCTCCTTAAACATAATCACTGCAAGTGGAACTTATAAAGTTCCTACAATAATAATAGAAGTATTTGAAATTATTATTAAATTATTAAATTTAGGAATTACTTTTATAGAATATAACAGAAAGTTCTATAAGAAACATCAATTTCAATTGATTGAAGAAGAGCTGATTCCCCAAGCTGGTATAGCAGATATTATCACTGATACTGAAAGTTCTACTGAGGAATCAACTATTAATGCAAAGGATTTTAAAGACATGAAAAAACAAATCCAACATATTATTACCCAACAAGGGAACCAAATTAACAGGTTAGACGAGAGACTTAGCGATCTCTGTCGTCAGTCCAATCCTTCATAAGCCATAGCTTTTAGGATTTATTTACCTTTATTGTAATTTTCCCAGTTAATATTTACTTAATCTTTAAAGAAGATTTTGGTTATTTGTTATGAAGTATAAATACTTTGATTTTTTGCTAAAAATAATTGATACATTGATATTGTTTAAATGTTGTTACAAACATTATATAATTTTATATAAAAACTAATATATATTTTAAATTTTATTAATTCTTATCTTGTAGTTTCCAGAAGAAATAGAGATCCTATACAGCAAATGTTAATAACATCAATTCACATAAATAGAACTTGGAGTCAAAGTTACATTTGTACAAGTTTGCAACAAGGCGAAATGTATTGACGCAGCCACGACATTTACATGGGTCTGGATGCACGACATTTCCCATTTCTCTACGCTCCTGGAGTCTAATGTCGTCTCCATACATAAAGAGTTATGCTTAATAACTACAGTTAGTAACTAAATCTTATCAATTACTATAGGAAAACCATTCAGTAGAAGATGGAGCCTACTAAGAAGATTTACGATGAATCCGACCTTGTGAATTTCCGGAAAGCTCACGCATATAATGCCATATTTAATACTATAAATATACTTATTAATAAAGTTAAACATACCGAATTACCTTATGGAAGTTTAGATATTCAATTAGTTACTAGAAAGCCTCAAATTCCTAATAATAATAATAATAATACCAATAGTATTGAAAAGATTCAACCACCTGTAATATCTGAAAGCCCCCTTAATTCCGATACGAATATTAATCCTAATATTCAAGGTGTACTCAATATATTAAATCAATTAAATCAATTAATAACAGAGACTCCTCCATTACCAGGAGCTAGAAGATTTGGGAACTTAGCATGTCGAAAATGGCATGATAAAATCAATGAAACTTTAGAGAAATTAATTGAAACTAATTTATCTATTACTAATAGGGGGAAGCAACAATATGTACTGGATCTTAAGTATTACTTATCCAATGCATTTGGATCAAGAATGAGATTAGATTATGGAACTGGTCATGAATTAAACTTTGTAGCATTTATTGGAGGTTTATTACAACAAGATATAATAGAGGTTACTAAACTTAATGGACAAGAAGTATTGATTATGTTTGCTAAATATTATGATTTAGTTCGAAGATTAATTCTTGAATATAATCTTGAACCAGCTGGATCTCATGGAGTTTGGGGACTTGATGATCATTTCCATTTCATTTATATACTTGGAGCTTCCCAATTTATCGATGATAAATCAGCTCCTCCTGTTCAACAAGTATTATCAACCCAAATCATTAATGAATATAAGTCTAAGAATTTATATATAAATGCCATTGCCTTTATATTTAAAATTAAACAAGGACCTTTTAATGAACATTCTCCAATCATATATGATATTCATACTACAGTATCACTTTGGAATAAAGTATTAAAGGGATTACTTAAAATGTATGAAGTGGAAGTATTAAGTAAATTCCCCGTAGTTCAACATTTATGGTTTGGAAAACTTTATGCTTGGAAAGATGTGACTACTGGTGAAGACTTGCCAGTATATCAGAAGGATAATGATCAAGATGAAGTGGCATCATCCACTATTACAAGTACCACAACTACTGCTACTGCCACTGCTATTCCAACTACTGCTATACCAACTACAAGAGCTCCTTGGGCTCAACCCAATACTCGTACATTTAATAATAGAGATAGAACTATTTATGCTAAACGATAGTTCTAATTTCTAGAAGTCCGGAAATTAAAGGCCGACCGACAGAGTGGACATGTACTACTATTAGAACTCTTAAACCATTTATATAAACATGCGGCATGGAACTTATTCGAACATGTAGGACATGTTTTAGAAGGTAAGGATAAATCTTGATGTAAGATTGAATAACAAATTGCACAATCTTCAAATCCTGAGAAGTGTAAATTAACATTTCTATTAAATAATTCAACTGCATCAATAACTGAACCATTAGTTAAAGAAATAACTCGTTGAGATGCAAGTAACCATGCTTTCCATTGATTTTCTTTAACTCCTAATCGAGTTGGACCTTCAACTACAACATTATCTAAGGGATAAGATGCAGGGATTCTAATTACCATTTCCATAGTTTGCTCATCAATAATATATACCGAACGGATTTCATTGGTTATAGAATTAATCTTTAATGTAAGATTATTATCATTCAGTTCTAATTTAGTCTTTGATGCACTAGCTTCTTCTAATAATTTACAAAGTAAGATTGGTGATATAAATCTTGTAGTAAACTTTTCAATTTGAGATTTCAATTGTCGATCTCTAATACCATTAAACCAACTTTGAGCTTGAGATCCTCCATATTTTAATAATAAATAGTATAAATGAATCAATACAAAGGAGATTTCTTCATTTATACTTTCCCCAAATCCTTGTTCAATATTATAAGTCTCAATAATTATATCCTTAACATCAATAGATTTAGTAATATCACCAGAATTAGTTAAAGATCGTAAGAATTTCCCACTCAGACTTTGATTGGATACATCGACATTATCAAATATGAAATCAAATATACTATTGAATGCTTCTATACTATTAAGTTGTTTAATATATTCATTTCTTATGGAATAAGTAACATCTTGAAAGTATACTAACAAAAGGTACCAACTCCATATATAACGACAAGTATCAACTGAAGTCATTGGAATTGGAATTGATGGGATTTGAATTTGTTCAATTAAATGAGGGGGAAGGGTAAGACTAAGTGAAATACCTGATTCATTATCTTCATCATTATTAAGGTGAGATTTCTGTAATTGATATTCCAATACAAGATCCTGTTGAGTAGCTCTAATGGTTTGCAATAAGAATCCTACGGCAACTCGTTGAATTTCTACAAATTTAGTATGATAGAATACTTCAAATAGTTCATGATCTTTCTCTTGTAATACTTTAATATTAAGCTGAAGACTCAATAATACTCGAGATATCACTTCAAAGTACATTCGTACAGCTCGATTATTGGCTTGTGTATCATAAGTTTGAATATCCTTATTGGTAAATAATTCAAACACTTCACCTTTAAAGTCATCTTCAAGGTGATCTAATTGAGATCTCTTGACACAAGTATGATATAGCTTTAAAGTATAGAATCTTAAATCAATACGACTAGGTTCAGTAATGGAAATTCCAAGGTTTTCATCCAATACTGAACTCACTAATTCCCATAGTTTATCAGGTAAAGAATTCCCCATCAGATTATCAATTAATCCTATTAATAATCGACAAATTTGAACTCGAACACTAATGAAACTAGTCTCATAAGCAAGACTGGATTCAAGCCATTTGGTCAATTGATTAAGCACAAGATTTAACCGTTGTGGAGGTATAACTTCAACTCCAACGGTATCGGTATCATCTCCATGAAAGAAGTTAAGACAAAGAGTTATCCATTTAAGTCCATCAGTAAGAATCTTCAGTTCTCCCTTAACTCCAAGGATTTCAGCTGCCACATAGTTTCGAATTCGATCTAATTTACTATGATTAATGAACTTAGTACAACTACTAAGAATGGCAGCTAATTTGAGTGGTATAGATAATAGAGCATTGAAATTTATGGCTAATTCTTCAAATTGCTTAACACTCATCTCTTCAAACACGTTATCCAAACAGGCCTTGAGCACTCGAGCCGAGTAGAACCCATACAGATCATTAGTTTGAAGATTGTGTGATAGAATACTCAAACTATTAACTTCTGTAGGATCCAATTGATTAGTTAAGTAAAGAATAGCATTATCATGTGAGACACGTTGACTAACTGCATCAATTAAGGATCGTCTAATTTCTACTAATTGACTACTGACATTATCAATATCGTCAGAGTCATGAAGGAGTAAGTAATCATTAATATACTCACTGATAAGACCTCCTGCCACCAATAAACCAGGAGTCACATGCCCTTCCAAAGATCCAACAATGAACTTACCCACCACCAACATCGACTCATTAAGTCTGGTAGTATCTCCTGATTCCACAAGGTAGATGTTCTCCATTAATGGATTGGAGAGAGCTAAGAAAGACGTGGAAACCGATTGTAAAGACTCAGAAATTAACTGTTTAATCTCTTCTAATGGTATATCATCCGATTTAAGAACAGTAACTAGACCAGAAAAGTCAGTAACAAGTGAACTATCAGTGATATATTGCCATACAATCCGATGGAAATCAGGGATATTATCCCGAATGAGATTGATAAACTTAAGACAGTCTTGATTGGACGATGCTTCCTTAAGAGCCACCTTAATTATAGGTCCAAGACTATCCACATGAGTGTATAAGGAAGTTGGAGGAGTTTTACATACTTGAGCAATGAATCGAAGTGAATGATCTTTATCCAAACTCACACTCTCTATCAAGTTAGCAAATACAAAGGGTTCGGTAAGATATGAGAAACAGAGTGATAACTGTTGAGAGTCCAACGTATCTTGTTTGGATAAGTGCAGTACATACTCATAGATGGCAGGATACAGTTCCCATTGATGAGGAAATCCTGGCACGATCCTTTTAATGGTTTCAAGATATGATGATAAGTAGTCAGGCTTAATTTCCGATAACTTAGCAAACACGTTATTAATGACCTTATCGTCGATTTTGAATGATGGAACCTTCAAATATGCATACAAGAGTTGAAGTGGTTCATCGATGAATTGAGGAGTAATGAAATCCGCCAATTTATTACTGAATTCGGAAATATCTTGAGTGGCACCATTACCATATACGGCCAAATACCCAATTAAAACTTGAAAAAGTTTACCAGTAGCCATCTTCTCAGTAATCAAACGAGTTATTATTCTTGAAGTTACGGTCTCGGTAAATCCCGCCTGTTTGATAATCCGGAAATACGTATCCACAAGCTTATCATAAGAGCTCTTGAAATGCACAGACCCCACTACCACCTTCAGATCTGAACCAAATGCCAATTCTACTATGGAATCACTAAACTGATCAAGTACCGATGATACACTAGCAGTCAGGGTTAAAAAGGATGAAACTTGACCAATCAGATCGTCTTTCCCTGCCCGTACTCTAGCGATGGAGTCTATACTATAGTATATAGCCGACTGGAATATAGGCCCCAAATCAAGTTGATCATGATCAAATTGTTTATATAGGAATAGGAGGAAGCCCATACATGCGTGAGACAACTTTGGGTTGACGGACTTTTCAAGTTGACTACAGAGGATGGAGTTTAGCGACTCATAATCTGTCACAGACTTATAGTCTATAACACTGGGAGATAGTTTAAACAAATCAGTTAATAAAGTATAGTAAGTCTCTGACAGATTACATGGACCCAAAGTCAAATAGTTAAGAAATCGAGAATTACTCTTAGTTCCTCCAAGTTGCCAAATATTCTGATCAGAACTATACTTGGTTAAAGTAAGGAGACAATCCCAGAATCGTAAGATTACTGAGGAATATACTATGGGATTAACCTTATCGACTTTAAAGCTAACTTTCTTAATGAATCGTTTACATACTAATGTATATACCTTATTTGAATCATTAACTATAGTTAAATCGGAAGTACTGAAAAGTGACTTAACTAGTATAAGTAAAGATGCAAAAAGATTTAAATTTAATCTATCAAAGGAACTGGATGAACCCAAAAGATTCCAGAGTTCTTCCAGTTCCAATACATTCAGTAATTTAGTAATATTCTCAGTATTTAATATAAGATTTCCATCTCTCAGTAAATGAATAATTCTGGTAATCATTTGTAAAGATCCATTCAATAATCGTTCATATTTCGAAGCAGAATCTTCTTCGTTGGTGTATCGACTATCACTAAGACTTTCTGATGTTTCTAAAGTCACTACAGCCACAAGAAAATTAACTATTTGATCAATAAATATAGACCATACTTTAATGGATACTCGATCTGAATCATTCTGGAAACTTGCCAAGAGGGAATTATAGGCAGCATTGGAGACAGCCTTCTCATTATCAAAGATCCCATGAAGCCATACGGCTATAGAACTCTTAAGATACTTACTAAATGCTTTACCTCCCACTGTATCAAGGAATTTACCTTGAACTTGATGACTAAGAGCTCGAATAGTCTTACTATTCTCAGTAGCCAATTTAGGGTAGAGTTGAAGCCATGACATGATGGTCAATTCCTCTTGGAACACCGCAGTCAACTCACTACTACTATTGTTAAAGAGCAGTAGAAGCTCAGTAAGTGACTTCTCCTTCGTGATAGTATCCTTCTTAAGTAGTGATTTAAACACAATCACTAATGCTGAATTACTCAACACTGACACATCCGGTAACGCAGTGAAATAGTTCAAGTATACAGGGAACCCATTGTAGCCCAAGTCACCGAGAGACTCTTCATATTCATAGTGAGACCCCATACTTTACTGGGTACTAGTATTAGTGTTGGTATTAGTATGTATTTCTATATATCTATATATTACTCATAGTGAAAAATTACCGAGACCTGAAAAATTTAGTGAGGCTAGAAAAAAAAATTCTAGCGACAATTACGTCAAGGCTCGGTAGAAGTTAGCCACTGCCTCTGCTGTTCTCACTTTACTAGGATGGAAATTGTAGACTTCTAGGGACTCCTTAGAGGTAGCCCGCGATAACGCTACGTAAACTTGACCATTTTCAAATGTTTTAGCTAAATTAATCCGTAATCGTTCAATGGTTTGTCCTTGAGCTTTATGGATAGACATGGCCCATGAGAGTAAGAGTGGTAATTGTTGTCTAGTAATTTGATTCAGACTACTGGAACTAGAATTAGATCGCCTATTGGTATCGAGTGTAAATTCTTCTTGTTCTACCATAATAGCCATATCTTTGAATTGAACTATAGGAAGTAAAGCCAGTTGTTGAATTACAGCCTTGGCACAGAGTGCTTCGAATATTCTCTTTCTCTCAAACGGTATTTGAGCATACACCATCTTCTGATCATCTGACCAATCTTCAGTATTCCGAATTCGGGATGAAAGAAGTCTTAATTCATCAAGCATATCTGGATCATAAGGTCCGTATTTATTTCTTACTGATTCCCAAAGATCTCGAGTCATGAAAAATAATACTTTACCTACTGAACCATTAACTATGAGTTCATCTCTATTCTTTAAGTACATTACTTGAGCTCCCTCCTTAAGAATCAATACTTCTTCAGCCATTAAATTATTCAATTGTTTCTTAAGATCCGGATTCTCATTGGCTTCAGGACTATCTATAGCTCTAAATACCACTTCTTTAGATTTCAACTGTCTTAACCTAGCTTCATTAGCTGCCTTAACTTCAACTCGCGTAGGATATAATTCTGTTGGTTCAATCCCATCCTTATAAACTACTCTTCTCAGTAAAGCTGTGAATTTATTGATAATAGTAGGATCAAGAGTTCCATACCGTAATGAATTTAACATCTCAATCAATTCATTATCTCCCTGTTGTCTAAACACTTTAGTTAATAGAATAGTTTTACCAATGGTTCTGGCCCATGCTTTAGATTGGAAACAAAAACATGACCCCTGGGAAACAGGCGGTAATTGGAAGAAATCTCCCGTACATACAATTTGAATTCCTCCAAATGGTTTATTATTCCCTCTAATTTGTTGACCTAATAAGTCCAACTTATCAAAGAGTCTTCCATCAATCATTGAGATTTCATCTATAACCAACACCTTAAGTGACTGCCATTTTCTAAGCATTTCTGCTCGTTTTTTAATCCTAGCTACAAGGGCTTCTACCTTCTCAGTTCCTAAACCGATTCCTAAAAATTTATGTAATGTTTGACCTTGAATATTTACTGCTGCCATCGCCGTGGATGCAGTAATTCCTACACGGTCATAATAAATTCGTCTTAGTATTACTACCAATTCTCTAAGTACTACAGATTTACCTGTTCCAGCACTTCCAGTATAAAATACATTTAATTTCTCTTCTACTACAGCCTTAATTATAGACTGTTGTTCTTCACTGAGTCCCAGTCGCTTGGGAGCTTTGTGACCATTATCGGACAATGAACTACTGGACCGTTTCAAATTCATCCGAGGATTATTGGTCAACTTCCTAGTGGAGATTTTTAACTCTGTTGGTAAAACATCTCTTACCGGTTGAGAAGTTCGAGAGTACTTCTCGAGATTGGGATTCCGGAAATTGGTGATTTCCGTGGATGTATCAAATGAAGTATCAGAACTGGACACGTCATTAAAGTCTCCAGAAGATGTAGCACTAATTACGGAATCTGATCTAGTGACTCCGATAGGTTCTCCATTAGTAGATTTGATTCTACTGGATGAGAATTGTCCACTAGATTTAGCAGTAGTAGTACTTACGGGTCGGAAGAAGTTGGCAATGGTACGCTGACCACCGGAACTAGTCTTCGCAAGCTTCTGTCTCTTCATACCTTCAATTACTGATCTGTTCCACTACGTCTTATGTCTTTCTGGTTTACTGACTTGTTTGATCTAGCGAGCCCATTAGCGTAAACATCGCGACGCGCTAAAAAAAAAACAACTGCCTAGCGGCATTCCCTAACCAAATGCCGGGGAACAGCACCATTAGCGAAGAAGAAAGTTATACTTTGTGAGCCGTACGTAATTCAATTTTAATAAGTGTACCAGTAAGTTTACTACTACCACTACTACCTGATAGTCCACTAAATTACCGACAATCTATACTACCAGTACTATCAGTACTACCAGTAATTTACAGGTAAGTGTCCACTAAAAACTTAACGACTCACTATGAAAGAGGGCCGACCCTCTGATGAGGTCCCTCGACCTCATGATGACCATGTAAGGCCATCAATGATTCCTGGAGTCATCACTAAGGGTATCAAGAAACTTTCCAAATCATCATCCATCTTAAATTTTGGATCTATTACTGATCCAACTACTCAAAATGATCCTCAGTCCACTAATTTTCAGGCTCTTAGTTATGAGTCTATGCCTAATAATCATACGCCTCCACCACCTTTACCACCATTTCCTCCATTACCAGGACCTTCTACTGGGATACGACAGTCTTCTATGAGTTCTTCATCATCAGTAGAAGGTCGTCATAAAGATGGAGAATCATCCAATATCTATAGTAATCTTAGTAGTAATGGAAGTTTTTCATCATTAGATCCAAAATCCAAACCATGGCATCAACCAGATCCTAAATTAGCATCTATAGGACTTAATTTAGTAGGATTTGGATTATCTACTGATGATTTAATGCCTCCACCTACTATAAAGAAAATATCAGTAGTAAGATCTCCAAAATTAAGACCAACAGAATCTTATACTTCAATACCAGATCTGCCAGAAACATCTCCTCATCCAAATTCTTTACAATCATTTGCAGCTGTTGCTTCTCATATGAATCAAATGCCTCGACCAGAAATAGTCGATCAATTGTTTGAAAGATTATTATCTAATCGAGTGTTTTCTGAAAAGGCTTTAAAGACTCTACGAGATCAATCATCTAAGAGGAAATGGGAACTTTTACTACGAGAAAATGAGACTAATGCTAACTTTGATTTAGGAGCTTTAACTAGGATTGCTTATCGAGATGAAGGATCATATGGTAGTCGATCAGATAGATCAGAACGATCAGATCAGGGTTCAGTTCGAGTATTGAGTACTGGATCTAATTCTAGTGCTGGAGCCAATTCCAATACTAATGCTAATGCTAATGCTAATTCTGAGATTTCTCATAAGAAATCATTAAAAGTAAAAGATGGATCACCAGAATGGTTTGTTATGAGAATAATCTCCAATAAACTTACCCTTAGAGAATATAGAAAACTTGAGAAAAGACTCTTTGAGGATCGTCAATTACCCAAACAAGGCATTAGTTGGGTTAATTCATTTCATAAAGCTCAGGGAGAAACTGCACTTTCAGTAATACTTTCCCGAATTAATCGAAAAAGTATTAAATCTAATGAAGAATTTGAAATTGAATTCATTATTGTTAAATGTTTTAAGAATATTTTAAATGCCGAAACGGTTATGACGGGAGATTCTGAATTTGCCCTTGTTCGAAATAAATCTCATGTAATTCGTTCAATGATTTATTCTTTAGTATCTCCTAAAGTTTCTACTAGAATTATTGTTACAGAAGTATTTATATTCTTATCATATTATGAAGGAGGACTTTTATTAGAATCTATATTAGAAAGTTTAGTTCAATTACAAGATCTTTTAGGAGATTTTATTCGATTTCAACCATGGATTAATGCATTAGAATCATTTGTTGATCAATACTTTGCAGTTCGAAGTGAAAGACCTTCAAGTGAAGAAACTCTTCAAAATTATTCATTAATTAGTTTACTATTAGTTAATGCCATAATTAATGGAACTAATGATATTTCTACTCGATTATCACTTCGAAAGGAATTTACAGAATCTCGATTATTAAAAGTATTTGATAAACTTAAAATGCTTAATGATATTCGAATTAATGAAGAGATTGAAAATTATGAACAATATGCTGAAGATGATTATAATGAATTTATTGATGTTGGAAATGAAATAATTAGTAAGAATTCAACGGATTATTCTATTATGAATTTACCTAATTTATTAGATCATGTAAAGAATCGATATCTGATAAATTCTGATAATGAACATCAACACGAACATGAACATGAAGATATAATTAGAGGCATTTTAAGTAAATTATTATTTCTTCATGATACTGATAGAAGTAATGCAGAAATTGCTAGTTTACTTAAATTAATTGATTCAGTAATTCAACATATAATTGCTGAATCAAGTATAATATCTTCAGATGCAACATCTATATTAAATTTTTCAATTCAAAAGATTATTGATAGATTAATTTCTGAAGATACTGCAAAACGAGTTATATTAGAAAATCGAGAATTAACTCATGCTTTACATAGGTTAGAAGAAGAAAAGAAAGATCCTCGAATAAATTCTAATGGTGAATCTATTGAATCACTCAAGCATGAACTTAAACTTAGTGAACAGAGTATATCTAATCAAAAGAAATTGATATCTCTATTACAAAGAAGAACTACTCTACTAGAAGGAGAATTAAATAAAAAGGCTAAGGCCAAGGCTAAAGCAGAAAACCCACAAATCGATCAAGATTATGATTCAGATACTGAATCATATGGATCTGGATCCATGAGTTCTCTTATGACAATTACTAGACAACTAGAAGAATCAGGTCAAGTTAAGAGAGCCAGAGATCAAGTCAAATCTTCTATGGTACTTAATAATGGTAAGGAGATGTTCCCTATACTTGGAGGTAAGGGTAAGAGTCTGCAAACAATCGTAGGTATCCCTGATGAACCAGGAAGTATAACTCCAGTAGATGTGCCACCCCCACCTCCTCCACCTATACCTCCATTCATGCAAGTATCTGGTGGTCAACTTAGTACAGCTCCTCCTCCTCCTCCTCCACCACCTCCTCCTCCTATGCCTACATTCATGGAAAAGGTTCTGACCAATGTACCGCCACCACCACCACCACCTCCTCCTCCATTACCTCCAGGATTTTCCTCTACAACCCCATCTGCTCCTCCACCACCACCTCCTCCATTGCCTCCAGCATTCGCATCACCAACTCCTCCTCCACCAGCGCCACCGCCACCTCCTCCATCTTTAATGAGTACTCCAACCAAACCGAAAACAATTCCAAAAGAACTGACACATGAAAAGGAAGCAACAACAACAGGAACAACAGGAACAACAGGAACAAATAAGAGTATCACTAGTACAGTTTCAAAAGAACCAATGCCTACGGGTATTAGACCCAAAATCAAATTGAAACAAATCCACTGGGATAAGATAGACAATATCAACAAAACATTCTGGAAGGATATAGAATTTATGAAAGTATCTGATATGTTAGTAGAAAAGGGAATTCTTGAAGAAGTTGAAAAGGCATTTGTATCCAAAACCACCAACATTAAATTTAAAAAAGTTGATAAAATTCAAGAAGATGATGGTGATGAAGATAAAAGTAAAAAAGTATCACTTTTATCACGAGATTTAGCTCAACATTTTGGAATTAATTTACATATATTTGCCAATAATTCAGTAGAAGAATTAATTGATAAAGTCTTACGATGTGATAAAGAAGTTCTTGAAAATATAAGTGTTCTTGAATTCTTTAATAGTGATTCACTTAATGAAATTAGTGATACTATTATTCGAAATTTCATGCCTTATTCAACTAGTTGGGGAGTTAACGAAAAGCCTCCAAGTAAAGATCCTCATGAATTAGAAAGACCCGATAGAATATTCTTAGAATTATGTTTTAATTTAAGAACTTATTGGAAATCAAGATCAAGAGCTTTGCTTTTGAGTCAAACTTATGAGAAAGATTATTCTGATTTATCTAAGAAACTTCAACTTGTAGATGAAGCCAATAGACATTTAAAAGAATCTCAAAGTTTAAGAGATGTTCTTGGAATAATTCGATCAGTTGGGAATTTTATGAATGATACATCTAAGCAAGCATTAGGATTTAAATTAGATACTTTACAACGATTAAAATTTATGAAAGATGAAAAGAATTTTATGAATTTCTTACATTATATTGAAAAAATTGTTCGTAGTTCATTTCCAGAATATGGATCATTTGTTGATGAACTTGGATGTTTATCAGTGATTCAAAATATTTCCGTTGAACAATTACAAGAAGATTGTTTAGAATTTAGTAAATCAATTACTAATGTAAAGACTTCTATATTGAAGGGTAATTTAAGTGATAAATCTAAACTTCATCCTCATGAAAATGTTCTTAATGTTATTACTCCACTTTTAGAAAGAGCTGATGAAAAGAATAAAGTATTGCAAGCTCATTTATCTCGAACTTTAAAGGATTATTATTCTTTAATGGAATTTTATGGTGAAAATACTAAAGATAGTGTTTCAATTGAAGGATTCTTTAATAAATTTGTTATATTTGTTAATGAATTTAAGAAGGCTCATGTAGAGAATATTCAAAGAGAAGAAGAAGAAAGAGCTTATGAGGCTAAGAAGAAAGCAATTGCTGATTCTATTAGGAAAACTAAACAAGCTCATGATAAACTTGAAGAAGAAACAGGAGAAAGTTTTGATGCTGATGCATCTGATAGTGATGGAGAAGATCAATTAGAAGATTTTACAGGAGATAAACAAGAGATTGGTGGAGTGACAGATAAAGAAAAGAAATCTAGTACTAGTAGTAGTAGTAATTCAATTAAAGATGGTGGTAGTGCAGTTATCGATAATCTTCTTGAAAGACTTAAATCTAGTGCTCTGTCAATTGCATCTTCCAATTCAAAGGATCGTAAATCTAAAGATCGTCGGAGTCAAGCATTATCATTTTATTCTACAATGTCTTTAGAAGATCTTTTAGATAAACATAGTAGTAGTCTTGTACCTGGAGATATGATTGTTAAGAGTGCATCAAGTAATATAGAATATGAAAGTGTTAATTCACTTAAGAGACGTCTTACAGAGAGAAAGAAAACAACTCATACGTATGGAAGTGCCAGTGCCAACACTACCGATCAAATAATGGTAAGAGCTCATTCAATGTTACATCAATTACGAGCAGAAGCTAGTTCAGGATCAGGATCAGGATCAGGATCTGATGAGATATTTTTTGAAGCTGATAAATAATATTACCCATCTAAAACTTAACTCTAACTCTAATTGTAAATGTATATGTATATAATTAAAATTAAAGTCACATGCACATCAGAGTCAAAACGTGGGGAGTATGGCTCCCTGGCTTTCTAATTTCCGTTGACTCTGCGCCGTATATCCTTTCGGGGTTCCATTTTTTTTCTGGCGGAGTCAAACACCACTAGTCATTGACTTCTATCGCCCGTTGGACTATCTTATCTCTCTCCATCTCTGTCTTACATATGCGTTATATCTCTCTCTCTATCTCTTCATTAAATCTATGATCTATAACTGTGTTGTATTCCTCTAATACTCAACTCTAAGACTCACCCACCCCTGCCAGCCAATCAGAGGCCCCCTCTGCCGGATGAGTCATTTGTGAAAATTTTTTGCTTACCACCACCCAATTTTCCGAAGAGGGCCTGCACAGGAGGACGCAATGTCGGTTTCTTTTTTTATAATTTATTATATTTTTTTTTTTGTTTTATTAAGCTTAATTTCCATTATGACTTGTGTACCATTTTTACTGTACATTATATATATTTCACAATTTTCACAATTTTCACTATTTCACTATTAACCATATTTTATTTGGTAGTAACTGTTGTATTAAGTGGGTGAATTTTGGGTTGTTGATAAAGCTACTGACTCATTGTAAATCAGTAGGGACCATTGTTGAGACATATTTTTTAAGCATAATCACATTTTTTTGCATCCAGTTATGTTGTCCACATCTCGTTGTTCAAAGCAACTATTAAATTATAGATTAATTAGACAATTTCATAATTCTAATATTAATTTAGATGCCATTGTTGTATCAGGTACAAAGTTAGCTAAGACTATACGTAGTCAAGTTGGTGAAAAAGTTATACAATACAATCAAGCTCATTATGAAGAGTTTGCTCATCTCCAAGAGATTAGTTTTGAAAAATTGAAATTTAAACCTAATTTAACTATTATTCAAGTTGGTAATAGACCGGATTCTTCAGCATATGTTAGATCTAAATTAAAGGCTGCTCAAGCTTCAAATATTCAATCAAAATTAATTAAATTTAATGATGATATTACTCAAGAATCTTTATTAGAAGAAATTGATAGATTAAATAAAGATCCAAAAGTAAATGGATTATTAATTCAATTACCACTTCCAAAACATATTGATGAAACTTTAGTTACAAATTCTGTTACAACTGATAAAGATGTTGATGGATTTGATCGTTATAATGTTGGAGAATTATCAAAAAGAGGGGGTAAACCAGTATTTATGCCATGTACTCCCAGTGGAGTTATGGAATTAATTAAAACAACTGGAATTTCTTTAAGAGGTAAAAATGCCGTAGTTATTGGTAGATCTGATATAGTTGGAACTCCAGTATCAGCTATGTTAAAAAATTCTGATTGTACTGTAACAACTTGTCATCGTCATACTCAAGATCTTCCTCAAATAGTTAAACAAGCTGATATTGTTGTAGCAGCAGTTGGGATTCCAGAATATGTTAAAGCTGATTGGATTAAACCAGGTGCCATTGTTATTGATGTTGGTATTAATTATAAAGATGATCCAACTGCTAAAAATGGTAAAAGATTAGTTGGTGATGTTGATTATGAATCAGTATCTAAAGTGGCAGGATTTGTTACTCCAGTTCCTGGTGGAGTTGGACCAATGACTGTGGCTATGTTATGTTCAAATGTTTATGATGCTGCCATTATACAAGCCAATAAAGCTCATAAACATACTTTCCAACCATTACCATTAGATTTACAAACTCCAGTTCCATCTGATATTGCTATTTCAAGAGCTCAAAAGCCAAAGAAAATTACTAAGATTGCTCAAGAATTAGGTTTATTAGAAAAGGAATTAGAACCTTATGGACATTTTAAAGCTAAAGTTGATCCTAAGACTGTTATTGAAAGATTAGATGAACAAGTTGAAGGAGATGCAGAAGAAAGAGGTCATTATGTATTAGTGGCTGGTATTACACCTACTCCATTAGGTGAAGGTAAATCTACTACCACTATGGGATTAACTCAAGCTCTTGGAGCTCATTTAGGTTATAATTCAATTGCAAATGTTAGACAACCATCAATGGGTCCAACATTTGGAGTTAAAGGTGGAGCTGCTGGAGGTGGTTATTCTCAAGTTATACCTATGGATGAATTTAATATGCATTTAACTGGTGATATTCATGCTATTTCTGCTGCTCAAAATTTATTATGTGCAGCTGTTGATACTAGAATGTTTCATGAATCTACTTCTAAATCTATTTCAGGATTTTATAAAAGATTGGTTCCAGCCAAGAAAGGAGTTAGAACATTTACTCCATCAATGATTAAGAGATTAGAAAAATTAG
Organism: Scheffersomyces amazonensis; assembly: GCF_036850825.1. Lineage (NCBI taxonomy): Eukaryota > Fungi > Ascomycota > Pichiomycetes > Serinales > Debaryomycetaceae > Scheffersomyces > Scheffersomyces amazonensis. Next base: position 75,653 of record NW_027042747.1, on the reverse strand, counting down.
GTATTACTAAGACAAATCCTAATGATTTAACTAGTGAAGAAATTGAAAATTTTGCTAAATTAAATATTGATCCTAATTCTGTTACAATTAAGAGAGTAGTTGATTGTAATGATAGATTTGTTCGTGAAATTACTATTGGAGAAGGTAAGAATGAAGCTGGTAAATTTCCTCCTCGTAAGACTGGAATGGATATTACTGTTGCATCTGAATTAATGGCTATTTTAGCTTTATCAACTTCATTAAAAGATCTTAGACAAAGAGTTGGTAAAGTTGTAGTTGGAACTCAAAAGGATACTGGAATTGCTATTACTGCTGAAGATATTGGATGTGCTGGAGCAATTACTGCTTTACTTAAAGATGCTATTAAACCAAATTTAATGCAAACTTTAGAAGGTACTCCAGTTTTCGTTCATGCTGGACCATTTGCTAACATTTCTATTGGAGCTTCATCAGTTATTGCTGATAGAGTTGCATTAAAATTAACATCTCCATCTAATCCAATTAATAGTGGAACTAGAGGATTTGTAGTTACTGAAGCAGGATTTGATTTTACTATGGGAGGTGAAAGATTCTTTAATATTAAATGTAGAAATTCTGGTTATAAACCTGATACTGTTGTATTAGTTGCAACTTCAAGAGCTTTGAAATTACATGGTGGAGCTCCTGATGTTAAGCCAGGCCAAGCTTTACCTAATGAATATGTTACTGAGAATTTAGAATACTTGGCTCAAGGTTGTGCAAACTTGAAGAAACAAATTTCTAATATTAAGCAGTATAATGTTCCTGTTGTGGTTGCTATTAATCAATTTGAAACTGATACACCAGCTGAAATTGAATTAATTCAAAAACAAGCACTTGCTGCTGGTGCTGATTTTGCAGTTCCATCTAATCATTGGGCTGAAGGAGGAGCAGGAGCTCTTGAATTAGCTAAATCAGTAGTTGAAGCAGTTAAGAGTGATCAAGCTAAACAACCTCTTAAATTCTTATATGATGTTAATTCATCAGTTGAAAATAAGATTTTAACTATTGCAAAAGAAATGTATGGAGCTGCATCAATTGAATTATCACCATTAGCTAAACAACAAATTGAAACTTATACAAAACAAGGATATGATAAATTACCTATTTGTATTGCTAAAACTCAATATTCATTATCTCATGATCCATCTTTAAAGGGAGTTCCAACGGGATTTACTGTACCAATTAGAGAAGTTAGATGTTCAGCCGGGGCTGGATATTTATATGCACTTGCTGCAGAAATCATGACTATTCCAGGGTTACCTACTCATGCTGGGTTCATGAATGTTGAAGTCAATGATGACGGAGAGATTGAGGGACTCTTTTAATAATATATATTGCATTGTACATTATTTATAGACGGTTAATAAAATAATAAACTAAGTAACTAACTAAGTAACCAAATAAGTAGACAACTAATTGTAAGTACTTTCATTATCAATAGATAAAGTTCCATTAGCAAAATTATAACTCTTACCAAAAGTATTTGATAAGCCAATAACTTTTAAAATTACCAGAGCCACATCAGCTCTTGTTACTGTACCAATTGGTTCATTATCATTAGTAAATAATTGAATTTTACCAGTAGGCTTATTATCAACTAATTGAGTTGGTTTTAAAATTGTAAAATCTAAACTATTATTAAATTCATTAATAAGAATTCTATCAGCATAATGTTTAGCTATATAATAATTTTTAATGGGAGATTTTGCAATAAATTGACGACTTTCAGCATGAATTGCACTAATTAATATATATCTACGAACATTTGCTAATACACTAGCTTCAAAAGTTTTAACGGCTCCATCTAAATCAACTTGTAATAAATTCTTTCCGGCACTTCCAGCTGTAAATACTACAACATCATGACCTTTAATAAGGTGAGAAATTTCTTCAACTGATGCTTCATCAATAGTTAATTGATGAGATTTAACATTGTGAGCTACTGATGCGATCAGATTAATTTGTGATGCTTGTTCATGATTACGAACAACTGCTGATACTTTATGTTGGTTGGAAGCCAAAGTAACAAACAATTGACCGATCTTACCGTGTGCTCCAAAGACGATAATGTTTTTAGACATTGCGGAGACAAACTTAAATAAGTAGGAGGAGAAATAGAAGAAGCAGAAGAAGGAGAAGGAGAAGATAAAAGTTAAAAGTATATTACTGAGAGAAACTTAAACCAGAGCTTACAAATGGATTTGTGGGGTGAGCCACACCGATGGAATGTATGGAAAGAAGTTCAACAATGTGACTGTATAGTGTAAACTGTATAGTGTGTACAGTAGCCTGAGTAACTGTATAGACTGTATAGACTGTATAGACTGTATAGACTGTATATGACTTAGTACTGAATACCTATTACTGTAGACTGTATGTATACTGACTATATATTACAGGCGACTCAGTCGTAGTAATCGTGTTTAGTAGTAATAGACTTAGTACACTATAATGTACTGTACTAAACTGTACTGTAGTAGTTGACTGTACTGTCTCTTTATTTCTACACTGTCTTATCTACACTTTCTACAATATCATCTATTCTTATTATTATTGTTTATTACTATAATACATTTATGAGTAGAGAACTCATCAAGAGTGTCCCATGCTAATATACAAATTTATCATTGCAGTTTCTGTGGTGGTGAATTGGCTGCCTTATGTTGCACTTTAGGTGATCCAGCCATCAGTGATCTTTGTGAATTAACAAAATCTCCATTGGATCTTGGCGTTTGTGATACCAGAACTGCCTTTCTTGAAGTAGGACTAGATGTTACCCGAGGTATACTAGCCACTGCGGCAGCTCGAACTTGTGGTGAAGATGATTGTTGTTGTTGCTGTTGCTGTAATTGTTGAATCTGTTGTTGCTGTTGCTGTTGTTGTTGCTGTAATTGTTGTTGTTGAAGACGATTAGCCAATTGTTGTTGTTGTAATGCTCTCATCTTTGCTTGTTGAATATATGCTTGTTGTCGTTGTTGAACGGCTTCTCTTAATAATCCATAAGATTTCGATAATAACATCGATCCAAATCTAATTGATTGTGTATCATCACTAATAGAATTAAGTTTAGAAGGATCCATACTAAATGGATCAAGAATTCCTCGTTGACCTTCAGATAAATCATTATCAAATTTCCAATTAGAATCTAATCTCTTAATTGTATCAATTTTACTATCATAAACATTCAATATTGATGATGAATTTGTAGGAGATTCAGATTCTTCTGAATCTTTCATTTCTACATCTTTATCTTCATCTTTATCGTTATCTTCTGTATCATCAAAGTTTAAAAATGAATCAATTTCATCATCTGGACGTTGAATTAATCCTCTTCTATCTACAAACATTTGCCCCACTCGATTGAGTCTTTTTCTAATTCTAAAAATTGGTTCTGATAAATTAGCTTCTTCATCAAATTCATGAGGATTAGATTTCTTAAATTGATGAGCATAACCACTATTATAAGCACTAAAATTATTAGAATCAATATTATTCAATAATTGAGCTATATAACTCATATTATTGAATTTACTATTATTAATTTTATCTTGAAGTAAAGACAGAATATGAGGGAAAGCCTTTGAAGGAATTAATTCTCCATTCGAACCTCGGAACGTTTTAACTCCTGGTAATGGTTTTTTACTTTCTTCAAGTAATTTCTTTAAATTCTCACTAATATAATTCGAAGTATTAATTTGATGTAAATTGGCTGCGGCAATTGATGAATATGGAATATGTTTAGATTCTTTAACATTATCATTAGTAGATATATTAAATGATGGTTCATGAGGATCATCAGTAAAGTTAACATAACCTTTATCTTGTTCTTTCCTCTTTCTTAATTTATCCAAGACTGCCCGTTTAATAGTTTCATTCTTTTCTTTTAATACTAAAGATACAGTTACAAGTTCCATATCTGGAATCTTAGAAGGAGGTAATTTAACATATGGTTGAGTTGAAGATGGTGCAGTTTCATTGGCATGAGATGCTTGAGGTTGAATATTTCCATTTTTATCTTTATTAACGGCATTAGTTCCAATGGTTGCCGTTCCTGGCATAGCACTACTAGAAGATTCACGAGAATCAAGTCTCCTTTTATTATCCAACTTCTTTTTAGCATTTTCTCGGATTTCTTCTTCTTCTTCCTTAGGTTTAATAATCTTCTTTCTTTTATGTGGATAATATAAATAATCATCACCTTTAACTCCTACAATACGTTTCAAATTCTTACCTTCACTACGTAATTTGAAAATTGAATTTTCAACTTCGAAATTTTGTAATTTTAAAATTTCACGTTGAGCAACTCCTAAAATCAAACTTCTAGCTTTATATAAGGATTTTTGTAAAAGTCGAATTCTTTCAGCTCCTAAAGTATCAGCTCTTCTAGTTTTACGTGCTTGTCTAAATTCACGTCTTCGGAAACAAACATATGGATCATTATCATTATCTTTTTCATTGGCATTAGGATCTTCAAATTTTAACATAGGATTAATTGATTTCCCCTTTCTTTCAATTTTTCTTGATTTCCAATGTTCATAAATTGGTTTACCAAATAATGCAAATAATTTAGGGATTGATCGAGGTTCCTTTATTGAAGAATTACCATTATTCTTATCAAAAATCGTTACAAATGGTTCATACTTTAATTCTTTTGATAATCTTTCTTTTAATACTGTAGTTGATATATATTTTATATTACCTCCACTTGATTGAACATAAGGATTATTTAATTTGGTAGAATTATTATATTCGTCTATAATATATGAAGATAATTCTTCATATGAAAGTATATTAGTTGGATCCATAGATAAAAATGGTTGTCTTTCTTCAATTGTCTTTTCTAATTTATCACAAATGATTTCAAATTCTAATTCTGAACATTTTCGAAGATTCTCTTCTGTATTTTTAGATTTTTTATTGATAGCAGGTGGTTTAGGATATTCTTTATCTAGTATTTCATTTATGAATTTTTCATCTATTTCATCCATATTATATTCAACGCCTATAGTATCTTCAACTGTAGCACTGAATTTTATATAAGATTCAGGTTCTTGAAAGAAATTATCATTATAATATTTATGAGCTTCAGGCCATATTTTAGATGCATCAGGAGTGGGAATATATACAGAAGGAAGTGAATCATTAGTTTCATTAGTTGATGATGAATCCTTTTTATTGGAACTTGAAGATTTTGAATTTTCTTCCAGTTTTGATCCCATTAATGCTCGTTGAGCAGCATTAATAACTTGTTGTAAATGGACTTCATCTTCTTCATTTTTATCAACCCCAGTTTCAATAGAATGTAGATCTCGTTGTTGTTGAGCTCCTGATGCACTTAAATGATTAACTTGACTTGGTTCTAATTCATTATTTATATCATTGGCAGGTATATCCTTTTGTTTATATATGCTTAAAGGTTGTTTAACGGATATTTTCCTTTGCCGGAATCTGGCACCTGATGCATGCTGTTTGGCATTACCTGAATTCTTTGCCGGTAGAATTGCCATTATGAATTATAATAGGTAAATGAATGAATCAACCAAAAAAATTATAATAGTCAAAACTAGCCGGCCCAATACAATATGTAATCCCTTATTTCCCGATTGATTTTAATCAACTAATTGATTTAATCAATTCAACCTATTGATGGTTGGGGCGTTGTTAGAATCAAAATATAGGTGCCTTAGGTATTGCGGTGTGGATGTTTCGTCCCAAATTTTCACACTACTCAGTAATAGCGAAAATTTTCTCCCTGTCGTTGTCGTCGACGTTGCTCAAAATGGTAACAAAAGGAGCGGGCCACGGAGATAGGCAGGGCAAGGGTCGGAAATGGCAGGGATGATCTTGATTAAACGAGATCAGTTAGTTGGTAAGGCCTGTCCAGGGAAGATGCGCCCTTTAACTTGATTGATTGGGAGGTATAGTGACCTTTACAGGGGGGATAACTGAATAGTCAGGATAAAAATAGGGGGGCAAGAACAAGATTTTTTTTTAATTGGTCAGTTGGGATTAATTGAGGTTGGGAGGCGCGAAAGTCACGACACCTAGCACGTGACTTTTACCGCCAATAATTTAACTAATTAACTCATAATTTATTAATGATGAATAATATTATGACTGTATCGAATTTTCTTGATGTTTGAAGGGCTTGGTAATCTCAGTTAGGGCACATTATATGAATGGCCTTGCTTTTGTAGTGATTGCTCGTGGGTAGTGTCAGTTGGCCGAGATGAGACATCTCAGGCTGCATCACTACCACCCTTACTCTCCTCCAAGGTATATTGGTAGAAAGTTGAACTTACGCTTTATAAAAGTGCTTCTGGTAATCTTAAATACATTGTAGACATTTTAGATACTTTGTAACATAAATTGGACAAGTAGTGATGGTGGTGGTTGAAGTAGCTGTAAGAGAAGATAGTACTGTAAAATAAATCATTGATGTACCAAAATGAGAAAAATGGTAGGCAGGGACTGTGTACAGGAGGTCGTGGGGTTACCCATACATATGTAAGTAATTTAATGAATTTCCTCAATAGTCGCATAGTGCCAGTATATAGGTACAAGTCGACGTTACAGATGAAGATGAAAACCGAATAATATTGAGATCTAGGAAAGTATATAATGATTATGTTGCAATAGACAATTGTTAATAATTATACAATAAAAGACTGAAAATGATATTATTGAATATGTTTTAGGCTTCAACTGTATAATGATTAGATATACCAGGGGGGATTGTATGTATATGATCGTATATAGTTCTATATGGTATATCATGAAGATTGTCTTTACTTATTATTTAGTAATAAAGACGTACAAGATAAAGTCAACTTATATTTTAAAAATAATTTAGCTAGTTAAAACTGTATGAATATAATAAAATAAGTAATGTAAATGAAATTATTATAATATGATTCATGAGTTGTTTCCTTATAAAAATTTATAATATAAAAATCTATAATATTGGTTGATCTTCTCATCATGTAACCGCTTTTAAGTTCCACGATAACTTACATTCAAAGGTCTTTTGGAAGAGATGGGAAAGGTCGACTCATAATTTAGCAATCTGCCGTCGTATTAGTCGCGCAATTTGGTTGCAAACTAAAATGATTCTGGCGAGAAAGATTTTCCCCAAAAGTTTCAATTCATCTTTTAATCTCATTACCAGAAACATATAGAAAAAACATTATGTTCTAGATATCGTATATAAATCCATATATAACTACTCTGAAACATATAAAAAAACAACATATTTTTAGATATTGAGAGAACGAAATCAAACTTAGTTATGCCAAATGGCATTAAAACATATAAAATCCTCAGTATAAAAACGGATTTTACAAAAAATCATAAAAAGGTACAACTAGTGATCTTTTATGTTATTTCATGGATGAAATTATGAATTAGTGTCTTCTAATTGCAATAGCGTCCCACCTCGAAGTATTCCTTCGAGAATAAAATAGCACAACCAAGATCTGTATCAAGGGAATCTTCCTAATAAGTAGCAGTAACATATTTGATGACATAAGAGGTAAATACTTCAGTCAAAGTCGAAGTCTTACCAAGACCAATTGGATAAGTGTATTTGGTTGTAACTAAAGTTGGAATTGGAGTTGGGGAAGTGTAAGTACCGTGTGCAACGTTCTTATCAGTAGTGGAAGTAGTCTTAGCAGTGGTGGAAGTGGTCTTAGCAGTGGTGGAAGTAGTCTTAGCAGGGGTGGAAGTAGAAGTAGAAGTAGTGGTAGTCTTGGTAGTCTTAACAGTAGTCTTGGAAGTTGAGGTAGAAGTGTATTTAGCTTGAACATATTCGACATTGTAAGCAGTTAAAATGGTAGTGGAAGTGGTGTACTTACCGTTACCAATTGGGTAAACCCAAGCAGTTTCGTAAACAGATTCAATAACAACAGGTGACAGGTAAGTGTCACCACGCTTTTCAAGATTTTGAACTGGAGCATCAGTTACAGCAGGAGCTGGTTGAGCAAGAACTCTGTTGACGAATAAAAGGGCAAGGAGTAAATTAAGTAAATTTTGTAACATTTTTAGTCCGATTTGTTTTATATTAGATATAAGATAGGTTATAAGACTTCTATAAATGTCAATCAATTTATCATGAATTTAGGGTCCTTTTATAGACCAAATTAGTTAACTATTTGATCTTTTGAGGAACTATAGTTATTTCCAAAAACGGTTGTCATATGACCGTTTTCGATTGTTCTAGCCACGGTTTCTTCATCATGATATACTTCGTTTATTCCTATTTAAGAAGTAACCTTGTTCGATTTCTTCGTAACCTTAATTCGTACTAAAAAATGCAAATATCGATTGAAAAAGCATTATAGACCGATGATGACCGAGCCTTTGACTGCGGTTGAGATATCTTGCAGGATCTATGTACATACTTAAAGAAACATAAATAAAGTTTCCATTTGCATAAAGTTGTTCGATGCCCAGCAAAGTTTAATATTAATTGGTACCCAACTGCCGTTCCTTACCAGTAAGTAAGGGCAACCATTATTCCGTTTAGGGCCGAACATTAAAGTCCATAGAAAACCGAACTTCTCTTGCATATGCGAATCGCTAAAAAATACTTGGCGATTCTAACAACTTAATCCTCTATATATGGGCTTAAAGGATTTAGTTAATTAGTTAAATGATTTATATACCTTTACCCAATGTTTGAGGTAAGAATTACCGATAAAATAATGGCATCAACAAATTGGTTGCTTCTAACCAGTACTGTAATACAGAAAAAGTCGTGATATTATTTATTGTGGATGGTCCGAACAATCATGAGCATTTCTTGGACATATGCGATCGTAATTTTACAGGGGTTAGAGAATAGAGTGTTACTGTTCACTGCTCGGAGACTTCGGTAGGGCTATGTGGCAGTATGTGTAATATTAGTAGGTAGTAGCATTATGAGTATTAAGAGCAAAATGTACAATGAAATGACTTTAATGAGTACAATTACTGTAACATTAGTATAGTCAATATTGGTCCGTTCCCATTTCTATTGCGTCGTACTCACTTATACGCAGCATTATAACCACTACCATCACCAAACCCCAGCATCAGCATCAGACACTATAGTACTGACGTATATGCCTACGAACAATTGCCACCCATCAATCCCTTTTTCAATACAGTATATCCAGGGTCACTGCCTTATTAGGTTTCAACATTAACTATAGTCTAAAGAATGAATCATTTAAGAATGATGGAAAAATTCAAGTCGCTTCATTACTACTAAACAGTTTATTTTTACTTGGTTTGATATGTATTCCCCAATAAGTAGAATGTAAAAAAAAAAGAACTTATCTTTAGAGAATACAAATCCAGATTGGATAGGGAGACAGATATTTGGGATACGAAATATACCTAAGGGGAAACCTCTTTTAAAAAGTTATCGCTTTTAAAAGGTTGGTAACACAGAAATCATCTGGTAGTAAAAGAATTTATAGATTTGTAATGATGAACGACGCCCTAGATTTGATAATCAAGGGAGTGAGTTCTGGAGCAGAACTCTCTATCCAGTGATTCTTAAGCGTAGATTGTAAATTAAGGGAAATACCTGAATTGATGTCACCAACACATTTCTTTATGTTCGGCTGAACTGTTGCACCGCCGCAGCATTGTTTTTTTGCAATATGAGGCGTAATACTAACAGTTATAAGAAAATACAGACACTGTATTAGAGAATGTTATGTATTGTAAATCTAGAGAAAAAAAATTCTAACAAATATATCGGCATTGTCTTAACGATGATATTTGATTTTTATTTTTCAACTTAATGTCTGTGCTGTGGTATTGCGTTCTACGCTGTGCTATGCTAAGTCATCAGTAAGTAGTAAAGTTCTGTTTAAATCCGCTTAGTTACAGATATCGAGCATTGTAGGGTTAGTAACATTGGTTATTCATTTAACAATTATACTGATAATAGGCGCGATCTATCTATTACAGGCGGAGCTCGAATTTCTTCAACAAAAATATTTCATATGCATAATTCCTTGTTAGAGTTATTAATGATGAATTATGTAATAATAGTAATAAAAATAATATAAACTAATAAGCCATACCCATATTCTTCTCCTTCTCTATTCACATCTGGTAATGCAACATTTCCACTAGCTCTATTTAATAAGTAGCAGTGATATATTTGATGACATAGGAGGTAAATACTTCAGTCAAAGTTGAAGTCTTACCACCTCCAATTGGGTAAGTGATTTTGGTTGTAATCTTAGTTGGAATTGCAGTTGGAGAAGTGTAAACACCATGTGCAGTGGTCTTTGCAGTTGTCTTAGCGGTGGTCTTTGCGGTAGTCTTAGCAGTGGTCTTAGCGGTGGTCTTAGCAGTAGTCTTAGCAGTAGTCTTAGCAGTAGTCTTAGTAGTAGTCTTGGTGGTCTTCTGTGTAGTCTTGGTAGTTGAAACAGAAGTGTATTTAGCTTGAACATACTTCACATTGTAAGAAGTTACATAGGCAGTGGAAGTGGTGTACTTACCGTTACCAACTGGGTAAACCCAAGCAGTTTGGTAGACAGATTCAACAACAACAGGTGACAGGTAAGTGTCACCACGCTTTTCAATTTCAACTGGAGCTTCAGTTGGAGCTGGAGCTGGTTGACCAAGAACTCTGGTGACAAATAAAAGGGTAAGGAGTAAATTAAGTAAATTTTGTAACATTTTTAGTCCGATTTGTTTTATATTAGATATAAGATAGGTTATAAGACTTCTATAAATGTCAATCAATTTATCATGAATTTAGGGTGCTTTTATAGAGCAAATTAACGATTTGATCTTTTGGGGATCTTTTGTGGATCTATTACCATAAATTGTTAACATACGTCACTTTTTGATTGTTATAGCCACAATTGGTTCATCATGATATACTTCGTTTATTTCTCTTTCAGAAGTAACCTTGTCCAATCCTTCTAAACCTTAATAAGTACTCAAAAATGCAAATAAAGCATCATAGACCGATGATGACCGAGCCTTTGACTGCGGTTGAGATATCTTGCAGGATCTATGTACATACTTAAAGAAACATAAATAAAGTTTCCATTTGCATAAAGTTGTTCGATGCCCAGCAAAGTTTAATATTAATTGGTACCCAACTGTCGTTCCTTACCAGTAAGTAAGGGCAACCATTATTCCGTTTAGGGCCGAACAATGAAATCCATAGAAAACCGAACTTCTCTTGCATATTGAATCGCTAAATAAAACTTGACTTAAACTTCCATATATGGTCTTAAAGGATTGAACTAATCAGTTAAATGATTTATATGCCTTTACCCAATGTTTGAGGTAAGAATTACCGATAAATTAATAGCATGTACAAATTGATTGTTTATAACCAGTACTGTAATACATAAAAAGTCATGATATTCTGTATTGTGGATGGTCCGAACAATCACGAACATTTTGGATAGATGCAATCGTATCATACGAATTGAACTTCATAGATATTAGAGAACAGAGTGTTACTGTTAACTGCTCGGATATTACGGTAGGGCAGGGTCGGTATATGTATAGTATTAGTAGAGTATTAGTAGAGTAAGACGTACTAGAATTGGTGACAGTGGTAGTAGAGTATGCAAGTTAAGCATTAGCGACAATTACCAGCATTAGCGACAATTACAATGAGCATAATGAGCATAATGAGCGTAATGAGCATAATGAGAATAATGAGCACAATGATAATGTACACTAAAATGACTTTCTCAAAACATTTCTACACCTCTTATAGCCGAATGTCGCAATTAAAATGCTAGTGGCACAATTAATTTGCAACCGTCCCTAATAATGAGGAGTCTTAAAATTAAAAATAATTACCTCGGCTGCATTTTAAGTATAATTAGTGTGATCAGCATAACTACATTACTAACTAGTGAAGTAAGTGTTTCGCTTCGCTGCAAGTATTGTTATATCAAAGTGCAAGTATTGTTATATCAAAGATGTAAAATTGAATACTAGCAATTTTTAAAACTACGTACCGCAGGCTCTATTATGAATGAAGACCATAACATAATAATTTTAATAAAAAATTAAATTGTGTATTTTTTATTAAATAAAAAAATATTACTACCTATGGAATCGTATTGGCGTGAGTACTTCTACACTCTGCCAAAAGATTATTAGAAGAACAACGACATTCAGATTTTAGAGGTGCGCTAATAGTTTGGGAAACTCCATAGAGTCAGTATTGGTCCATTCCCAATTGTACTGCGTCGTACTCACTTATACGCCGCATTATCACCGATAGTAGCGACAAAACCGAAATATTTCCCCTAATTGGACCCCCACCATCACGACCAACCCCACTAAAACCAACACTACCATCACCAACTACCACTGAAAACACCATCAAATCACCATGACACTGACATATGTTCCCACCGAACAATTGCCGGCCATCAATCCCTTTCTCAATACCGTATGTCCCGGTTTCTCCACTCAATTAGATGCCAATATTCACTATAGTCTAAAGGATGAATCATTTAAGAATGGAGAAAGTTCAGTTAATTGGCCATTAAATGGATCAAATCTGTCCTTAAATTCCATAGCCACTCTAGCCGATTCATATTTGAATATTTCACGTCCTTCACTAATTCCTGGATCGAATGAATCAACTACGTATGTATCATTACCATATCATATTACAAATTTATTTAAGAAAGTAGTGAAAAGTAAAGATAAACAAATGGAGGGGAATATTCACATTGGAGCCAATGTTAATCCATTATCTCATGATCCATTCCGAGTCATTAATCTTAATCCTGGATGTTTAACTAGTATGTTAGAGCTCCATCCATCTCGTACTAAGAGTAATAATAATAGTAGTCCTGATCTTTCACGTAATACATTTAATAAACTTACAACTAATTTCAATCGATTTCTTAAAATCGCTGGGAATGCCTCCACTAATACTGTCGATCCATATGCTGACTATTCCAATTTAATTGATGCAAAGAATTCATTAATTGATCGAATAATTGATTATAATCCTAATAATTATTTGGCAGAATTAAGGTCGTTAACTACCACTAAATTACTTATATCATGTCATGTAAATGTCTTGAATGTAATTGCTATTGATGGTAATTCAAATTATAAGTTTACTAAATCAATTAAATGTGATAAGCCCATCTTACCGTATCATGAAGAAGCTATTCAACAACAGCAACAACAACAACAAATTCAAGAACTGTCAGTTCCAAAGGCCACCAAACCAGTTGAATATGAAAAGGTTTATGAAGAACTGTTGTTAAGACTTCAATTCCGTCAGAATTCATTCATTACATCCGTGAAAACTGTCTTGAATAAAGCCAAAGAACCTCTTGTGGTTATTGGATTTGATTCTAGTGAAGTGATTGTAATTAATTTAACTCAATTGAAATTCCGAGTATTTGATGATTTGGGATTCCATCCAGTTGGAGATTCGGTATCTACTCCATCTCGTCCATCAGTATCTGCATTGAATTATTCATCTTCATTTAATCATGTAGCTGTTACTTCACTAGAATTAATTCATCATCATAATTTTGAAATGTTGGTCCTTGTAGGTTATGCTAATGGAGAAGTAATTATTGTTGATCCCTATTCAATTGGTTCTACTACCACTAAAGCTAAGTATACTAAACGGATTGTGGGTAAGGATTCATTTATTACTTACTTTAAGAAGTTTGATCTTAGTCCCTTTACGAAACTGGCTAGTCAAGTTAATGATAATGATGATGATAACAGTCCTAATTATTTGATAGGACATTTCAAATTAAGTTTAAAGGCAGTTACCAGTATAACATCTACTTTACTTTATTCACGATATTCATTAATTGATGAACTGACAAGTCAACCCATGATTATTGCTATTGGTAGTGATGATGGACTTGTACGATTTATTGATCTTATATTTACTCATGATAGAAATTATGGTAAACCTAAAACAACCATACTCACGGATTTAGTTCTGAATTACTTTAATGATGGAATTACTGATATTGAATTTTCTCCTGATTATAGATTTGTATGTATAGTTGGGAAGGGGGATTTAATTGAAATGTTTAAAATGAGTTACTATAATGTTAATGGACTTCTTGCTAAGAACAGTTCGAGTACTAATCATTATTCAAGTACTGATAATATTGGATCAATTAAAGGTAGAAGATCTCGTAGTGGAACTCTTAATAGTGTTGGATCAGCTGGACCTCCAACGGCTGCTAATTTATTTTTATCTCCTATAACTTCAAGTCCAGCTGGTCCAGGACCAGAATCATTACGAGATCATAATCATACTCCAAGACCAAGTACTACTACGACCACCAAAGATTTATATCCTCCATTAATTAAAGAGATCCGAATCGTTGGAAGATTCAAAGGTCATACCAATACCATTCGATCCATTAAGTTTGTCGAGGAAGAGAGTAGTAACAGTAGTTATAAATTGATAAGTTGTGGGTATGATGGTAAAGTAATTGTGTGGGAGTTTGACTATAAGGCCTTACCTAAAGTTAAGCGCAAAGAGGAGCGGAAAGATCGAGGAAAGGATAAAGAAAATAAAGATAAAGAAAAGGATAAAGAAAAGGATAAAGAAAAGGATAAAGAGAGAGGTAGAGATGATATACGAAAGAGAAAGTCTACTCATGTTCCAGGCCTTGGATCAGGTGCATTGGCTAATGCATTAGCTGCTGCGGCTACTCCTAACAGTCCTAAGATTCATGTCCTGCCAGGTCCTGGAACAAGATTAGCCTCTCCTAGTGCGATGCCGTTAAAGACCAGTACCAGTCATCATGGACGTCGAAGGTCTATGAATGGAGTTGATGAATTTGCCAATATGACCACCATATTAGCAGCCACATCTTCCAATACCATTAATGAATCCTTATCAAAACGAAGTTCACGAGTCATGGATGAAACATCAGCTGATCAAATAGAAATCGTTACTTCACTCTATAAATCCCTATTTGATTTACGACTTCGTCGTCATTATCGACAATTCGTTAAAAAGGGAGTTACAGTTAAGTATACTACGATTATACCGCCTATAGTTAATGATAAATTAGTCCCCAGTATTGAAGTCCCCCTTATGAGTTTAGACTTATCGAGTTTTATTGATGATGGAAAGATTGATGGAATTTACGTCGACTCGAATGGATTATGGGTATTTGGTAAAACAGGCGATATATTTAAGTACACGATCCATTAAGGATATATAGAAGATAAAATAAAAAGGCATTAATTACTATATAGTAGTAGAATTGTATTAGTAGAAATGAAATAAACGATGCAGAAGAAGTGTGTAATGAGTAGTTGGAAAGTTAGAGGTACTGATTCCCATCCATCCCAAATCCCAACTCTTCCTCTAATCGCATGAAATCAGCCACCAGCTCAGAGTAAGAGTTGTGATTTAAGTTGGAATACGAGAAGTCATCGAGTTCCTGAGGTTTGGGCATGTTGTAGTCACTGTCACTGAATTGGGGACTTGTGTTTACCGGCACGTTATTGAGGATGTTGTGGTCGTACTGTTGTCTTTGTTGAGCCACTTGGAACACCTGATGTTGTTGTTGCTGTTGTTGTTGCTGTTGCTGTTGTTGTTGCTGCTGTTCTTGGGCCTGTTGTTGCTGAGCTTCAGCCTCTTGAAGCTGCCGTTGTTGAATCTGTACTTGAAGTTGAATCTGTTGTTGCTCTTCAAGAGGTTTACGGACAAACTCACGAAAGTTCCGAACTTCTTCAAGCATCACCTGTTTGATTTCTTCTTCATCTTCCAACTTTTCAAACGAAGCGAAATCAAATTTAACTTGACATACTGGTTCATCTTGAGGATCATGCCAGATCTTGAGATACGAATGACTCAATGCTTCATCGACTGTAATCCGTTTAAATGGATCGAAAGTTAACATCTTCTCCAATAAATCAATAGCATGAGGGTTTGCATTAGGGAATAATTCTTTAAAATCCACTTTTTGCATATGTTCTAACGATCTAACATATTCCAAAGCTCGATGAGAGCTTATCTTTTGTAAACTTTCTTCAGCTGGAGTTCCCAATACAGCAAGAATCTTTAATAGTTGATCGATATAATCTTTACCCCTAAATAAGGCTTTACCTCCTAAAAATTCTGCCAATATACAACCAATTGACCATACATCTATAGCTTTAGTATAATTAGTCATACATAACATGATTTCAGGAGCTCTATACCATCTTGTTGCCACATATTCAGTTAAGAATCCTGCATTCTTTTCAGGATTCTCAGAATAACCTCTTGCTAACCCAAAATCACATATTTTTAATTCACAATCAGCATTTACCAATAAATTACTCGGTTTTAAATCTCGATGTAATACATCAGCTGAATGAATATATTTCAATCCACATAATACTTGATAAATAAATGATTGATAGTGTTGATCAGTT
This sequence comes from Scheffersomyces amazonensis, assembly GCF_036850825.1. Classification (NCBI taxonomy): domain Eukaryota; kingdom Fungi; phylum Ascomycota; class Pichiomycetes; order Serinales; family Debaryomycetaceae; genus Scheffersomyces; species Scheffersomyces amazonensis. The sequence goes on along the minus strand of NW_027042747.1, from coordinate 59,222 downwards.
AATGGTTGACCAGATCTGATGATTTGATGCATATCACACTCCATTAATTCTTCATATAAGTATATTTCATTAAATTTACCAGTGATTGGATTGGGGATAACATCTAAATCATAAAGACAAGTAATGTTCTTATGACCTCGAAAGAATTGAAGTAATTTGATTTCTCGAAGGGCTCTCTTACAAAGAATCTTTTTACTAAAAATATTAGTAACTTTCTTTATAGCAACTTGACTCCCAGTACTTGTATTAGAATCGGAACCATCATCATATTGAGCTGCACATACAATTCCATATGCTCCTTGTCCCAACTCTTTAATGACTTTGAAATTCTTATTAATAATGAAGTCTTGACCATAGACTCGACTTACAGATCGGTCCGAATAGAGATTACTAATGTTTCTCTCAATGTCTTGCTGTAGGACATGTCCGGTGGAAGACATGATGGAAAGACGATGGATTTAGGAGTGGAGGGGGTTTAGGTGGCAATTGAAGGGATGAAAATTTGAGATTAAAGTTTCGGAGTTCTGGTGAGTGATCTTCTGAACGAACGGAACTGATTTAACGGTTCTTAATGTTCGGGTTGGTGAAGAAAGTCGGTATTCAGTCGATGGGTAACACGAGATTTAGTCAGATTTTGGGCCAGGTTTTTTTCCCGGATTATTTTTTCGTACTGATTATTTTATGTGCACTTATTTTATTTTTTATTTTTAATTTCGTAATTTTTTTTTCACTTTTCAATTTTCACTTTTCACTTATCAGTTAGAGACCAGTGAAATCAATAATACAATTGTAGAATGTCTAAGTAGTTCTATGAGCAGAAAGTATAGTATGTATATAATGTATATAATTTATAGTGTAGAGTATGTAGTATTCACCAATTGACTATAAAAATATTGTGGAATGGAATGCAATGGATTGGAATGGTAGTTTGGTGTAGTAATGTTCGTAACTCTACTGATATATATATATCAATTATACAATTAACACATACTACATTGTCTAAATCGAATCATATTTATAGTTTAATATGAATTGGATTCTACTCCTGAGTTTAGTAATAATTTACATAAGATTAAGGCACATTTCATCTTTCAACAGTACGTAATATAATAATAATAACAATAACAATATAATAATAATAATAATAATAATTATCAACGTATGTATGTACCGGCTAAGTGGAGTATATTTAGAAACCTATCAAGCTAATAATAATAAATAATTCTCGTAGTTAAACAATAGAATCTATCCAACGGTATTCTTTTAAAGTATTCCTATTTTGCTCAGGAACGGCTCTTTAATGCATTAATTTATATATAGCAATTTGTAATTATCTTAACCAGCAAATAGCTTGATTAATTAAAATTTAAAAAAAAATATTTTACTCATAATCTACCTTCCATTTTAGGTTAATTTAATTTCATGCAACTCTGGGGTTAAAAAAGTGGTACTTCTACATGGCTTATTATTAGAGATATTCCTATACGTTTTCATCTAGTTGCGAAATATTTCATCCACTGAAGGTTGAACAGTCAACTGGACTGTCAAGTTCTAACTTTAACAAATAAGCCTTACGCTTATCACTTCAATCTCAACTACTTCTAATTAGTACTAAACGTAAATGTAAATATAACTTAATCTAATTCAATGCAAATATATTAACCCCAAAACTATCTAATTTCCCGTTTTCTATTTTTAGAAGTTGATCGTATATAATTTATTCTACACATGCGCACTGTATATAATAAAAATAATTCCTTAATTATATCAGTAGATTTTCCTTTTTAATCGCATTTTGTGCACTATTATAGGTCAGAATAGCCGTACCTGCTAAAGAAATAATGAGGAGGAACTAATGGGCTTCTGTTAATATGGCTCCAAATACATAAAGAATTTCGGACTCACTGCCAAGAGACGTTTCGGTACAGAAAAAAAATTACAATTGAGTGTGAAAATTTACTCTTGGTAACTACTGGAATGAGCTGTTGGATTATGTCATAATATGCCTCATCTTTACCGGAGTATCAAATCAGTACAATTGTGGGGGATCCTACTGAAAAGTTTTCTCGACGAGATCAAAACAATCGTTGAGATTGAGATCGGAAATATTATCTGACATCCCCACCCACATAGCAAATAAAAGGAAAGAAAAGAAATGAAAAGTCGTAACTATAGTTTTATGTAATGTTAAATGTAGGGGTAGAGAAGAAAATAAAATAACCAGCTGAGCCATCGGGAAACGACTCAAATATTCTCTATATCAAAACAACAACCTGAGTCAACGTAAACACATGGTTCCATCAACGAATTTCACCTTTTAAAAGATGTATGATGTAATACGGCGATCTACCAGATTAGAAAAAAAATACGACGCGGAAAAACTACGTTACATATTTTGTTTAAGCTTTAATTGTTAGGTCAAGAAACATCGCTTGTCATGAATAGAAAGATTATGTTCTATTAATAATATTAGTACTTGCTTAATTGCTTAATTGCTTAATATAGCTGATCATCGACAGTTTAGAGAAGCTTCTTAAACTCAATCTGTTGGAGAACTTTATATGTGCGGTTCTACTTGCTGATTATTTTCTTTTGTAAATATATGCATCACTCTAAAAATAGCTTTTATATATATACATATAAACATCTCGAAATATGTATAAAAACTATTTGTTTTTTTGTCAAATGAAAAAATAATAAAATAATAAAAATAAAAATCTATGTAAATATCTATATTGCCAATAAGCAATGTGATTGGTTGAAACTTATATTTAATAACCATTGGATTTGGCCCAATTAGTCAATTCGGATAATCCATTGACAATGTCATCTCCCGAATTCCCAAACCCAATACGGATAAAACCTTTATTGCCGTCAAAAACTTCTCCCGGAACACATAAAGTTGCGTGAGTTTCAGCCAATTCACTACAAAGTTGGAAAGTGTCCAAATTTGGAATATTAATTTTAATAAAACATGTAGTACCTCCATTAGGTTTTATCCAAGAAAACAATCCATTGGATCTGGTAATAAATTCCTCTAATACTTTTAAATTTTTAATACAAAGGTCGTAATTCCTCTTTAAGATTACTTCATAGTTCTCAAGTGCTAAAGTGGCTACTAAATCATCCACTAATGATACACTAATTGTGTTATAATCACGTTTAGAAAATAAATCGTAAAGCAATTCTGCATTTCGAGTTACGATCCAACCCAATCGTAATCCAGCTAGTGAGAATGCCTTAGAACTAGATCCTGTTGAAATTGTCTTTTCATACCCGTAATTTACAATGGATTTTGGCTTATCTCTATCATCTATTGAATGATACAATGGGCGATACACCTCGTCACACATCAACCAAATATCACGAGATTTACATATCTCAACGATCTGTTCTACAGTCTTATATTTCCAAACTACTCCGGTGGGATTATTTGGATTATTTATAACTACCAATTTCGGTGAATTGGTATCAATTAATTTAGTTAATAAATCAAGATCAGGCTGATAGCTATCTTCAAACTTCAATTCGAATGGGATTACATTATCCTTACTTTGAGAAAACACGCCTGGAACACTGGATAATTGTTGATACGTTGGACTCACAACCACAATTTTATCATTAGGATTGACTATCGAATAGAATGTTAAAAAATTGCCACCAATTGCACCATTTGTAATGACAATATTTTCACCAGTAATTGGTACTTCTGCATAATCTTGATTATATATCTTGCTAATTGCATTTTTTAAACGAGGCGACCCCTTTATGTGACCATATGTTAATTTTGTATTAAATAGAGCATCATGGAATTGCGATTGAAGTCTGTGCTTGTCACTTTCGTCTTTCGAAATCAAATCTAATAATTGGTTAATACTAATGGATTCCGAGCATGTTTCCCCCATATTATTTTTAATGTTGGTTTCATATTTGTCCATGAACTGTTCAACAGCAAAATCGTCTTGTTTGACCATTTCAGATACACCTAGGTTTGAATGTTGTATGTATTGACAAGTTGGGATTAATTTTTCAATATTTCAATAGATGGCAAAAATAGGTGGGTTGATACTGCTTCATGCTCGCTCACTGTTGCCTTCAACTTTTAGGTTTTAACCGAGCAAGTAACGCCGACAGCCCAAAATTAGTCCCCATTTAAATGATGCAAATTACAGGCTATTATAAACGGTCGATCAAGATATCTTCACGTACGTTAGAGTATTATAGCGTGCTACTAATGAGCCTCATGTGGTGCAGATCTCCGATTTTTCAACTGGTCCAATTTTCTGTATCCAAACTTTTTCAATAACCTTTTTAAGCGTTCGCATAAATCTTCTTGTGACTATACAAAGCATAAATTTATAATTAATGTAGACCCACATGGTGCTAAGATCTCAATTGAATAATGTTATAATTATTTTAGTTCAATTACATTCCAAGTTCAAAAAGACCTTTAGCTGATGAAGTGCAGAGTGCATAACTGTGCATTCGATTAGACAAGCTGCATGAACAAAGCAAAATGTTCAAAGCAAATAATTTAAAACATACAGGGGGCTGATAAATGTAATAGCGTTGCAGCATCACTAATACAGTACAACATATTTATAAATGCAGTGGTACATAAAAACTTACTAGCCAAAATAGAACAAATGGCTATAAAATAAAAACAAAAAAATACTAGTGATAATTAAAGATACGGCGGACTACATTCATGTGTGGCGGTATACGTACATTAACATACACTGAGCTTGAGTCACGACCGTTTTTCATATTGTACTCTTCAGTGCTTATTAGATGCCCGTTATTTGTGTAACATGATATAATAATTGCTAATATGGTGCACTTTTTAGCGATCTTATCCCTTGACAATTATGTGATCCATATGAATCTGGCCGTTCATGTAGTAATGTTAGAGTTTCTAAGTCATCTCTATATAATTATAGAAATTAGCTCAAGCATATGAAAAATATTGAGAAATTTTTGTTAATTTATAAAAAAATAAACTTCATTGTATTGCCGTGAGAGTATTTGTTTCTCCAACATTTGGACCTTATACTTTTAAAGAGCCAATAGATTGTGACCCTTAGGTTATAGCTTGCGGACCAAAATCTGCTACCCGAACCGTATCGTATCTGTCAGCTGGGGCACGCAACTTTCATTGCTGCAACAGTTATACGCCTCACTTTTTGTATGCATAGATCCAATTAGGGGTTTTTGTTTAAGCATATCTTATTTTACACCTTTAATCGAGTCTATATTAATTGAGGAAAGTTTAACAATCCATGGGCTTTCTTGTCCTTCCATTTATATCTAATAGAGTTGTTCAATAACATTTGAACAAGGACGGATTTAACGATGCGATGAATTCTTGTCAAAGCGGAGTTCGGCCATTGACATTAAAGAGTCTGATTGAATTTGGGTATATATTGCTTAAAAAATAAATGATTAAATTTGGAGAAAATACAACTACAAAAGAACGTGAAATTAGCGATTTCAGTATAGGCGACCCAATACAAACCAGTCATGTTAATTTCTTATTGTTTTTAAAGGTGTTTGAAAACTAGTCACGATTGGGATTAAGATTCAAACCAATTAATAATATAACTTCAAGCAATAGATAAAAATCTCAGGGACATCTGCCTTAAATTGTAGTACAAAATGATAGTAAATTGATGTTCAATATGTGTGCAGCACCTATATTTTAGGAAACTAACTAGCCGTTTTTAAATTCACAGGCCCCTTAGCCCCTGTTTTCAAACTGATTCGTTGATCATTAATTTGAAACAGAGATACTATTACCGGCATTTATGAATATCGTGCAATGTTATCACTTATCGTGCCATTTGCGCTTTTGAATAGTGATGATCCAGAAATAAACAATACGTAATTGTGAAACTGAGATCGTCAATAAATGTAAGTGAAATACGCACTCAATGCATAATTAAGTATGTTACCAAACTACAAGAGCATTTTAAGAAGGGTACCGAGACCACAATGAGTGGAATCAAAAGTCATGAGTAAAATGCTACATGGATTTACGGTTAAATATTTATTAGAAAATCTCTTGTAAATTTCTTGTTCTTCGAAGGTATTTTTTGGTCTTTTGTAGTATGTGATGATGCTGCCATGATGCTGCGAGTTTGTGCATGTAACATACGATTATTGATAGCTTTGACAGAATCTTTTTCTTTCTTTCAGGTGTTGGACTGAATGTGACCAGTTATTGGATTGAATTAAATATTGTTGTAAAGTTCTTTTATACTAATTATTCTTTAATTATAATTATATTGCCGTGTTCGGTTCTTCTAGCCCAGAAAGCCAATAAAAAATAAAGCGGAGGAATTATTTTTAGAACTGTACGGGGACCTCCCCGAGACGTATGAGATGCATATCCAAAAGCTAAAAAAAAAAAAACTTGATGTATAACTTTAGCATTAGAAATCAAATATTATAGAATTATGGTTAGGAGTACAAGGCAAATTACCTTTGAACGGATATATAGACTAGCTCATACCAGTAATGCATTTCCGGTGGCTATTTTACGGAGATATTTATTTATCCGTAATTCTATTTTCAAGCAGATGGAATAGATATCCGTCATTTTCTGATTATGATTGCTGTAATAAACTCTAATACGATAGATTTCAATATTTAGAATTTCATAAAATTCATAAGGTGATGTAAGTTTCTCTTCTATGATCACAAAGAAGTCACCAACTTTGAAGATCATGTGGCTCAGAGTGAAACAAGGCAATGACTCTAAATGCCTCTTGAAATGTTAGAGCTAGGAGTCTTCGTTGACAGGTACGGCTTAATCTCAATTCAGACCTTAATATTACTGGCATTTAGAGTCAAAAGATGCAATTCGAGTCAAGAAATCAAGTTGTAGATATTCGTTGAACTTTATGTGCTAACAAAAATCAATGCAATGTTACATTTTTCGGCTAGTAGAATGTTTCCTCAAGTTAGTTTCTTTTTTTGCCGATGCGACAGATACAGATTTTCAGTTAAGAAGATACACCAATGGCTGTGCTTATTCGTTAGATATGTTTAATGGTCCAACAGAAATCAAATGAAGTAAGTAGTCTGTTTAGAACTAAACAACTTTTAAGTTTAAGGAAAACGTCAAAAATAGCAACTACATTAAATTAATAATACATATGAATTCACGGGCTCATAGGCGGTGACGCCCTTTGAACACCAGAATGCATAAAAAACCCAGAACAAAGAAATAGAATGGCAAAAATAAATTTGAATTGTAAATAATATCATAAATTTGCACTCCAGGCATTGAGCGCAATATCGTATGCGGGTAAAGCTGTAAGCGCTGGTCTGCATTTTTTTCCGAGTTTTACATATACCCATACCAATTACAACCATATAAGCTAGATGGCAGCGAAGAATTCGACAAAAGAAACGAAAAAAATAATTACAATAATGCCAATACGTTATATTATGGTGTAGCCAAGGGATAAATACCTCAGATCACGATTTGTGCAATCAGAGTTACAGTAGTTTGGCCACGATGAGGGGCATTTTAGCAACAAAAATAAGCGAAGTTAAGTCTATAATTAACTTAGAATATGTTTTTATTAATTTAATTGTAAGGTAAGGAATTAAATTAGAACTCATTCAAGGGTTTTAGTAACTGCCAAACAAATAGGTTGAATGAGACAAAATTGGTAAGCCTCCATATAAGAGTTAGTCCATGATTTAAGTCCATTATATTTCATTCTATAGTTTAAATTAATTAATCAGTGACTAACAAAAGAAATTCTAAAATTATAATTAGTTTAACTTATTTCAAGTGTAACAGTAAAACAATGAAGACAACGATATCCTTTCAGCTTGCAAAAAGCTTATCATTGGCAACAAAAAAATAATGTGAAATAAAAAATAAAATTGAAAGTGACTGAAATAACATTAAAGGGAAAATAAAAATAAAAGACCAAAAAAAAAAGCCAAAAAAAAATAATAAAATTAATATACAGTAAAATAATATGAAGGTCCCGAAAATCTGTAGGTGCACGTCTGGTTTCAGGCCGCTATAATAAAATTTAAAGTCTAAATTGAGTCACTGTAATTGAGCTCAGATTTACTAGTTTAATTTAACTTTTCTTGTATAAATTTCTTTTCATTAGATCCCAATTAGTATAGCATTGATAGATGAAGGTTCAATATATAAATATAAAATCACATCCAATGTTTAAGAATTTTAAGCTTTGATTTTCGTTCTCCTCTTTTCTGAAGGATCTGACAATTCCTATAGTCTTTTTTTGGTAATTATTTGTAGTAATAGAAGCTCGTTATAGACTTTGCAGTCGAACTTCAGTTCCAAGACATTAGCGCAAATACATTTCCTTTAACTAATCCAATTCCATCAAATAAATAACGCCACCAGTCACGAATTGTATCATAATTGTATCATCTATCCTTTTTAATTTTACTTTTAATTAATTTACATTTACATTTCCATTTATATTTATTTAAATTTAAAACAATTCATTGAATTCATCCCAATAAAAACTCAAATTGCGCCAATCCTCAATTGGTGTTAGTTTCCCTGGCATAATCACATCACTCAAATTCGAACCCACCCTCGAATCTAATACATCCCCAGTAATATCCACAAAAGGTATCAGCACTACCCAACAACACACCACACCACTAACAACCCTTTATCAATTTATTGCTTTCAACAAACTTTGTTGCAAGAAAAATCGGGAACTCATTTAATTATTTAATTATTTTAATTATTTAATTTTAATTATTTAATTATTTAACTAACTAATTAATTTACTTATTTTTATTTTTATTAAAATTAATTTAAATTCTTTTTTTTTACGGCTTTTCCAAACACTCAAAAACAGCGACCACTTAAAGAAACACATCGTTCGACTCCGACGTTATAACCGTTCTTACCCACCAGATCCTTCACCAAATTGAAGATCAGGCACGTCAGTCGCCTCCACCACCATCATGGACAATTCTAGCTCCAAAAACATGGACGATCTCGCATCATTGTTCTTACCAGATATCTTGCACCCGATGCAAGCTACCCCAGGAGGGAGTGCTACCGGTACAACCACTAGTTCAGAAGCTCAACAAACTCATCAACAACATCAAACAGATCATCAATATCAACAAAGACACCGACACACCCATTCTCAAACTCAGAATCAAAATCTGGCTCCTATTCTGACAACGGCTACTTCTTCACCAGCCATACCCGTTAAACATGAAGAATTTGATACTTTAAGTGCCGATTTTAACTTATTGAATAGAGATACTGATTCCAATACATCACCGACTAATGCCAATGTGACATCTCAGAATAATCCTGCTACTTTTACGGACTTTCTTCATAATAATAACTTTATAAACAATACGGCATCATCTAATTCACAATTTATAAATCAACTGTTAAATTCACCTATGCCTAACTCCACTATAGGGAGTACTCATATGGCCAGTAATCTTGATGCATTGGATCTGTCAGGACAAACTCAACAACCAGTAGCACCTCTTGGACATTCTCATCATTATAATCCATACATGCCCTTTGAACCAACAGCTTCATTAATTCATCATTATCAATATCAACAACAATTAATGGGATCAGGTTATCCTCAATATTATCAAAACCAGGCCATACCACCGCCTCCACCACCTCAATCATCATCATCAACTCAACTCCAACTGAATCAACCATCTCAACAACAGTATAATCCTCAAGCTTCGACTAATCAGTATCAACAAAATAGTATCACTTCTGCCAATGCTTATATGAATACATACCCCTATTCCAAGACACCTAGTTCCGAATGGTATGATGGGTTCTTAGCCAATTCCAACAGTAATAGTAATACTAACTTGTATAATCAGAGTGTTCAGGGGTATGACCAATCAGCTATTCCACAACAACAGCAACAACAACAACCAACACAAATACCACAACAACAACAGCAACAACAAAACCAGTTTTTACAGCCATCCCAAACGCCTCAGACTGATGGAATTCCTCAGCAAACTGACTATACTCCAGTTATTCCTAAAAAGAAGAAAGTCAAAGCTAAGAAGATTAAGGATCTCAAGAGTTCTGAATATGAAATCGATTATAAGCCCAACAAGTTACGACAACTATTGGATTTAAAGAAAGTAGACAATACCAGTAAAAGGAAAGATTATAAGATTGTTGATAAAGATAATAATAATGTGAATATTGATTTCAATGGATTTTTAAATGGACGATTTATAACTAATGATAATGATAATATCTATTATTTACTTACTAAGAAAAAGGGAGATGCTGAAGATATAACCAACAGTCCTGATTTAAAGGAATCTATAAAGGAAGATCCTAAAGTTATATCATGTTATCGTAGAAATTATATTCAAATTGCTATTAATATGAATATTAACGGATTTAAGAATAAATCCAAATTACTTAAATTACAAACAAGTGAATATGGTTATACTATAACTCGAGTTATTAAATATTTTAAGATTGAAATCTCGGCCAATATATCTAATAAGGGGAATGTTCCAATATTTATTAAGGGTAAACCAGATAAGAAATTAACTCCTCAACAACAAGCTAATTTAGCAGCAGGAGGACTTAATACTCATGAGAATAAAGATGATATAGTTCAACCAACTTATATAAATTCTCGTGAACATATTGTAATACTTAATGATGAAGCAGAAATTGATAATGGACAAATTGATAAATATTTTATTGTTAAAAAGATACAATTTAAGAATGCTACTCCTAATAATGGGAATCTTGCCTTTCAAAATTATTATCATTTTAATGTAAAATTTAGTTGTGTAGTAGCAGATTTATATTATGATGATTATGTTGATGATGAATTAAATAATGGATTAAATGGTAATTCTAATGGTCAAAATCCTACTAATGGAGCTGGAGGTGATACTAATGAAATTGTATTATTCGAATTAGTTAGTGAACCTATAACTGTAAGAGGTAGAAATCCAAGTTTTTATGCTGAACGGAAAGATATTACTATTAAGGGAAGATCAATATCATCAAAGAAATCCTTTAAGAAATCTCGGAAAGTTTCATCTAATAATATCTTGAGTAATGATGAAGAAGAAGAAGATTATGATTATCAGGCAGAAGATCTTCGAGATCATGAAGCCGATGATTTGGATGAAGAAGAAGAAGAAGATTCAACAACTCTTCATGGTCATCGAGATCGAGATCGAGATCGTGATCATTCTCCATCCTCATCAGGTGATGAAGACTCTAATACTGAACAAGGTAATGATAATAGTGGATCTGATGGTAATCTCAATCAGCCATATCAACTTCAAGGACAACAGAGTTCCAATAGTAATAATACTAGTAATAATAATAGTACTAATAACACCAATAGTACCAATACTACTACTAATACTAATAATACTAATACTACTAATACTAATACCAATACTGGACAACCAATATCTCCCTTAGCGTATACCACAACTCAATCAGCCCTTGATTTAAAATCTGTCAATCGTTACAAATACTTCCCCATCTCTAATGTATACTATTTACCACCTATTAATGTGGTATATTTCCCTCATCGAGCTCATCAGTATCAACAAGGACAAATTGAAGATGTTTCTAATCAGGATGATGCTTCACTTAATGAAAGAAGAAAGAGTTCGAATGTATACTTCAAGTAATTGTATTATATAGCAAATTTTGTTTATTTAACTAGTTAGTTATGTGTCTTCATGACAAAATAAATAAGTACCTATATAGTAATAGTTATAGTGATAAATGGTATTAATATAATATAATCTAACCTATTCCTTAATCAAGATAGATGCTGCACCCATACCTGTACCGATACACATCGAAGTTAAACCAAATTCACCCTTCTTTAATAATCTTAAAATAGTTGCATATTGTCTAGCACCAGTACAACCTAATGGATGACCAATAGCAATGGCACCACCATTAATATTTAATTTTGATGGTGGAATATTACAAGCTTGAGCAGAATAAAGACATTGAGCAGCAAAGGCTTCATTAATTTCAAATACAGAAATATCATCAATGGTTAAACCAGTCTTTTTCAAAACTTTTGGAATAGCAACAGATGGACCAATTCCCATAATTTCTGGTGGAACACCAACTGATGTACATAAAACAAATTTACCTTCAATCTTATAACCATTCTTTTCAGCTAAAGATCTTCTCATTAATAAAACAGCAGCTACACCATCAGAAATTTGTGAAGCATTACCAGCAGTTGTAACACCATCAGCAGAAAATGCTGGTCTTATTTTACCTAATGAAGCAGCAGTTACACCCTTTCTTGGACCTTCATCAGTATCAACAATAATCTTCTTATAAGTAACATTATCATCATCATCTTCTTCAGCAAGGAATGATTCAAGTGGTAAAATTTCATCTTTAAATTTACCAGAAGCAACAGCAGCTTCAGCCTTTTGATAAGATTCAGCAGCAAATTCATCTTGAACTTTTCTACTAACATTAAATTTAGCAGCTACATTTTCATTAGTAATTCCCATAGGAATCATACATTTTTCAAAAGCAGGATCTTCTTGATAATGAACATCAATTTTAGCAAGAGATTGAGGACCATAATTAGCAGACATTGATTCAACTCCTGATGCAACCCCACAATCAATTTCTCCAGCAGTAATTTTATTGGCAATATCAGCAATGGCCATTAAACCTGAAGAACAAAATCTATTAATGGCAACAAAACCAGCAGTATGAGGAATACCTGAAGCTAATGAAGCAGCTCTATGTTCAGTGGCACCAGCTCCCTTATTTAAAACATTACCAACGGCAACATCTTCAATTAAATTTGGATCAACTCCAGTCTTTTTAACAAATTCCTTTAAAAAGGTAGCTAAAAGATAATCAGATCCAACATCTTTAAATCCACCTTTACCACCTTTAGTTAAAGCACTTCTATAAGCACCAACAATAACAACATCATCAGGATTCTTTTGTAAAAGAGCTTGCTTAGATGATGGACTTAATTGTCCAGATAATTGATTGAGTCTATCCATAATAACAGTAATATATTAATTCTACTAATATAACAAATTTAATATTTATAATTTAAATTGTTACTGATGTCAGTGATATTTTAAATAATTTCAATTCTAGAAATCTGGAGAAACTATCCATAATTTATAATCACTGCAACGGCCAGTGTCTGTATTAGCTTGTGAAAGATACCACAAATGGGAAATGTTGATCTCTCCGCAAATTGAAAATCCGAGGCACTGTACAGTGCGCTTAATTTGTTAACTATGAGTAGACCGAGGTACTTGCGGATCTAGTACACTATCGGTTATTACCCAGTTGAGTGACAGATCACGAGCAGAAGCGCGCGTGACTCGCCACTCCCACTTTAATTGACTATATTTTATAATTTAAAGTTAAAGACTACTATTAACTATTGACTATTAACTATTGACTATTAACTATTGAATTACTAATAATCATAGAGAATCATTATATACATGACTCAATTACATACTACGGATTATATGGATTTTTTTCTTAGTCATCTGTATAAGTATACTACAGACTGTAAAGAGTATACAGTAACTAAAACATTACTCTACCGAATCTCCGTTTATTGATCCTATACTCTACGGCGGATTAATATACTGTATTCAAAGCCGATCATAGACAAACTTTGACACATTAATAGCATTTCGCTATACACTGTTCATAGTTCTCCGCATATCCGCCATCTTCGGCGGGATTAGATGGAAAAATCTCGGCACATGACTAGTAAGTCACATGTTCATTCACGTGTATCTTTCTTATCCTAAAATATCTTATTTCAAGTTCCGTCGTATTTCCACAATACTCGGATTATCCTCCCCACCTCGGATATGCCTTAAACATCTGCAAAAAATTGATATGAACAAAATTTTATTGAATATAGGAAATTGAAAGTAACAGCCTTCATTAAAATATGGATCAGTCCTTAATGTTGAGCAATTAAACTTTATGATGCTTGTACTCCTCTATTGGTAATTCTTTGTTACTCTTTCTTCATTGACGCTTTACTAGAAGCACCACTCAGTTTACCAGCTACAGGTGCTGGAATATAAATAGTTCGTAATTACAAATCTTGTGAACATAATCAGGTGCTACATAACTCACAGTGTTTTGTACGCTACCTGTATTACAGCCTACAGTTTGATTTAACTTCTATTAATGTTAAGTATACATTCATTCACTAGGGATTATGGCTGGTTTATATGTTTAACATATATTGCCATCCCATGTCGTGATTATTGAAGCATGCTTTATATCATGCTTTACTTGGCCAATTGAATTAGAAAATGACGCAGTTAAACGCCTGGAATTAAAAGACTATAAACAATAGGTATATTAAGAATGATTAAAATTACAAATTTGTTAACAATCACTGGATTGGAAACAAAGAACACTGTCTGTTCAAATTTCTAACAAAGATTTGTCTACCAATTGTTCATACAAACCATAGATTTGAACAACCAGCTTTTTGACCTCAATTTCCCAAAGTGCCTTGGAATGTAGATTTTATGATACTAATTCAGTAATAGAGGATCATCTATGATCTATTATGGAATTCAGGTTGACATGTGAACTTGTTGCTACTTCTTATTGAACATTCAATGGCACTATTATCGACGAATCAACTCTTACTTTCATTACATACATATAATCTTCATCAGTTTATACGTCACATTCTTGTCATCTACACAAACTATCAATTTCCATATCTGGCGGACTATTTATTTGTTCAAGATCACTATAACTGAAATAATTGTACATGAAAGACAATCTCTAAAATCACATAATTAATCAGATGATTCTCTATTTGAAGATCATTGTGAAGTTCTGGATCTATAATAAGTTCATCACGTATCCAGCTTTGATCAGATTTCTTATTATTTAAATCTTATTATTCTATTATTAGCTTGAGTTATGATCTTTTTGATTGATAAATTACAGTGATAAAATGGATTGAATTTTGCTATATTGTATTGATCATCTTATGAAGATTGTTTGGTAGGATACATATCTACCTCTCAAAAGAAAATATACCGATAAATGGTTCAATATGATCAGGTCTACCTTCAGGGCATTTACCTCTAAAAATTAAGGTGGGTACTTCTTCTTCTTCATACTTGTCTTCATCACTCTCTTTACCATCTACCCCTTTATCAAGATCAACATCATCGTCTTGCGCCCTATCACTATTATCACCCTTTTCCAGCAGACTAGCAGCATTACTATCTTCGTCAATTTTCTTACTAGTCTCGTTTGTATCTTCATCCTTTTGATCTTTTATTTTCTTTGTCTTACTAGCATTCGCATTTGATGAGCCACCTTCCCTCTGCAATTTGAATATCTTAGTAAAATCAATTCTTAACATCCCTTCATCATCAACAATAACATATAATTTATACTTTTGATCAATGAAATCATTTGAATCATTATAATGAATAAGACCCTTTGTTGATCCCGTAATTAATCCCATAGTTGAACCAATCCCCATTAAATTAGTACCATTTATTCTAATATATAATCCACTTAATCCAAATGGTGAACAATGAATCTCAAGATCACATTCATTAGCATAATTAAACATTATCTGTTGCGAACTGTAGTCACTTGATGTAGTCGTACTGGAATCCATATTAACACAAAATGTCTATTTAATTCTTTTTAAAGTATTTATATTATTAATTAAATGTTTGAGTATCTATTTAATCTCCTACACTAACTTTATTATTTTTTGGATAATTTCCTTCCTGCTAATTTAATTAATACAGCCAATTGTTGTCGTATATATAATTATTAAAATTTTTCACTTCTCCACCTTAAGGTGGTTTCTTGCTTGGGTTTGGTATTTTTTCCTGATGGAGGACCTAACCCCCTGGGGCACTAACATCCGCACTGCAATACTTTACGCCATTGTATACATTGTCATACATACATTTACGAGAACAATTTACTAAGCCCTAAACCTGTTGACGAAGAGTTGTAAAATTATGTTTCCAAACATTAAAATCTGAATTATCTAAGCAGAATTGTCCCATATAATTTGTTATCCAATTTACCGTTGTTAATAATTCATTATTATTTTTTGAAATAACATCAGTAAAAAACTGAGATACATTTTGACTAAAATTACGTTCAATTTGCTTATAACTCTTTGTAATTTCAAATATGGTTTTCTGATCTTTAGAAGTTTCCTTATTGGCTTCATACTTAAGAATTAAGTTAGTATTGAAATTATTAGCTATATTGATATTTGATGGAGATTGTGGATAATCAATTGGAATCTTAATCATGATATCTAATCCCTGATTTAATTTCCATAAATTGGGGATTGATTCTGCTTGATGACTTAAAATCGGCAAGGTGATTTTATATTGACTCTCTTGTTTATTCCTCTTAAATAATTTGGTATTATCTTTACCTAACTTATTAATTAATTCTTCTACCAATTCATCTCTAGCTTCAATAACTTTTGGATCAATATTATTATTGTTTTTAGGTTCCACTTTATTTTGTTTATGTTCTTTCTTCTCCGGACTTGGTTGATGATTTAATGTCGGTTCTGGTGATGGGGCTGCCACTTTTTTCTTGATATTTTTAACAAATTTAATGGTATCCTTCTTCTCTTGCTTTAAAAAGAGTTCAAGATACTTATCTAAAGTTAAAATAATTGATAATAATCCCAGACCTGAAACTAATTCAATTTCTTCATCTTTTTCTATCAAATTTTGAGCTAAATTAACTATTCTTCTAAATCCAATTTCAATATTTACAGCAAATCCACGAGGTATTTCTTCATTTAAAACGACTATTGAAGGTCTCTCTTGAGGATATTTTGCAGGTATACTAAGATTAATTTTTAAACGATCTAAATCAAATGGGAAATCTGGGTCAGATGGTTTAATTATGAATGATAAATATAATACAGAATCTGCATTATTCTTAATGAATTCTAAAAAGTGCTTCTGTAAGTTTGACAATCTGGCACTATTCTTATATTGACTCTTAAAATATTCAGGTTCATCTTCTTCTTTCTTCTTAATATTTTCAATGATTTTCTTTGTCGGTACTCCATTGATTGTTATAGGCTTGAATGTTCTTACAAGCTTTGAAACTTGTAAAAACTTTGGATCTTTAGTTGGTTCGTAGACTGGAGTACTTGATCGAGACTTAGGACCTCTAACTGGACCCCTTTTTCGGTTATTACTTGGTCTTTTAGGTTTTGGTTGCCTTGGCCGTTGATTACTATCACTATTACCGCCAGTATTGGCGTTATTGGAGTCACTCATAGGTACTTCGATGTTGCTTAGTTAACTGGGAAGAGACTGACTCATAGTTTTTTTTTTCTATGCAATATTAAGAGCGCAAGCTTAACTATGTAAAATACCGAAGATGCGAGAAGTTTTTATACATTCAAATATTATGTAGTGAATAAACCTTCAGGTATAGCATGTCATGGATTTAAACCATTGGCAACATGATTATTTTTTTGGTTAACCCTTATGTAAAAGGGTCTGGAGTCAAATCGGACTTACGACTCATCGCGACTTATATTTATTTCAAGGTTTAGATCGATTTGTACCGGGAGGATTACACTTTGAAGAGTTGCCAGATGGATTCAGGAACTTTGAAGAAGATATAATTAACAAAATAAAAAGTTTCTGTATTTCTACTATTGTTCTGTAACTGCCACATATATATATATGTAATATATTTACATAACAAAATATAAATATTTGTAGGAATTGCGCTAAAATTCCTAAAACCAATTGTTAACGACTATATATTTCGTGACTATAGCTAATTGTTCTGATAAACTCATTCATATCCAGTCCTCTCCCCAAAACATTAACATGTCACTCTAAAGTCACTGTTATATTAGTCTTATTAGAGATCTATATGATTGACTAATAATGACTAAAAGGGTAATAGAAAACGCACGTGACTTTTTATAATTTGCAATCATTTTTGTAAAGCTTTGTGTAACAGAAGTTTTAACTGTGGAGTCAATCACAATAAATAAATATAAATTATACATTGAAAAATTTAAAATAATAGATCAAGAGACTATAGATCGGTAATGTCAGTAATGCTGCCAGTGGGGGTAAAGTATGAGAATGAAACTGAATTACCAGTGAAGACCAAACGAGCAAGTGTAGCTTGTAACTTATGTCGTGATAGTAAATTAAAATGTATAAATAACAATGATAAAACTCAATGTGAAAGATGCACTTTGTTAAAGCTTGAATGTTCATATACTTTAAAGAAATCACAATTGAAGAAAAGAAAATTATCGAAACATTTTAAAGATTTACCTGTTGATACAAGTAATGGTAGTTCTAATAGATATAGAAATAGTAATATTATTACTAAATCTCCTACTCGTGCTCCAGGATTAAATATAAAAGCTCCTATATTAACTGTAAGTTCCAGTAAAGAAAGTCTGAATTCAATAAACGATAGTCCTCATAGTCCACCAATAGCAAAACCTGCTTTAAAACCATATCATTCAATAATTCTACCGGTTAAATCTATAATATTAGAAGTAGCAGAAATATATTTTGAAAATCAATATAAAGGTATATTCCCCCATCTACATAAACCTTCGATAATATCTTTCATAAGATCTCCAGAATTTGATCCAAAAACTTATATTACTGATTATTATAATGATTGCTTTGATACTTGTTATACAGCATCTTTAAAGTACCCTGATCCAGTAATACTATTAGCTATTTTAGCCCTTTGTTCAAGATTACATCCAGATATGCCTAAAATGTATGGAAATTTCTCAGAGGATAAATCACCAGAAACATTTGTCCCAAACTTGAATAATATTAATAATCCTAAAACAGTAGATAATGATAATGGAAATGCAGCTTCAAATGCATCTAACTATTTTGGTTGGCATGCAAGAAATATTCTAAAGGAAGTATTTGATAGCCCAACGATTCAACGAGTACAAGCACTAACTATATTAAGTAGCCATGAATGGGGAGAAGGATGTGCATCTAGGAGTTTTTTGTATGTTGGAATAGCAGCAAGAATGGTTTTACTTTTAGGATTGGGAAATGAAAGTGGCTTATTTATTAAAGAAGAAGAAGATAAAAACTTAGATGAAGCATCAAAATTTATTTGCATTGAAGGAAAAAGAAGGACAATGTGGGCTGTATACATGATGGACAGATGTAATTCTAGTGGACGTGATAGACATTCATGTATTAAACTAAACGACATAAAATTAAAACTTCCATCAACCGAGAAAGATTTCATATTTCGTAATTATAAGCAAAAATCTTTAACCTTTGAAGAAGCCAATAACTATATTCATGATCCTACAAAACGTCATTTATTAAGTGATACTTCATGTTTTGGATTTTTAATTATCTTATTTGAAACTTGGGCCAGTATAGCTAAATGGGCAGGAGAAACTGGTGGAAAACTTGAAAAATTACCTCCTTGGGAGAAGGAATCTCCCTATTATAAATTGTCAAAAGAATTAGATACTTTTAGAGATAGTCTACCAATTCACTTACAATTCAATCACTTTAATTTAGAAGCTCATATTGCTGACGGGTCAGCAGCTGATTTTGGATACTTTCATGGTTTATTTTTTTTATGTCGAATTTTTCTTAATCGAGAATATTTCTTTTGTACTCCCGAATCATTTCCTGAAGGTTGGTGGGAAACAGAAACAAGAGTGTTACTAGAGACTTTGGATGATCTATCTTATATTACAAGAACTTTAAAGCCTATAAATATGATGGTAATAGCTCCATTTACAGGTTTTCAAGTTTTTACAGTCGCAGCTACAAGCTTTTATTTTGATGCATTTCCTAAAAAATTACTAATACTGAATTTCCCATTTAAAAAGCCTAAATCGGAAGAAGCATTGATTATAGAGGTTGAACAATTAAAAAATAAATATAGAAATTTAGCTGCTGAAGCTCTTGATAATTTAGCAACGTGGAGAAAAGTATGGGGGTTAGGAAATGGTTGGTATACTACCAGTCTAAAGTTGCAAAAAATGTTTGCAATGGTTGCGAAAGAGAACTCGTCTGCTGTGGAAGATGATGATTTGAGACATTCAATGCATGATTATGGTATTGGTAAAGTACAAGAAGAATTTAAACCCGAATATGTTAGAGATAGAAAAGATATGAATATTCTGAGCTTATTAGTATCCGATGAAAATAAAGAACCTCGTACTGCAAATTTTAGAGCTACTCCAAGTCCATTTGTTCATGAATCATTAAGAGAGTTGGCATCTCCAGCTGGTTTGAATTCGCCTTCTCTTGATTTCATTAATAACTTTGACTTGTCTAATATATTCCCGGGTTGGAATGATCCTACCAAAATGTGAATCAAATATTTTAACTCTACATAGATTTAATAGATAAAAAGAATCTATATATTCCTCTAATTAATAAGTACACAAATAAATAATAAGTAAATAATCATTGATCATTATTGGGTTTAGATCTTAAGATGTCTCTCAATAAACATAAGATAAATGCAACTCCACAACAAGTACTGAAAAATAATTGTGACAATCTAATTGCTCTTTCATAATCATTAAGAACTAACGTTTTAATTTCTGGAGCAAGAGTATTTATGGCATCAGTAGATTTAGTAATAGCTCTAACTATTTTATTAATTTCATGGTTTTTCAAATCCGTGAACTCTTGAAGGTCGTGAGTTACTTTATATTTGAGAAAAGCTTGAATAATGACAGACACACTAGTGACACCAAATACACCACCTATACTTCTCAGCAAATAAATAGTTGAAGTGGAAGTAGCTTGATGCTGATTTCCATATGCGAAAATAAAAGTAAATAAAGAACTTGGATAAGCCATTCCTTGACCTAAATTTGAAGGCATTAAAAGTAAATCTAATAACCAATTTGGAACGTTTGGACTAATCAATAATGACATAAAATTACCAAGGGCCATAATAAAGGTACCACAATAAACTAATTGTTTAAGTAGACCATATTTGTTCATTACGACCCCAGTGATAATACCACCAATTGGGGTAGCCAAAGAAGGAATAGCTAAACGTAAACCAGCTCTTGAAGTAGAATCTCCCAATACAATATGAAATAATAAAGGTAAAGCAAATAAATAGGCATAAGCACATAATCCTAGTAGGAAATTTTGAGCTAAGAGTAATACGGTAAACAGACTTTTAAAACGACGAACTGGGATAATAGGTTTAGCAGTTGTATGAAGTTCTATATGAATAAAGTATCCCAAAAGTGCAATACCCAATATTCCTATCAATATTAATCTATAATCCAGCCAAGCAAATTCATTCCCTCCCATTGTTAAAACACATAATTGAAAAGTTAAAGCAAGAACCAATACCACTGAACCTTTCAAGTCTATTTTAGTAAGAACATCTCCATTCAAATGATGGTTTGATTCATCAAATCCAGCTTGATTACGAATATATTTATATCCAAAATAAACTGCTAATGTAGATGGAGGAACTTGTAAAATAAAGCACCAACGCCAACCAAAATTTGATGCAATTAATCCACCAAAACTTGCTCCACAAACTGCACCAAATCCAAGTAATAAATTCTGTACAGCTTGGAATAAACCTCGTTTTCTTGGAGTAATAACATCAGAATTTACAATAGTTGATAAAGTTATTAATCCACCCCCACCTATTCCAGTTAAAGCTCTCATTAAATTAAGAGTCATAATATTGGGAGCTAATGAACAACCAAGACAACCTAATGCAAAGGTTCCAGAAGCAAAAAAGCAACATTTTCTTCTTCCAATAACATCAGAAAAAGAACCATAAAGAGGTTGAAAGGCAGTTGAGGTAATTAAATATGAAGTGGTTATCCAAGAAGCTAAATTTGCTGCATTAAACTCATTACCTATAACTGTATAAGTTGAAGCAGTCACTGTTCCATCAAATCCTGAAAGAAATACATTAGTCATTAATGTTAATTCAATCCAGAAGAAGTTAGGAACAGAAGAAAAGCCTTCTTCTTTACGATTTAATTCATCACCATCTTCTTCACCTACCTCGGTTGAATCCAGAGCTCCATAACCAGATATTCTTTCTAGATCTTGCTCTTGCACTAAAACGGTTACTTCAGTATCCTTGGTAAAATCAGCCATTCCACGGATACCAATTCCAGATTAGAACTAAAGATAATATATAGTATTATAAACTTACAAAATTAAAAATCTTCCTAATAGCTCTGAAAGAATTTCTTCCACTGACTGCTAAAATTTAAAGAAAAAAAAAAAAGAAACAATAGAGTATGTATATGTGTGGCTAAATTGAGTAATTTAAACTAAACACAGTTATGATACTTAACCCTTAAATATAGTTTAGAGTAATATAAACAAAAATCCAACAACTTACTTATTAAAGGAACTTGTCACATTTATATAGAGACTTTCACACCCTCAAGAATTATTTTTTTTTGGGATATTTAACGGCCCTTATGCATCGGCCCTTATATTACTTTCCATTGTATACCCTAACCAAAAAAAATTGCGCAAAGGGGTAAAATGCCTTATCTTAAAAATGCCTTAAAAGTATGTCTCTTTATGCTGGTTGTTTAATACATGTTTAATTTAACAGAGTCGAAATCTAACAATTCATAAAAATTAATTAATTAATCATACACGTATAATTTTGTATATTACTATAGTGGTTTGAATCTTTAACAGTTGATTCTGTATCTATCAACTTTTACTCATCACAAGACTATTTTGGCAGTTTAGTGCTTTTAATTTTATTACTGGTGCATATTTATTGTTAGTGATCGGTTAATTAAAACTAGTACCACAAAAACAATTTTTTTAACGTTACATTCGTATAATAACCCATATAAAAATCCTATTTTTTCTACTTAAATAATAATAGCCAAGACAGCAATTAATGCACATCCTATACTAAATGAAATTTTGTAGGCATCACTACTAGCAGTAACTTCTCTCCTTTGAACGCCTGTATTTGATGTTGCAGATTTAGATCTTTTAGCGATAGGAGGCAGGTAACTTGATGCACTTGAGGTGCTTATGTCTGCAGTTGAACTAACAAAATAATTGCTAGAACCGGAACTTGAAGTTAAACTGCTAATTAACAGAGTAGGTATATATCTATCAGAATCAATATATGTGGTAGTATTAGATTGTAAAGTTGTTGTAGATGAAATCAAAGTAGTATTGGTGGTATTGAAATTGTAGCTACTTGTTAAAATTTGATTATAGACAATCGCTTCAGAAGATTCCGTATTAGTAGAACTACTAAGAGTAGTAGTAACATTGATTGTAATAGTTGATGTAGTGGTTTCCTCATCGGCAACAGTAGTATTGAGATATGGACCCTTTTGCACATTTTGCACATTTTGCACATTTTGAACAATTTGACTAGAACTTGTAGACAGAGCAATTGGAAAAAGAGTAATATATACAGTAGTTGTTTCGGTAACTACAACAGTCGGATCGTCTATGACACTGGAAGACGAAGATTCAGTATATGGTTCTTCATAAGTTGAGACAAATTGAGTTGTATACACAATGCTTTCGACTGGTTGAACCGAAGAATAATACGGTTCTTCATATGTTGAAACAAATTGGCTTGTTGGTGCAACATACAAAGAAGCTTGCAAAGTAGTTGAAGTTATTGACTGTGTTACAGACAGCGATGTCCATGGAACAATTGCAGCCGACGAAGCAGGACTGTTGGTTGACAATTGTTCTTCTTTAGCATCATTGACAAGTGGGTTGAAAGTAGCAGGGATTGGAGATGGGTTCAGATTTGTACTACTGGTACTTGACGTAGTCAAAGTAGTTAAACTAGAAGATGCAACAGTTGGTTGGGTGGTATCTTGACTTCCACCTAATAAATTTTTAATAGATTGCAAGAAAGAAATAGATCCAACATCATTGTTTGTTGCAGTGGAAACATCCCAAATTGAAATACCTCCAAACTGAGAACTAGATATAATAGAAGAAATAGTACTTTGAATGGTATTAACATCCACATAACCTGAACCAGCTGACAGTGATGATCCTGGTAAACCGACAAATAATTTAATATTTTTATTTGGTGATACAGTATTAGCATAATTAACCCATTGGTCCCAATTAAATTGGCCCCCACTTAATGAACAGTAATTGTTGTAAAATTGAATGAAGGCAAAATCCACGTTGGCCTGTGATAATAAATCCCCTACAGACTGGTCAGGATAAGGACATTGAGGAGCAGCAGATATATAATAAGTCTTTGAGGAGTCTGAGCTGAAGTTTTCTCGTAATTGAGTAGCTAATGCAGCATATCCGTTTTGATTTTGATTTTCAATATCAAAATCAAAGCCATCAACTACAGCATCATCAAATGGTCTTTCTGAATCAGAACCACCACCAAATTTGTTCCATAAGGTACTGGCAAATTGTTGAGCCTGTGAATCAGACAGGAAACCATAAGTACCAACAGCACCACCAAGGGAAAGAAGAACCTTAACACCAGACTGTTGACAAGTCTTTATATCATTTCCGATTTGAGAACAGTGCAACAAACCATCAGAAAATTGTTCAGAACATTGGTTTCCGAAATTTAGTTCAAGCGTAGGAAAACCATTCATAAAAGATATTATTATAATATCGACATTACCATTTGAACAGTAGGAAGCTAAACTACCTTGGCCAGATCCTTGACCCCAATATGCAACCACATTATTGGAAGAATTAATATCAAAGGAAAGTGATATACCAACTAGTGAAAGAAAGATTATAATGAAGGAGTGACTGAATATTTGATTCATTTGCTAGATATGTATAAGGATAGACAAAAGTTAGATAAAAGGAGTGAATTAGCAATTGTCACAATGGTTGATAAACAGTAGTATTAAAGAATGACTAGAGGAAAAGTTGTATCAATAAGTGAATGACCGAATTTAGTATGATCCTAGAGTTTGAACGATGTGTTTGTTAATGTGGAATCATGTTAACTTTTATATTTAGTTAATGTGTCAAGATCTGATCTCACACAGGGTTGTGAAGAGAATAAATTTTAAAACATAGTTGCGAGGTAAATTATCCTAAACAGGAGGCGTAATGAGTATTCAGAATGTGAGAGAGATCAATTAGGCCCAATTAGGTCATTTCTAAGTGGAATGGACTATGAACTCCTTAATTATTATGACCCCTACATTCTTAAAGATGCAAAAAAAAACATAAACCGAAATGTTTCAGACGCGTTTTGTTATTGTTTGGAGAAGCTTTTCGTGTTAAGGTAAATATTGCAACCAAATTTCTTAAAAGGATCAGATGCGCGTAAAATTGACCCATAAGTATTTATAGAAGCATTCAATAATAAAATTACTCCTAGTTAGCTCCTTCTTGTTTTTATATACTATAACCACATGTGTATATGTGTATGTATTAGAATAAACATATTAATTACAAAATACGAAATACGAAATACTTATAGACTTTGATACTTTGATTTACAAACTTAAAAGTTAGACAAGCCATAATAAAATCAAATAAATCAGACCTCCGACAGATGCGACGTTTGCAATATTAGCAGATTTCGAGGTACTAGTAGCTGTAGTTGCAGATTTAGTAGTTGAAGAGTTAGTGGTCTTTGAACTAGAGACTGCAGAACTTGAAGAGTTTGCAGAGCTTTCAGAACTGTAAGACGAACTAGAAGTGGTAGTGTCATTTGTAGAAGAGGTTGCTTGCGTGGTTTCACTTGTTTGAGCATCTGCAACTTGTTCACTTGTAGTCTCTTTGGCCTCTGTTTGAGCTTCCGTTGTTGCTTCAGAAGAAACAACATTAACAACAGTTTGTGCTTGACTTTGAGCTTCAGTGGTTGTTTGAGCCTCAGTTTGAGCTTCAGTGGTTGTTTGAGCCTCAGTTTGAGCTTCAGTGGTTGTTTGAGCTTCAGTTTGAGCTTGAGCTTGAGCAGTAGTAGTTGTGTATGTATTGTATTTGGAATAAGCCGATTCAGCTTGACATTGATTAGAATGTAATTCTGCTCCTCCAACATTTCCACCAGTTCTGCAATTTTGACAACTAGCTAAATTATTCCAGAAACCATTGTCATTTATGTTACACATACAACTAAGGTATGCAGAAGTATCTGAACCACTTGCATATTGATTACAGCCATTTTGAAGATAATTAGCAGCTTGAGAACATTCATTGGCACAACCATCTACTTCTCTTTTGTTGAAGAAGTCAATGAATTCTTTAGCAGAAATCGAGTAACCTAATGAGATGAATAAAGAAGTGGCAGTTAAAATATTGTACTTCATTGTATTAGTGAATGGAAAATCTAGTGAATTAATTAATTATTCTAATTGAATGATAAATCAAATCTTATTCAAAATTTACTGTTTCAAATGAAAGAAATATTTGTCGGTTTTTATATTCATCAAACAGTTCTCAACAGTTAATTGAGCGAGGCCTATAAATATATCTGTTCATTATTCACTAAAAACTATAAGCACTTCAGAATTATGAAAAAGGAAATTTTAAGGTTAATTGAAGAAGAATATTATTTCAAGACAATACAATACTGCTATTAATATTTTTTTGCAAATATCAGGCGGATGATATGCAAAGTTAAAATTCATATACTGCATTATCATTATTCATTCCCACAAGCCCGTAACTCTAAACTTCGCATATAAAAATCATGCATCCTATATTAAAAAGTATAGAATAAATCGAAGATTTGTGAATGCAAAATGAAAAATTCTTTTTGCGAGCTTTTTTATTCGTACCATATAGGCATTAATTGCCTGTCCGATAAAATACGAACTTTAGTCTTTTTCTAACTTAAATTTGAGACAATGCATCACTGGCCTCGTTTTTATATTTTTAGAAATCTGGGAACATTCAAATGAATTTGGAACTATGCAGAGAGGATATTCTACAACACGTCTGTTATCTTTGAACTCTTCGTATGTTATTATCATGCAATATGATACTTAGTGAAACGGAAAATTTTCTTAGAAAGTCTGGTTCAATTATACGGAACAAAACGTATCCTGTTTAAGGAAGACTTTGTGACGTATTACATATTTCGTGTTTAATTGGTTCGCTGTAGTTTAATTAAGAGAATTTAATCTTTTAAAAGTATAGAAGGAGAAGAAAACTGCGCCAAGAAGGAATTGAATGATCGAAATTTTTGGAACAATTAACTGGCCCAACTTCTGCATTATTTTCAGGGGTTTACTAGATTGTCTATTAACGTATTTTGGCTTAGAAACTAGAAACTAAAATAACCGGAACACATGATTCTAGAGACGCAATTAATTTATATGTATAATGGCTTAGGTATATCCTGCACGGCGAAATAACTCACCATTGTTCAGATAAACTCAAACTAAATATACCGCAGTTTTGTAAGTTCTAAATAAGTACTAAATTTATTAAACCATATAAATGATAGGATAACTAACATCTCCGGTGAAATATCACTTTTTCAATTTATTAATGTATTGGTGGTTAGCTCGCTCATAGTCGGTCCAACGGTATATGGCATCATTTTTAGTGGCTGAGGTACTATTTTGATAGCTTAAGCATAGTCTAAACTATATAGGTTAAAACTCGTCAAAGAATAAACGCCAGAGTAGAGTTCCCCTTTAGATTTAGATGTATTCAACAACAAAGATCTGGCAAAAAATTCAGCATGTTTTTCAAATCATTAATAAGGAGCAGGCGAGAGTTGTTACAAGAAAATGTGGGGTGCGCTTTGAATCTCCAAATAAGGAGAATGTATGAGAAGCTACCTAAAATAGAACTTAATTACTTCAAAAATGAATAATATCGATGTTGTACAAATAGTAAAGTTGCATTATGTCTATTATGTCTATTATGTCAATTGCATACTGTTCAATTTTACTCTTACATCAAGAATAGTATATAAATGGAATATAACACCATGGTCCCAAACCCATAAATGTAGTATTGATTGCCGTTTTAAGACAATGTCGCAGTTCCATATGTCTTGCTCTCCTCCTTTTTTTTCCCTAATCGGAACTCCCCCCAAAAAGTCACGTCTAAGAATTGTATCATGTAATCAATTGCTGTCAATTCAGTTAGATACATCATAATTGAGTAAATTACGATTGGTAATTCGTTGTACGACATTCTTATTCTACGTATATAGTTCAGCACCATGCAGAGGGAGAGACCAGAGCCTTACACAGCATCCGTATTTGAGTATCACAGGGATGACTTATCTCCGCACATGATAACAACCACTCCTCCCCCACTTGTTACCAATCAATTGAAGAATTATGCAAATGAAAATGAAAATGAAAATGAAAATGAAAACTATGACTGTGATGATGACAACCATCCAGAAATAAGGCTGTCTAATCAATTGGTGGATGATAAAGATCGTTTTGCAGCAAAGGTATCTGATGATGGTAACAGTAGATTAAATCGTCATCGCAATCATCAATCGCAACCACAGTCACAACATCTTGTTCATCACCACTCCAACAATCAATATCATCATCATCCATTAGTTTCTCATGACTACTCTTTAAGGAAGTTATTAAGTTCTCATCTGTCTATTTATAACGCTTTAACTAATCCTGATTTGGATGTATCTCCTTTGGTTGGTCGTGATTTCTCAACTCCTCGTTTAACCCCCGAATTAATAATGGATCCAAATTTTTCATTAACTTCGTGGCAATCAATTAATAATTCTAAACTTCCATCTCCAAAACTTTTATCAGATGATGATCATTCTAAAAATAACAATAGAAGGCCCCCAACTTCTTCTATATTGTCTGTGACTACTTCAAATGATGATAATCATATAGAAACTACTATGATGGTTTCTTCACCTAAATCTTCTAGTGTGATGGTTTTTGAAACTGACGAAGAAGATGCCATTCCTGTTAATGTTGATCTTACTGGAGAAGAAAGTGATGGTTTTACTTCTCATATGCGTAATGCGGACTCATTTATTATGCCTCGATTATCAGTATCTGAACAAACTACAAATTTTAATAAGACCAAATCTTCAAAAGAAAATGATATACTTCAAGTTGTTTTATTAAGTTGTCAGAATAGTTATACTTATGAAGTTAATCAATTAATCGAAAATATTCAATCCGAATTAAATTCATTTCTTATTAAAATAAATCATATTAATGTGAGTAAACTTTCAACAACTTCATTTCTGAAATTGGATAGATCTATCGTGAAGAATTCCGATTTAATATTTATTGTCAATGATGGTTCATCTATATTTTTAGAATATCTTGTCCAAATATTTGGTGAAACATATGATCTGCATAATGTAGATGAAAATGAAAGTCCAAAATTAACCATAATTAATATGATGACGGTCAATTATTTCATAAATTTATTTGAGTTAATAAATTATCTGAAACCTTATCAAATTTGGAAAGCTACTTCATTGAAGCAAGAGAATTTATTACATAAGTTTAAACGTTTTCTTCAATTAGAAAGTGGTAATGTTCAACCAATGTCAAATAATATTAATATGAACTTGGTATTGACAAAATCTTCGGCTTCATCTGATATGAAGAGGTCAACTACGATGTATTCTAATTTGATATCTTTGAGAAAACCGGATTACAAAGGCATTGAAAGACAGTTTAAGTTGGATTTACAAAGTTCAACTACATTTAATGATCCTTTACAGATTACTTCTAATTTCTCCCATTTCAATATTTTGCAAGCAATTCTAAACAAATTGATTGAAGTTGTTAATACTAAATCATTGGAATTAATTTCATCTTCTTCGTCTAAAACTTCTAAATTGTGGATTATTTGCAGCTTTAGTATTGGAATTGGATTTGGAGTTGGAATTGCTAGTGGAGCAGCTTCCTTATTTGGATATTATATTTATGATTTATTGATTACTGACTATGATGCTGTTCCAAAAATTTCTGATATTGAAACAATACAACCTGAGTTTCACTCCAAATCTATTGTCGACAATATTGCTGGTCAATATACAGAGGATTTTCTGGATTCAATTTCTCAGTTTTACAATGCATTAGATTATCCAAATATAGTAGACGAATTGGTTAATTTCTCCAAGGATTACTCATTTTATTTGAGATATTTCAGTTCTTTCGTTTTAGATTATTTTAAGGGAGGTCTTGAAAAGTTGATAGGATTACTCATCTACAGCAATCACTAATGTCAATTTCTACTTACCTCAAATTTATTCTTTCTTTTGCTTGTTGTTACATGTTTATTTCTAATAAGTTGGTTCAAATTTACCGGTTCCATTGCATTCAATTCAATTAATTTATTTTTATTCATTATTACATTCTTGCTTATGATTGCATAACAAGTTTGCATGTTCTTTTATTGTTTTTTATACTGTGTTTTGTTTCATACTTTTTATCTACATTTTTATTTTGGTCTCATAGGTTTTTTCATAGGTTGATACCGGTTAATTTGGTAACGTTGTCATTATGCTTTAAAAAAGTTAATATTTTTGTATAGAAATATTCTTTTTTTGTATAATAAATATATATGGTCATAAGCTTTATTAATTTATCAACGTTGTTACAAATACTTTGGGAATGTTTGCTTACTCATTAAAGGTATTGTAAAAGCCGGCTTCAGCAGTCAAGAAAAGTCACTAGTAAACCATTAAATGTGATTTCTGATGTAACAGTCTCGTCAACTATGACCTCAGTTATTTGGAAGATCAGCCTTGGATGACGTATACTGTGTTATGGTTTACATCTAATTTCATTTTTGAATTCTAAATTTAGGTCGAATAAAGACTGGTAAGCTTTTTAGTTCAAAATGGGAAATAAGAAATTCGCTTCTTTATGATTACTGTAGATCATCTGACTACATTCGCCTGATTGCACAATACTACCATGTGGCTAAGATCACAAATATTTTCATCAAGGTAAATTATGGAGTAATTCGGGGTTAGTTCTGAGTTAGGATATAAGAGTGTAATTCGTAATATTTAACAATTGTGTAACAAAAAGTTCGCAATTGTGGCTTGTAGACCGAATACATAATTGCAAAATAAATCTATACCAAGTTTTTGATTTTAACAATTATATAAAAGCTGAGTGAAATATTGAAAATCAGACATGAATAATATTGAAGTAATTCTAATTAATTGGGTCAATCCTTAGTATTAATAAATTAAAATAATATACAAAAATGTCCTTTAAAGTCTCAGGTACAGAATTGTTCGATGCTCACTTTCTTAAACAATTACAGAAATTGAAAGTTGGTGGTATTACTGCTGATGAAATTGAAGAACAAAGAAAAAAGATTAGATATCCTGAATACCTCGGTGCTTACAAGGTTGAAGAAGAAGGTAAATATAATAATTTCAAGAATGTTGATGGAGCTAAGAATGATAAGGGTCATTTAGGTGATCCAACTTTCAAGAATCTTTTTCCTCAAGGTTCCAAAGTTAAGACTACTGACTTATCACCTAACTTTGGTACTGAAATTGAAGGTGTTCAACTTAGTGAATTATCTGATGCTGGTAAAAATGATTTAGCTTTATATTTAGAAACCAGAGGTTTAGCAGTTTTCAGAGATCAAGATTTCAGAGATAAGGGTCCTGATTTTGCTAAGAAATTCGGTGAATATTTTGGTCCTTTACACATTCACCCTGTTAGTTTTGCTGCTGAAGATCATCCAGAATTATTGGTTACTTATAGACCAGCCGGTGGTGATGAAAGATATGATAATGAATTTGCTAATAGAACTGGTGCTTATGGCTGGCATTCAGATATTAGTTTTGAAGAGTATCCTGCTTCTTTCAGTTTCTTCGTTGCCTTAGAAGCCCCACAAAGTGGTGGTGACACAGTCTTCATTGATCTTAGAGAAGCCTATAGACGATTATCTCCAACACTTCAAAAATTCTTCGAAACTTTAACTGTTATTCACACTAATTATTATCAAAATCAATTTGCTAAATTAAAGAATTACATAGCCAGAGTTAAGGCTGATTATTTTACTGAGCATCCATTAGTAAGAACTCATCCTGTAACTGGTGAAAAGGCTTTATTCTTCTCAAGAGCTTTTACTCACAGTATTAAGGGTCTTAAGAATACAGAATCTGATGCAATTCTTGGTTTTATTGAACAACATGTTACTGGTAACCCTGAATTCCAAGTTAGAGCTGCTCACAAAGGAACTGATGCTAGATCAGTTATTGCCTGGGATAATAGATTCTTATTGCACACTGCTACTGTTGATTTCTTACAACATAAGACTCCAGCTCGTCATCATTTTAGAATTACTGTTCTTGGTGAAAGACCCTACTTCGAAAAAATTGAAGATAAGGAAAACCTTCATTCAAATGGTTCTGCTAATGGAAATTCAAATGGTCATTCTAATGGTCATTAAATATGCATGTAATTTTTAAATGATCAAAGACTAAGTACTGGTGACTCGTAAATATTTGAACTTTTACATAGTATTTCAGCGGAAAGAGAGAGTTATGAGAGTTATGCTTTTTAATATATATAAATTGTGTTGAATTTAATTACAATAATATAAAAGTATACTTACATGTATTTAAATGTGGCATATATTATTTAAAACCATAAGAAAACAAGTACTTGGATGTATTTAAAATAGATAATTAAATTAAAAGAGATAGCTAAAATTTATTGAAGAATATCATTCTCATAGGAAAAGGTTAAAATTTCTTGGGCAATCTCTGCTGGATGAGTTACGGAAGCAAAATGTCCAGCATCAAGCTCAACAACCTTGACATTCTTAAAATCTTTCTTGTAAGCATGAGCTCCATCTGGAATGAAAATATTGTCATTAGCACCCCAGACTGCTAAAACGGGAATATCAAGCTTTCTAAATAATTCGTGAAATCTGGGATATAATTCCACATTCTTTCTATAATCAAGAGCGAGATCCAATTGATTTTGAACATTTACTGAATCACTCAATGCATGATAATCAATTAATGGAGCTTCTGGATCAACTCTGAAAATTTCTTTCTCACCATCGAAGTACTGAGTTTTGTAGAAATCTGAATCTAATAAAGCATTTCTAATATTATTTAATGTTTCTTGATACTCCTTCTTTTGTTCATTATTTAATTCATGGATATCGGTTAGACGCCATGCCCTTTGAAAAATGTTCCAGAAGTCTTTACCCAAACCTTCAACATAGGCATTACCATTCTGAGTAATAATGGCAGTAATTCTTTTTGATTCTTTCAAAGCAATTCTGAAGGCAGTAGGGGCACCATAGTCAAATACATAGACAGCAAAAGCATCAAACTTAATGGCTTCCAAAAATAATTCAATTGAGTCAGCTATATTCTGGAAAGTTATAGAATATCCCTTTGGGGTAGTAGTTTGTCCAAATCCAGGTAAATCAGGAGCAATTATATGAAAGTAAGGAGCTAACAAAAAGAGAATTTGCTTGTACTGTCTAGATGAAGTTGGAAAACCATGTAAAAGTAATAACTTAGGTTTGCTAGCTTCGCCAGCTTCCAAATACAAGATATTGACTCCATTATCAAGCAATTCTTCTTTATAAAAAGGAATAACATTTTTATTAATTTGAGGAACACCCATTATTAATTAAGATTCAATACTATCAATATAAAAGACCACTGACATATAATAGTTACTTTTCGTATAAAGATTCCTGACAAGTTCATTTGAAGGTGTTATATAAGGATATTAATATTCCAGAAAAAACATAAACTAACCAACTTTCGTTTTTCCAAAGCTTACTAATCTTGGAATGATTACAAATACAATTTTATAAAATAATAAATCAATTCATCTGAGTTGCCATGCAACGATCTACCTGCTCTTAAGTAAATAGCATGTTTATGTTAATAGCAGAGCATCGCTGAGAATAAAAGTATTGATTGTGGTAGCAATTTGTGTGAAAAATGAAAGAGTCGCACCTAGCGAAAATGGGTGCACCAAAAATACAGAAGAGTATCGATACAGCAAAAGGGATAAGACTGACACTTAGTAAATAGATATAGCATTAAGTTATTTTATTTTCTAATATATTTTATGTATATTGGAGTTATTGGATTAACATCTGACAAAACACTTCTGAAGAAAAAAGGTTTTGTTTAGTAATCAACAAAACATTAAATTAGTAAGATGTCGATTTCTGCTACTTAACAACATAGAAATAATATCTCATTAGGATTGCATATAGACAATCCATATTCTAAGTCATTTAGAAATGCTTTCCTATCGGTTGACTTAGTGCGGAAATAAATACTCTATACACTCTAAATTTATCACGGCAGACTTTAATAAATTACTAAAATTAGGTGTACTAATTTGTCACTTTTATTGGAGTCCGTAAGTTATACCTTAATCACAAGCATTTTACATGTTTTATTTAGACACAGTATGATAGATATGAGTAACCCTTACTGATTTTCGGAGCGACGCTTCAGTAGTTTGAATATAGCGATACTAGTATTTAAAAGAAATTATGGAGAACGTTTAAATTTAAATGCGGGGCTCAAACCCCGAACTTTTGTGCGTGTTCCTCACATCATGCAGAATTCAAATATAGAAAAAAGCATACTGCATTAAGAATATATACAGCTAATCTATTTTCGTCATAATGCTGGATTTGGAATGAAAGTAACATTCTATATTGACAAATATCAGTATCTGTTCGTAATATTATGAAAAAAAAAGCGACCGAAATCTTATAAAATCCGCTTAATACTTTAAAATCTATCTTTCAAGGCTCATAATCACTAAATTGACGATGATCGTAACTCGATTGACGATATATGAAATTCAATTTCACAATTATCCCAAGAAATACACCTGCTCTACATTCTTGTAGTACTTTTACTTTTGTTAATATATATCGCCGCATTGAGATATTCGGATGATTTCCAACATTCATATTCGAGTCAGTTACTATGCAGTATTAGCTCAAGCCTGTACCTTACCAATAATTTGCAGTCAAAACGGTCGTGCGATGGTTTTGTAAATGTTATG
Source organism: Scheffersomyces amazonensis (assembly GCF_036850825.1). Taxonomy (NCBI): domain Eukaryota; kingdom Fungi; phylum Ascomycota; class Pichiomycetes; order Serinales; family Debaryomycetaceae; genus Scheffersomyces; species Scheffersomyces amazonensis. The sequence goes on along the minus strand of NW_027042747.1, from coordinate 24,174 downwards.
CAATAACTAAATATACTTTCTCGTAAATATAAAAATCCTTGTTCTTTTACATATTGTGGAAATATTGTATGGCAAACTTGAGCGACTCAGCATTCCCTTGTTTCACATGTTTTCATATCCGGAATCTGCTCTTTTCAGACATTAGTTAATTTTTTGGGCCGGAATCATAAGGCTAAAGTTTGTATGGTAATGGAAGATTCGAGGTAATCAAAAGCGACGCTAAGATAGGATGATTTATTCAGAGACATTTTGAATTTGGGTAATATTTACAGGTTAGTATGGTGGTGGCTACTGGTAGTAAATATGCTGTTAACAGATTTTGATAACGAAAAATACTTATTGAAACCAATGTATCTCAATTAAAGACTCCTAATAATTCTGGTGAAGATTTTTCCATTATTAGCTGAGCACAGTAATATATATAGTTTCTTGCTCTAAAATTTGAAGTGGGTGGCTCGAAAAAAAATTGAATAATGCTAAAGTCCATAACAATTGTCATTATTACTTAAGTTTCTCGACTTGGCTTGTCAGTTAAGAATAGGGTGCTTAATTTTGACAAAGAGAGAGGTATTATAATTAAGTTGACGAAAATTTTAATTTCACATTAGTCTTGAATATATTTTCAATTTTATGAAACATTCTAATTTCAACTAAGTTTAGTTTCATATTTGATGGGCTAGACATGTATATTATTATTCTAAAAGAAAGTAGATAGTAAGTGAAATATCCTAATGAAGTGAGATTTTTAGGTAATCTGATATCTTGCAAGTGTTAGAATCATTCTATATAAATTGGTGAAGCTATAGGTTTCCACTAAACCAAATCGTTTTCAGCGAGGAGTATGCCATACATTTGAAAGTTCTTCTTAACCACTTTGAGTAATAATGAGGAGACTGAAGAAAAGACTAACTTGCAAATAACCATCCAGAGTAAAGATAATGGCTAAAGTTGCAGCTTAAGAAGCTGAAGCAGCTGGTTGGCTCAAGCCAAATTTAAGTTCGTATTTGCAATGGATCTAATACGGTTGATATATTTGACCAATTCTAGAAGTTACTATATTTGGTATTATCCATGTTACATTCTTTCCAAGAACAGTATAGCAAATCCTAGTAGAAAAACCTAATACAAGTCAATTACTCTAATAGAATATGGACTGACATACACCAAGAAAAACATGAAACAATCCGCTTTATTGATAATGATAGTTCTTAAATATCAAAACCACAAAATTTAGCTTTTTCATAACCAGTTGGTGAACTTCTACTGTAAATCTTATGAACTATTCGATATTTGTAGGTCGCGAAAATAGACGATAATCTTAGATATAAGATAGCTAAGAACTATGTTGCATAATAAAAAAATATTATATGTATGAATGATCCTCATTTTTAGCAGCTAAATAGCCCTTGGTGATTTGCTACTCCAATGGCTCCACTTAGTTTCTCTAATTGTATAAAAGGTTCAAGCTATACCTTGTTTGTGAAATTTAAAAGTCCATTTCTCGATCTGCAAACTATTCCCAGTTCTTGAATCTCAAATTGAAAATGAAAGTGGCTAGCTTGATTTGTGCAATTGCCATACAGTTCTTATCCACTTTAGCTTATGAAATCGTAAAAGATGAAATCGACTATGGTTTCTGTTATTATGAGCTAGGTGATATAAATATCGCACCAAACGTTGATTATTCCATCATTAACAACGCAATCACAGAAACTGTTGGAGACCTTCATGTTGGAGAGGGAGGTGGCTTTTATATCAGTAGCTTTTGTGACCTTATCGGTTTGCATGTCAGTATGCATGCTGGTGACGTACATAACAAAGGAATTATTTCATTCAATTCTCTCGAATCAATCCTTCCAAGCACTTATATCTTCACTACTATAGAAAATTTTATTAACGATGGTAGTATCTATATGGGCTCAAATGGAGCTGTAGTTCCTGGTATTTTCACTATCAACGCCCCAGTTGTTACTAACAATGGTTTAATGGTATTCTATCAAACAGAAAATTTTGGTGGTAAAGTGATCTTAGGTGGAACAAATTTATTAAATGGTATTAGCAACAATGGTCAGATTTGTTTGTACAATGAATTATATGAACAACTCTCTGATATTAACGGTTCAGGTTGTATTACCTCACAAGAAAATTCCACTGTCTTTATCAAAAATCCTTTGGCTGACATAGGCGGTCAAACTATCTATTTAGCTGATCCTAGATCTTCTGTCATTGCAAATCCGGTTCTTTCTGGACACCCAATTAATGTTGCTGGTTTTGGTGAAGGAAACATGGTTTCCTTGAGTACTACATTGCTTCCTAACGTCCTCGGAGTCACTAGACCATTCTCCTATAATGCCCAAAGTGGACACTTGACACTTTATAGTTTACCAGGACTGCAAGTTTTCAATATCGGTACAGGGTATAACGAAGATGATTTCGAAGTCACAACAGATTGGAGTGCTGTTCTTAGTGGGGTATTTCTTCCTTTTAACGCTGTCACATACAAAGGGCCAGTTCCAAATCCAGGATTACCAAGTAATTGTGCTTTATGTAGTGAGCTTCCTCCTGTTCCTGGGAAAACCGGTACAGAATATACTACCACAGTAACTATTAAATATCCTGATTATGTTTGTACAGATGTTGAAGATGTTATCATTACCTCAGATTCTCAGGGTAGTTACCATATTAGCAGCAGTCTCATTACTGAAACCTGCAGCTATGCCGAAACCATTCCACCCGCATCTTCCACTGAAGATAGTTCATTACCTTCCAATGAACCCAGTTCATCACCTTCTACTGAAGATAGTTCATTACCTAGTTCATCGCCTTCTACTGAAGATAGCTCATTACCTTCTGAAGGAGCTAGTACCGTACCATCAACTGATGTTAGTACATCTCCTTCTGAAGAAGTTAGTACCGTACCATCAACTGATGTTAGTACATCTCCTTCTGAAGAAGTTAGTACCGTACCATCAACTGATGTTAGTACATCTCCTTCTGAAGAAGTTAGTACCGTACCATCAACTGATGTTAGTACATCACCTTGCACTGAATCCACTTCATCACCATCTGAAGAAGCTAGTACAGTACCTTGCACTGAATCCACTTCATCTGAAGTCTGCACTTTACCTTCCGAAGGAGCTAGCTCATTACCCTGCAGTGAAGCTGGCTCATCTCCTTCTGGTGAAATACCATCAACTGAAGGAGAACCTGAATGTCCATCTTCAGATGAATCTTGTCCCTTCACAACTACTATCATTACTACTGATTCAAATGAAGAACCTTGCACTTCTACTGTTGTTGTCGTTGTTACAACTAATGATAATGGGGAAACTTATACAAGCAATTCAATCGTTGAAAATGAACAGGGAGGTAGTGTTTACACAACTACTATTGTAATAACCGATACTGCAGGAACCCCAAGTATAGTTACTGGATTTGTTAGTGTAGGAATTGACTCTCAGGGTAATGAATATACCAGTTCTGGTATCTTACCTAGCAATCCTACAGCTCCTGGAGATAACAATGGTGGTGCAAATGAATCTTCGCAAGCACCTGGAACTGTCCCTGGTGAATCTAGTGGCCCTACTTCTCCATCAACAGCACCAATGTTTGAAGGTTCTTCGACCAAAATCCAAAGTTCAATTTTATTTACATTAGTTTCACTTTTGATTTTCACTATTTTCGTTTGAAGTGATAATAAATTATTAACAATTCAACTCCGTATATGTTTAATTCTTCAAACTTACTTTCGTTAATTAAGATTCATAAGCAATATTTCCATTCGATTTAGTTGCATTTCATTCTTTGTGTTTCAATAATTATTCTTAAATACCCTAGTCACTTCACTAATTTTGGTGTATTGAATTTCGAGGACTTGCTATTTCTTGTATTATTTTCACTATTCTTTTCGGTCTATATAAACATTAATACAAAGTTTTAATTAGACGTTTAAATATTTAAAAATGAAACATTAAAAGTAGAATAATGAAGCGTTGTTATTATTGAACTTGAGATAACTACTGATCCTTCTGACTTTTAGCAGAAAAGTCTTCGGGGACTTCCTTTGCTTTGATTAAGCAATTAGCGCAAAGAGATAATGGGGTACAGAAATTTTATAAAACTGTGGAAATATATTTCTCGGATTTAAGAGAATAGTGTTAAAATTTTAGACTTATCCCCATGAATTTTTTCACTTGGCCACTCTATAGAATTCGGGTCTACAGTAATTCTTAACTCATCCATAAAACGTATTTGCTAAGTACATGCCGCGTATTTAATTTCAATAGTGGTTGTAATCGATATTGTCGTAGTTGCGAAATTGACCAGAGAAGGCCTGTATACTTATTATAAATTCATGAACTACAAATTTATTTTAAACGTAGAATCGGTTGACTAGGATTATATTCTACTAAATAAACTAATATTCAATTTACGTAGAATATTTATACACAAATCACAAGCGATCAGGGGTGTGGTTAGGTTAATTAGAAGCAAAAGAAAGTGTTAGTTAATTTTAGATGAAGTTAAGCTAGAGTTAGATAATAGTAAATGAAAGTAGAAGTAAGTTACAGTATGCTAAAGTAGGTCATATAGTTATTAATAGATGAGTGACTTTGTATTGTTCCATTAGTATACGTTGAAGTTAAAGAAATATAAGAAAATGTGAAAAGAAGTGATTATGAAGTTACTAAACGTCAATAAAATATAAGAAATGTTAGATTTTATATATTCTAAAAGATTTGTATGCTTAAGCCTGTTCGGTTTGATTAATCTAATTTAAGTACGGAGTCTTGAACTACGAATAATTTCTCATCCCCCAGGAAAAAAACTTATAGATAATGTTAAAAAGGTGTAACATAAGGCGCGCAGTATGCTGTCGCGCAACCAACTTAGCAATAAGACTATTGGCTAAACCATGGATTTGCAGAGTGTCTGAAATAATAGGATAACATTAGAGACTTTTCAATAGAATGTAACCGTAGTTATAATGGTTTTTATTTCGTTAATATGCGATAAAGTTACATCCTTATTTCAAAGTCAATTTAGGCAGAACTTTTGCGAAATAGGTCATTAATAAATTTAATATTATAATGTATAGTGGGAATACCTATTTTGCATCCATAACTGAATAAGACCATACCTTTCTAAGCCCATAAGGATGATATTGAGAGATTTAGGAATGGTGATTGTAAAATTTAGAAGCTACTAAGAAGATAACAATGATATAAGTCTAGGAAGCAGATTTATCGATGGAAGGTGCAAAGAGGAAACGTTCTACAGCTTTTATCACGCAAAAAGTGGGGAGATGATACGAGTTCTTTAAGTTTGAATTCTTTTTCCTTTACAGAATGTTAAGATTCAGATGGAGTTGAATATATCATAACAATATGCTTATCATAACAATATACTTAGACGCATATAGCAACATAATTGTCTTAAGGATATAAATTTGTTCATAAGTGTAGTAGATAGAAGAAGTTGACCGATTACTTAAGTACATAATTTTTTACGCACTATTTTGTACAGGTTTATTAAAATTAAAAATCTGGCGTGATGGACTACTTAAGTCCATAACCGAATTTGATGCTGCAGGTCAACTTTAGCGTTTGGGATTTACGTCTCTTCTCATTAAGTCACTTTCTTACTTTGGTAGAGCACACTTCGTATTTTTAGATGGATCAATTTCTTGGAATTTGACCGCTATAGTTAAGATCAGAAACTCCTTATTTTTATTCTATAATTAGTGACAATGCGACTTTGTTATTTATTTCTACTTCTGTACAATAAGGCCTTAGTGCATGAATTGATGCTAATCTTAAAAGTTGAGAATATCGTACCAAAAAAGTAGTGCTAACCCATATAGGTAATTGAAACGTTTTTCGGTTCGTCTCATGCATAGAATACATTTAAGATTTTAAACTTACATTATAAATGTGCTGGGCAGGTTCGAATGTTGTCATCTTTTACCATCCTTATTGGATACATACGTAAATCTCTGATATTTTATTACAGTGTGAAAAAAAATAAAATCCCTTCATTGCCAAGAAAGAAAGAGATTCTTGCACATCGAATGATATTCAGCAAAATGATATTCAGAAAAATGATTTAGGATCTACTGTAATATTTGGAATCTGCATAGGTTTCAACTTTCGTGAATAGCAAAATATGTTATGTTGTGTATCATTTTTGATGTTGTATAGGGTCAAATAAAGCGATAGGATTTCAACGGATATATATATATATTACATATATTACATATGTACCTTGTGTTTGAAACAGATTTTGTGACTCAAGGAAAAGTTTATTTTTGAAAATATTCGTAAACTGCAATTAAAATTTAGGTGGGCGAAACTTTTCTATTCCTTAGTGTTCTTGAAATTAATTGTCACAATTAAAATCAAACATATTACACTGCTTCGAATAATAACTGTAGATAATTTGTTTACAAAAGTTGAAGTTGAAGTTGATGAAGTTGATTAGTAACAATGATAGTCATTAAAATAAATTTTCGGTTATACAATGAGTTAACATTAGTAACATGTTCTATTTGGATATCGATGTAGCAAACGTGTAATACTTTTTATATGACTGTCAATTTATATACATACGGTCGTTAGTATGTAGATATGATTTGTAAAATTGAGGGTTCAGTCTAAGCCTGTGCAGTCCAAATATTGTGGCGAATACCGTTTTCAGCCTACTCAATTAACACCACTTGAGCACTCGATTTAATACTGCAAAAAGGGTAACAATTTATAAAATTCCTGATATAACTAACACAAACCTACGCAGTAGACCAAAAAAATAAAATTCATGCATTAGCGATGACTGCAAGCTAAGAAAAATTATGCTGAGTGAACGTAACGAACCACTTTTTCGCGATATGCAGAAAGAAAAAATAATTCTCTGAAAAGAATAATTCCGTACAGGGCTCTCTTTATTTTGGAACTACCATGAATAATAATTCAAATCATGATCAACTTCCGCAACCCCGGAATTATCACACAGTCATAAAAAAAGCTAACGAATGCCAAGAGTAGTAATAAAATAATCATTCGCTTTTATTAGGGTTCGAGGAAAGTTAATCATATTATGTAGCTCGAACGTTTGCACCACTCGAATTTTTAACGCAATATATTCGCCCTCGTCTACTGACATAGAGATTTATGAAACTATTATAATGAATATCACTGCTTTATGGAAAGCTTATGATAGTAACTTATATGCTAATATAACTGATTGATGATGCAAGATTTTATAGATTGTTAGTTGAATCTAGAAAATCTATGTAGTAAGTAGAGTTAACATGCAGGTGACTAGGATTGTGGGCAGTCATCTTCTTGTTTTTATTCGTACGCAACCTGGAGTATACAATAGTCCTGAGCACACTGTAAATGACTGCAAAGTTCTGTTGGATAGATTATCAATTTTAGATACAATTTATCGTTAAAACTGATGTCTCTATCAAAGTTTAATGTTCATAATGGACTAACATATGGGTATGATAAGAATCTTCTAGGTGAATAAACATAATTTGATGTAAAAGTAAGTCAAAACAGAAATTCAAATGGAACTTCTGCATGATTGCTATACCTTTATAACGCTTTTCAAAATATATGTTGGTGAATCATTGATGAAAGTATATTATCTTCTATTAAAAAGTTTCCAATGTGAAAGTTACATCTTTTAAATAAGAAAGCTATCCCACTAAATCTTGTGCGTGTCTAGTTCTAACTGAGTATGAGTTGATTTTCTAAATATTAAGTACAAACAAATTTCAAAGACTTCAACGTTGAAGTCATTCATTTATTTCCTAATTTATGATGAATTAAGGGTATAAACGTAAGCATTCACCGCTAAAAAGATTCGTAAACATCCTTTCTTTCTAGCTAGTTCATTCAAAGTTTAAATTTTCTTATGAACAGACAAGCAGAATATATTTGATGCAGAATAAAACTTTAAAGTTAAACTCATTCTACCAAGTGCTGCTCTAAACATTATTAAATGATAGTACCAAGGGTACACCAAACAGGCGATAATTGTTTTCTAAACCAATTTACACAAGCTTGTAGAACAATAACTGGTTAAAGAAATACTTTTTGTCCAAAAGATATTTAAATGACGGTTCTAGTAATACAATGCTTAATTGGTTATCAGAATGATTGTTTTTTTTCGAAAAACTTAAAGAGGTACTACTCTGTTCCACAATTTGACAAGTGAAAACTTATATAAACAGTAAATAAATTGTTTAAGGTAGCAAACCTATTTGTTCTTCTTTATTCGTATGTATTAAAAACCTTGTTTTTTATCACTATCTATTAGAAATTTGCGAATATACTGCATTTACCGAATTAGCGAACCTCTTTCAATTTCTTGAACACAAAATATCCAGTTCGAACCACAACATGCATGTTAATGGTTTAAATGTCGAACTACTATACAAGCCAAGAGTATGTTCCATATAAACTTTAAACTTCTTTAAAGAGGTAAAAGTTTTGATTTGTTGAGGCTTATGAAGCCGATTTATCTTACATTAAGATGCATTTTTTATTAAAATTTAGCAGCCTTTTATGAAATTATTGCACCATTCTCAGTATTCAAAGTACATTCAGATAAGTTCAAGCAATTTAATATATAAATTAAAGATTATCATGAAATTCTAATATACTTGTATAATGTTAGTCTTCATAGAGTTAAATATCAGAAATGAAGTCTTCAAGTTTAGGAGCAATATTTTTTGCTGCCTTCCTATTGCAGACTGTAGTTTCTGGAATCACAAAAACCAATTTAGATATCTATAACACTACTGTAAGAAATATCACATACTTTTCAGGCGGCGATTATGGTATCGAATGGCGTGCTAATATAACTATTCACGAACATGCAGCCTTTATATATTACAATTACGATATGCATGGGTATAATACCTTCTTTGAAAATAATGGTATATATTATTGTCAAAATATCGGTGGTTATCCATATTTTCAAAAAGATCATATTTCCGGTCTGACTTATAAACTTAATGAAGGTACAGACGTCGGGGGATTTATTAATAGTGGTACCTTTGTTTATAATGATAACAATACCGCATGTAGTCAACCTACTTATACGATACATGGACATTACTTTATTAATGAAGGTACATTTATTATGGCAGGTTCTCAAGCATGTGATGGATCGACAAATAGTATTAAACCATTCGGAATTTTTCACAATACTGGTGTCCTCTCATATTTTCAATATTTTATGACTACCGGTAATGCACCGAGTACATACTGGGGTTCTGATTCGGCTTGTAGTACTAATGTGGCTACTGTTGTCAACAATGGTTCGCTTTGTTTGTGGAACAATAACCCAGTATATCAAAATTCTCCATATGCTGGAAATGGATGTATTGACATTGGTAATCAAAGTACATTTGTTATGAGGTGTCAACATATGTTTGGTCAGGATGGTGTCTTACAAACAATTTTGCTTAGTACAAATACTTCTGTGTTGTATATTCAGAATCCTGAAGACGCTTCTCGTCCACCCGCAACTCCATATATTTTAAGTGGATGGGGAAATAAAAATCAGCTTACTATCAATTCTGGAAGTCCAACTTGGACTTACGATGGTAATATTTTAACTATTACTGTTCCACATAATAAATTCCAGTTTATCATTGGTCCTGGATATGACCCGAATTTGATAAGTTGGAGTAATGGAAAATCCTGTAATAATCTAGGGTTATCAGGTGCTCGTTTCGTATACAATGCTCCTCCTCCAGATAGTTCAAGACCAAGCGCATGTTTAGTATGTCCAACTGCTGTTCCTTTAGTATATGATCTTCTTATGGATCAACCTGATTACACGACTACTTGGACAACCACAAATGCAGATGGTTCAGTAGAAACTAAGTCTGGTCAATTTAGATAGTGGGGATCATTTAATTTTTCAGCTAGTATAGATATTAGCCTGTGTGCAGGAGAGCAGATTTACTATGTAAAAAATCAATTTTCACCTCGCAGGACAGAACTTGGGTGCATTTTGATTTTCCCATAGTTAAGGGTGCAAGTTGAGTCGTTTATATGCCGTACTAAAAAAATAGTCTAGTATAATTTAGATTGACCAGAAATTTTTATGAAGTGAGCTATGTAAATGTTTATTAACAACATAAGTAAACTACACTATTATTGATATGCAACATTTTAATGGTTTTTAAAGTACATATGTTATTTTGGTTATAGTTTCACCACGATCCATTTGAGTATGACTTTCAATTGTTACGGATTCACTAATTAGACATCATTGTATTTCTCATTATGATTAATATATTAATTACTATAATGTTATACAGCCATTGCAATTCAATGACTTTTAAGCTGGTTTTGATAAGATTCGTTTAGTATGGACTTGGGTCACTAGGTACACTTGTTTCAGAAGGTGATTTATTACTATTTGTGGAGCAGTAGTTTAATGGTCAAGAGTTATAAAGTAATTAGTGTAATATTATCCAGATAAGGCAATTCAATGACTTTTAAGCTGGTTTTGGTAAGGTTCGGTAGCTATTGCTTTTGGTCACTAGGTGCACTTGTTTAAGGTGATTTATTACTATTTGTGGATCAGTAATATAATAATCAAGAGTTTTAAAGTAATTACTATAATATTGTCCAGTCAAGGCAATTCAATGACTTTTAAGCTGGTTTTGGTAAGGTTAGGTAGCTATTGAGTTTGGTCACTCGGTGCACTTGTTTAGCACTCTAAGTTTTAATGGTATAGTTTGCTGGTGTTGATTGTTGGTAAATTTGGTATTTTTGTATATTAAGGGTTGTATTTAATATAGAAAGATCATCTTTTTCTTTGGAAGTTATTTCAAAAGATGTAGAATGTAATTAGATAAGTTATATATGTATAATTATTTTAATAAATGATTTGGTTCACATTTTATGCTCTTCTCTAGTTTGTAATAAATTTATGATTAATGTAGATTTGAATTTTTGGTCGTGCGTAGAAATTGTTAGCTGTAATTTTTTAGTGAGCAGAAAATTAAATTTATATTTTAAAGTATAGTAATTAGAGTTAGATAAGTGGCACTATGTACAATTGCTAAAGTAGTAACATTGGAACGTAATGTAGTTTAGATATTAGTTTGGAACATAATGTAATTTAGACATTAGTTTGGAACTTAATGCGCTTTAGAAGTAAGTTTGGAACATAATGTAGTTTAGATATTAGTTTGGAACATAATGTAATTTAGACATTAGTTTGGAACTTAATGCGCTTTAGAAGTTAGTTTGGAACATAATGTAGTTTAGATGTTAATTTGAAATTATTTAGATAGAACTAATACAATTTAGAATTAAGTAGTAGAATTTACTAGAAATTTAACAATAGCAAGTCAAGCTAAGTTAGCACTGAAGATAGAATTGGTTTAAATAGTAGTAATTAATGAGTGTTGTTAAATGTAGTAGTAACATAAGTAATCTTGTTCTAACTATCGGAAAGCTAATAGAATTTAATAAATATAGATATTGTTGTCACATAATAGTTGTATTTAAGGTGACTTTAATTAAAGTAAAGGAACTGTAGGATGGAAGGTAGAACAAATTAATTAGAAATATCATCATATGGAAATAGTAATTAAGTAATTAAAGAGTAATATAGAATGTCTATTAGATATTATAAGTATAGTTTTAGAGGTTATACTGAAGGTAACTTAATGATACTTTAAATATAAGTGTTATTCAAGGATATTGGAGGTACCCAATTGGAATTAGAAATAACTTCAATAGTATTAGCTGACGTATCAGTGGTATATGATATAGTTAAAAATGTAGAAGTAAGTAGCGCTTATTTTACAAGTCTAACTAAAAGTAGTGTTTATTAGTGATATGAATTAGAACAAGAGTCTAATGGATAGTAATCTTTAATTGGGAAAGTAATAAAATATACTATTGGAAGTAGCAGTAAGCTAGCAATAACTTTTATTGAGTATAGTAGAAAATATATTTAACTTGTATAAGTAATGATTAAGAGAAAGTAATGATTCTAAATGGAAGAAGTGAAGTCAAGTTAGTTAGAAATATATTGTAATGTTAAAATTTATACTAGAAAGAATTTTACATACATATATAACTATAATTTTATACTTACTTTAATACCATTTTAGTCTTCTTATCCAAATGGTAATGCATTATGCTGGTTTCCTCTTCTTTCACTTGTTGGATCATTATATATATGAAGTACATATACCCATATGTCCCTCGATATTCACTTAATATAACTTTAAGAAAATCATCGTAGCTGTGAAGTATCCATATTATTTCTTGATTCCTAAACATCTTAGATAAGGTAATAAAACACAAGTCTATATTGTAATAGCCAGTCAAAAGAATGAAACTTAGTAACTGTTCCATCATGCATTCACCTTGATGCATCAAGTGGCATCTTTTGCATGCTCCTTTAGTTTGTTTCTGTCTTAATCTATCTTCTAATTGTTTCATTTTTTCCTCTTTGACATTGTTGTCCATCAGCCATCCTACCTTACTACTTACTCCCCTCCAACCATTAATCACTTTAAGTGTTGTCAGGAAGTTTCTCCTTTTAGTTGTATCAGCCCCAAGCCTATTATTTGGCTTGGGGGTATACAATAGATTATACAAATCTTGACTTAATTCTTGAAAAGGGATATTATGATGAGTTAAGTTCAACTGTTTGTTGAATCTTAGTAATACACAGCTCTTCATTTTGGCTCTAAACAGCTCCTGATGTACATAATTAACTACTATATTTCTTAGTTCTATAGCCCTTTCTATATTATCCTGATTAATATAATTAAGTAACTTTTTGGAGGAACTCAAGACATATGGAATAAGGAGTCCCATAGTAAATCTGTAGTTGGGACATTCTATATTGTGGGTTTCGTGATTGAGTCCACATCCATAGCAGATCACCTGATTCCCAAGACCACGGTAATAGTAGTGTTGGAAATTATAAATTAAGGCATTATCAATTCTTAATTCATCCTCAAACTTAGCTTTTTTAAAACGTTGTGGATCCATCATTACATAGATATTATCATTATATTTCTGGAGTACTGAAATGACCGATTCATCTGTTTGAAGATATAATGATTCATCTGCTGATTGGTTATTTAATATCCGCTGTTGTTTGGAGGCAGATTGGTATGACTGTGTTTCTCCTCTTCTTTTCAATATTGGTCTTGTTGAATCAAAGGTTGACAAAGGTGACTGATATGTGTTGGTTGTATTGGACAGACTACCTGCAACTTCATTTATTGATGATTGAGCTAAAGGTATGTTAAATAAAATTCTATTGCTAGCTGGTTTATTTAGTGATCTATTAATCATACTAGGTGGAACTTGATTGACGACAGGCAAATTATCAAACCAGTCAGTAGTGTCTGTCTCATCCATTGTATTATCAGCTTGTGTTTCTACTTCAATTGGTCTATCTGTTTCTACTTCCATTGGTCTATCAACTTGTGTTTCTCCTTCAATTGGTCTATCTGTTTCTACTTCAATTGGTACTATCGGTTGTGTTGGACCATTGCTTCTGCAGACACTGCACAACAGTACTTTGAGTTCTGTGCACAGTTTGATTTCCAATTCTTGGGACCAATTTTGAACCTCCGACAAACATGTAGGTGACATGAGTTTCTTTTGAAATTCATCTTTACTTCTATTGGCTACAAGAATCAAATCAACTGTCGATGCCTGCCCATCTCTACCAGTCCTACCACTGGCTTGTATGAGAGTTTCGGCGTCATAGCATTGGTCTCCAATAATTAAATATCTAAGTGATGTTATGTCTAATCCGGTAGTAAACCCAGTAGTAGCAATTACAACTCTTAATTCACTATTGTATACCTTTTCTATAACACTCTCTTTATCAGCGAAATTTAACTTGGAATGGAACATTTCACAATTAATACCAGCCTCTTTGAATTCTTTATGATACTCTTGTACCTTTCTTATAGTGGGTAAGATAACAATACTAAAAGGAACTTGTAATACTTTTGATTTAATTATTTCAGCAACTTCTTCTTCTCTTTTGACAATGGTTTTATTAAGTATTATATTTGGACGAACAATGGAAGGACTTTCTAATCTAATTAGCCTTTTGGGATTTATCAAACTGTTCAATTCCCTTTCATATGATTTAGGGTATGTCGCTGACACAAAGAGCATTTGAAATCGTTTGCATTTAGCAATTTCTTCATTTTTGCTCTCTCTATATTGATGATACATAAAGTGGGCCTCTTCAAATATAATTCGACGTACTGACATATGGTTGGAAGCTTCAATGGTTTCTATCAATTCATTACTAAATAGTTCTAATTGTACTATTAGCATATCATATGCTGTGGTGTAATTAATAGTACCCTCATAAATTAATGGTACAACTCCGTAACGTTTTAGATGTTCTAATATATCTAATCTCAAGGAAATAAAGGGTACTACAACTACTGAGACTTGCCTTTTGCTACTTGGAAACACATAGTTTTCCAAATAGCTGGCAACCCCATATGTTGCTGTCTTTCCCTCAGAAGTTCTTAAACATATAGCTATAGAGTTATTTCTAAGAACCTCCAAGGTAGTAACCACTTGTATTTCTCTAGCTGGAAAATTCAAAACCTTAAGATAAGCGTCTTTTACATCCGCAATGCTAACATCTTGCCATATTATGTTTGAACTATTAACTTCGGGGGTTACATGATTAGTCAACATCTCATACCATCTATTGCAAACTTTCCTTTGGAGTAAATTGTTACTGACATTACTTCTGCTTTCATGATTATAACCGTAATTGACCAAGGCCGTTGTATTGGAATGGTTGCTCATTCTATTGATTTCACTGATTATTTGTTCAACTTTATTAAAGTCAACAACTAAAGAGTGAACCAATGAATGTAACCCTTGACGCATTTCTCTTTGATTTAACCCAACACCATATGCCTTTGTGATGTTTCGAATGGCACTCAATCCAAGGTCCGGCTTAGCTCGACCATTAAGTGATATGAACAACTTGGTAAAATACTCTCTTTTAATATATTCAACATTATTAGCGGCCCTGATTATTGGATCTTCTACATCTAGATCCTCTTCTTCATTCTCTATTTCTTCGATTTCCTGAACTAAGTCTTGGTCTATATCTGAATTAACATGTCTATTAGTACGTTCTTTTGTATAACTAGTACCCTCAATAAACTTGAGTCTAAGCTCCAACAATATATGCCTTGTCAAATGTAAGTATAATATGAGATATTGTCCGGTTTCCACATTCAAGTATTTAGTAATAGCAACTATAGTATTGTGACGGTCTAAATTTTTGGAGTAGGTAGTTCTGAATACTACATTTTCTTCATCAAGAATTACATTACTAGGTGAGTTGGAGTGGTCCTCGATTCTCATAGTGAGAATCTCTGGAGACCTATAGGGTGCTCCGCACCCAATAATAATAAGTAGGTAAAGTAATTCTTGAATCTTGAGTATTCTCTTGAACAAAGCAACAGCAGAATGAACATTTTTGACTTTATTTTTTTTGAGTAATAGTTGAAATTCAGAATTGCTATAGCGTTTAAATGTTTTTCGGAGACTGAGTTTCTTATTATACTCCTTAACTATATCTGAATATTTAACACCATTGAAGAGATCAGGACCAAATATATCAACCAACTCATCTTTAATTGTAGTAATGCAACCTTTTCTCATATCATTCAATAGTTGCAATGAGACAATCTTACCGTTAATTCTAAAAGCATCTGTTCTGGAACCTACTTGTTGACAATTCATCGGAGTCTGAGGACTAGCTAAATCATGTTGATTGAACAACCATTTAAGACTGAAATAACCTGCACTATGTTCAATGTTGGGAGACTTTAATTCCTGTTTGAATGCTTTAAATTCTTCTTTAGTAATTTCATGTATAATGATTAATTTGGAGAAGAATAATACGCTGCAGAACATAGTCCTTCTCACTGAGTTCGAGACAAGACTATTATTCTGCAGCATACAACTAAGAACAAAAAGGTCTAGAACTGTTCTCTCAACATTAACTTTTAAAAGATAATCTTTTAAGAACATAGTGCAGAACTTGTCGAAGTCCTCTTTCGAAGTTACCTTAATATCTAAATGGAATAAACTTACTTGAAGGAAGGTCACAGTGGCTTTAACATAATCATTAACCGCCCCTCTACTATAGTGTGACTTTAAGAACACTTTGGTAGTATTCAAGTTTTTCTGAAACTCATTAAGCTTGTCCAAGTGATCCTTTGTAAAAAAGCTTCTTACTAAACTGGTAAGCTTTTTCTTACCGGCTTCATCTTCTGGAACTTCCTTGTAAAGTCTCATTGCCCTTTCAACACAAAGTAATGATAAGAATTTATCCTTATTCAAGTCCAGTAAAATATTTTCCTGAGTTAAATTCTCATAGATATCAATTGTAGTTGCTTCAATTAAAATTGATGATAAACGGCTACTGATTCTAACAGGATAACCCAGCTGCTGCAGCAGGACTAGCATTTCATGATTGGCTTCAGGATGATATTTCTTGACATGCCGATTGAAATACTTTAACCCAATAAACGAAGAGTCACAAAAGTTACAATTGTACATGTCAATTGGTTGGACACCCGGAATAGAGACATTGGTAGACAATCTGTTGGTAGTAATGTCTCTCTGCAATTTAGATTCATCTAAAAAGAAGGGTTCCAAACTCTCATACTTCGCTGCCACATTACCCTCCCATCCAGGAATATCAGTGATAAGTCTTCTGAACTGCTGCATGTTCGGAATACTTCTGAATTCATTGGCTTTCGGAATAAAGACAAAAGGAATTCCTGGAGTACAGATGTATCCGTTAGAGTTCAAGGTTTCAAGAGTTTGATTAGTGGCTTGGTCATAAAGTGACTCAACTACTTCATCTTCACTTTCGCTAGAGTGTTCGTCGCTGAAGACTTCTCCATAATATGGAATGCCGTGGTTAAGAAAATCGCGTTCAGTACTATCTGTGGTAGACATTGTTGGTTTAAGAACTTTGGTTATGATAAACGTATCTGATCTTAGTTAGTGTTATATCTATCTGGTTTGATGTTAAATTTTTATTTTTCTTTGAAAAAGCTTTGAAATATTTTCATTCTAACTTTTTCCTTATTTAGGTAAATGGTACACACTACGCATTGATTTAAGTTCGTGCATAAAAATTAACTTATTATATTTATTTAGACTTAACAGGTTACTAATTAGATGATACAGTGCAGACGGTTATTAAAATATATTAAATCAAAGTATTGCAAAAAATATTATTGACAATTAATAATACTCGCTATGACTATTAATAGAGGGATCAGGTTTTCTTATCTGAATTATTTTACGAACTGTTATCTCTTAATAATAAATTAAATAATTATAAATTAAATATTAGTATTTGTGAATATTCTAAATTGATGTAGTAATAGTAAATTAAATAGAAGTAAGATCAGGACAGCTCAAATGGTTACTTTCAAAAATAGTTAACCAAGTAGTTCGCTAGGTGGACAAAATTAGGGGGCTGGACAGAAAAAAGTTAATACTGGAGAAGGCAAAAGCTGCAAAAAAATACTGTCCGATTTTACTAGTTGAAAGAAAATACTCAATAAATTGAAGGCGAGGAAAAATTAGGGAGGGTTTGTCTAGGCGGGAAAAAATACTGATTGAAATTGACAAGGTATATTCTGGCTGATTGCAATAGAGTTTATACTTAACTGCTTGGAGCTCAGAATGAAGTATATGGTATAAGGTGATGTAGTTAAGATATTTCTACAGTTTGGTAGTACTCACATTAAGGTGGGTGAAGTTACAGGTATTTAGAAGTTTTCTAGTATGTGCGAAAGTATTGTTCTCATAGTTAAGGAATGCTTAAAACAGTCGTCAAGTATCACTTTTATTAATGGTATGAGGCTGATATTTTGGCAAGGTTATATTGACGTTAGAATACAAATAATGTTAGAAGAAGAGCTTATTAGCATTAAGTTTAGAGTGTTTGGATTTAGGTAATTTAACATAGTTAAGAGCACATTTAAAACAAGTATCACTTTTATTAATGGTATGAGGCTGATCTTTTGGTAAGGGTATATTGAGTTTAGAACACATGTACAGTTCAAAGAAGAGCTTATTAGCACTATATTTAGAGTGTTTGGATTGAAATTTTACATAGTTAAGAACACATTTAAAACAGGCGTCATTGGGTATTTTTTGTAAGTGTATTGAAAAAGTGAAGAGTGAGATTGATTTATAATGGCAGTGTTTAGTTATGGTTGGGATATGAGTTATTGAGGATTAGTAGTGGTGGAGTTGGTTCTAGCATAGTCTTAGTAGAATATGCTTGTAGCGTCTCAGTTATGTCGTAAAAAAAATAGCGAGTGTCGAAAAATTTAGGGAGCATTTAGCTAGCGAGAAAAAATAGGGAGGGTTTGGGTAGGCGCGAACTTTAAGAAAGCAAAAAATTAGGGAGGGTCGAATTAGCGCGCAAAAATTGTGATCGAAAAATTTACAAGTATTTGCCGATTTGGCAGTAATATATTTAGAGTTAACAGAAGTAAGTAATATTATTATAAGATTAAGTGTACTAGAGGCTTTGGGGTGATATAATGGTTGATTAGTATATCCGTGCGTTTATTGAGTTAGAGTAATGTGTCTAGAAGTAAACTCTTAAACTTATATAAAGTTAAAGGATATTAAAGATTGTATATAAATAAAAGCAATTTAAGTAAAGGTTATTGAAGAGTGTAAACAAAGTGTCTTAGGTCAGGTTGGTAATATATTTATCATTAGAAGTAAGTCAAATAATGGTTTTATAAATGGTAATAAGATATATTATAGTTAAGTTAAGTATAGGTAGTGAAAGTTTTATAAGTATATTTACGTGTATTTTAAAAGTGATATCAAGAAATTTTATAGTGATAGAAGACTCTAAGATAATGCTACATATATATGAGTAATAATGATGACGATAGTTGACACGTAGTAGTGTTTTGGACTAGGATAAGATAGTATATTAGAAATGGAAAGTATAAGATATAAGGTGTGTATAAGATGTGGTAAAGTTAAAGGTAATGTTAAAGTAGGTATATATTTAAAGTATACAGGGCATTTGGATGTAATTAGTAACAAGTTAAGTCATGTTAGTATAAGTAGTACTGAGATATGATGTAGATAAATAAAAATATATGTTGGTAGCGTTTATTTTACAAGTCGAAGTAAAATAATATTTCATCAATGATATGAAGTTGAAGAATAGTAGAATATAATGTAGTTGTCAAGAATTAATTGGAAGACTAGTAATAAGGTCTATTATTTGAACTTGAAGTAGGTTAGAAGTAGGTTTTACTACATATAGTAGAAATTATAAGTATTAGTACTAGACTTAGCAAACTAAAAATGGGGTAAAGTTAGTGATAATGTTATAGCAAGTATGAAATAAGTATAAGCACGGTATTTAGATAGCAGTAGAATTAATTAAAGTAATGTTAGTATAAGCAGTAATAAAATAGGCTACAGTTAAGAAAGTATATATGGTAGTAGCGCAAAATTATAAATTGAGGTGAAAGTGGAATTGCGTAGTGATATTAAAGTAAATTGAAGTGTAATGGTATCAGGGCTATTTGAATAAAGCAGAAGGTAATAAAAAGATAGATTATGTGGAGGTAAGAGTAAGTTTGTAGTAATTTATGTGAAGTATAGTAGATATTTTATTAGGTAATAAGGGTGATTGTAAGTTATTGTATGAGATTGGAAAAGAGGCTAGTAGTATTAAATTATTAATATAAAGGAATTCGGTAGATGTTTTATTATAATAAGTAAAGTTAGAGTTAGTATTACAGAGTTAGAAAATATGTAGAAATAGTTAAATATTTGAATAAAATGTGAAATAAAAAGTTGGTTTAGTAAGAAGTGTAAATGGTTGAAGGTGATAATAGATAATAATTGAAAGTATGTAAGTGTGGAGGTGATTATATATTAATAATAAGCAAGTTAAAATCATTTTAAGTGTGATTAATTTTTGAGAATTTGGTTAGATTATTGCGAAAAAGTGTTAGCATGAGAATAAATTTAAAAAAAAAATGATAAAGATGATATAGTATATAAAATTATGAATATGCAATTATAATGCTAATATTATGTTATAAGATGAATTAACGAGTGGATAATAAAAATATAAGGTATAAAGCAGTTCAAGTGGTGTAAGGTATGGTAGTATTGTAATATAGTATAGTTTGAAAATGGGAGCGCATGTTTAAAAATTTAAGCAAGGCTGATTTTGTGTTATAATATGAAGTAAAAAATGTAATAATAGTAAAGAATATGACAAGTAAAGTAGATTATATGTAGAACAAGAAATATAATAATAGTAAATATGTAATTATAAGTAAGAAAGTAAAGTTTGATTTAAGTAGCAGTATAATTGGTTGAAGTGTATCGCAAGGAATAGCATGGATATCGCAAGTGAATAATTAAAGTAATATGTAGTAATGAAATATGGATTGTGTGGGAGTAGGCTATAGTAGTTATATTAGGTTATTGTTAGAAAAGAGTTTAGAAGTGGAAGTGAATCGCACGGGAATCGCAAATTAATTAGTAAGAGAAAGTAATATGAAAGATAGATTGTGTGGAAGGAGTAATATTAAGTATTAAAAGTGGAAGTTAATCGCAAGGGATCGAATGGATATCGCAAGTGAATAATTAAAGAAAGTGATATGTAGTAAAGAAAGAAGGATTGTGTGGGAGTAGTAATGCTAGGAGTAGGTTATAGTAAATTGTAAGTAGTTATAGGTTAGTAAGTTAAAGTAAAGAATAAGAATAGTTAGAGATTAGAAGTTAGAAGCAGAAGTATAGAGATTAGTGTGAAGTATAGTAAGAATGAATAGTTGAAGTTTTAGTGAGATAAGTAGGAAGAAGAGATGTAATAGGAAGGAAAAGAAGTGAGAAAGTAAGTGTTAAAGTGTAAAAGGTATGTTAAAGTAGATGTAGAGTTAAGATAAGGAAGAGATGCAGTTAAAAAGAATAGAAAGGAGTGATGGAAAGGGTGGTGTGGTAGTAAAATGTGATAAAAGAGTTGGTTTATAAGATAAGAAGTTGAGATGTAAATGGTATAGAAGAGAAGGTGGTTAAAGTTAAGTAAGTAAAGAATTAAGTGGTTAAGAAGTAGTAAGAGTAAGAATAGTGAGTGTTAAAGTAAGGGAAAAGAAGAAAAGAATAAAAAAAGGGAATTTTGAAAGGAAGTATGTAGTATTAGAAAGAGAAGTATTAGTATTGATTTAAGGTAATGTTGTATAGGAATGTTAAAGTAGAAGTAAGTAGTAAAATAATATTAGTAAGAAAGAAGAGATTTAAGGTATAGTAATAGTAAGATTGTAAAGTGGGAGTAGTATTGGAAGAGGAGAAAGTAAGAAGAGAAAGGTAGTTTGTAAATAAGTTAAGTTATAAGTAGAAGTAGAAAGGTTGTAGTTATGGATTATTAGAAAAGTAAAAGGAGTAAAGAATAGAGAAGGTAGAAGAAAATGATAAGTGATAGTATATGTAGAAATAGAAAAGAGAATGGTAAGAAATGAAGATGATAAGAAGTAAGGGAGAAGTAAGGTAGTAGTGATAAGTAAAGTAAAGTAAGGAAAAGAGTAAGAGTAAAGTAAGTAAGGAAAGGAAGAGAAGGAAGTGTGGGAGTAGTTGTGTTAATGGTAAGTTGAAGTAAATGAGGAAGAAGGAGTAGAGTGTGTAAGAAAGGTTAGTGAAGTAAAGTAGGAAGGGTTAGTAAAGTAAGTAAATGGAGGTGTGGTAGTAAAAAAGAAAGTAGAAGTTAAGAAGTAAAAGGTAAAGAAGGTGGTGTGGTAGAAGTAAAGTAAGAAAGGTTATTGTAGTAAAGTAAGTAAAAGTAAAGGGAGGTGGGGTAGAGTTAGGTAGAAGTTAAGAGGTGAGTAGTAGGATAAGTAAAGTAGTTAAAGTAAAGATAGGAAAGTAGTAGTAAGGGAAAGGAAATGGGTGAAGTAGAGGAAGAAGTAAAGTAGAAGTTAAGAAGTAGAGTAGAAGTTAAGAAGTAGAGTAGAAGTTAAGAAGTAGAGGGAGAAGTAAATGGTAAAGAGAAGGTAGTGTGGTAGTAGTAAAGGGGTTAAGTAATGATAAGAAAGTAGTAAAAGAATGAAATGGTAGAAGAAAAGGTTAAGAAGTAGAGTAGAGTAAGTAAAGTAAAGTAGAGTAAGTAAAGTAAGGTAAGAAGTAAAGTAGAAGGTAAGAAGTAAGGAAGAAGGTAAGAAGTAAGGAAGAAGGTAAGAAGTAATGAAGAAGTTAAAAGGAAGTGTGGTAGTAGTAAAGTGATAAGTAGAGGGTTAGAAGTAATGGTATAGTAAGAGTAGGTAAAGAAGTAGAAGGAAGTAAAGTAGAAGTTAAGAAGGGAGTTTGGTAGTAGTGATAAGTAAAGTAGAAGTTAAGGAGGGAAATGTAAAAAGTAAAGATGAGGAAAGGTAGTAAAGGTAGTTAAGAGTATTAGTGAAAGAGTAAAGGTAGGAAGGAAGTGGATTAGTGAAAAGAGTAGTAGAAAGGTAGTAAGTAAAGAGTAGAGGGGAAGTGTGGTAGTAGTAAAGAAGTAAAGATGAAGAGAGTAAGTAGAAGGGAAATGATGAAAAGGGTAGTGGAAGTAGTAATGAAGGAGGAAGTAAATGGTAGAGAAGGAGGTGTGGGAGTAGTAAAGTAGAGAAAGTTAAAGTAAGTAAAAGTGTGAAGTAAAGGAAGAAGTTAAGAAGGGAGTGTGGTAGAGAGGAGAAGTAGTTGAAGTAAAAGTAGAAGTTAAGAAATGGAAATGTAAAAAAGAGAGATGAGTAAAGGTGTGTTAGTAAAGGTGTAGTAGTAAATGAGTAAGTGTATGGTAAAGTAAAAGGAAGTGTAGTAGAATGAAGTGTAGTAGTAGAAGTAAGAGAGTTAATGTAGAGTAAAGGAAGTGTGGTAGTGATAGGGGATGTAAGAGGAGGTAAGTAAAGGGAAAGAAGAAGGAGTAGTAGAGTGGAAAGGAAGAGGGAGTGTGGTAGTAGAGAAAGTTAATGTAGAAGTAGAAGTAGTAGAAGTAGAAGTAAAGAAAGAAGTAAAAGAAGAAGTAAAAGGAAGTGTGGGAGTAGTATTGGTTAAAGAAAGGTAATGTATTAGAGAAAAGGGTAGTTAAAGAGTAAAAGTAGTTAAAGTAAAAGTAGAAGTAAAGGAAGAAGTAAAAGGTAAGGAGAAGGTAGTGTGGTAGTAGTAGTGAAAAGGAAGTGTGGGAGTAGTAGTGGTTAAAGAAAGGTGGTGTAGTTAAAGAGTAGTTAAAGAGTTAAAAGGTAGAGTATTAGGGAGAAGAGTAGTAAAAGTAGGAGAAAGTATGAAAGTGAAGGTAGAAGGAGTAGAAGGGAAGTGTGGGAGTAGTTAGGTAGTGTGTGTGAAAAGGGAGAAAGTAGGAGATGTATGGTAGTAAAGGTAGTTGAAGAGTAGTAAATGTTAAGAAAGAAAAGGTAGAAAGGAAGAGTGGAAAGTAGTGTAGTAGTGAAAAGAGTAGTTAATGTAGAAAAGAAAGAGTAGAAGTTGGTAAAGAAAGAAAGGGTAGAAAGAGAAGTGAAAAGGGTAGTAAGAGTAAAGAAAGAAAAGGGAGAAGGGAAGTGTGGGAGTAGTAATGGGAAAAGAGTAGTAAGAGTAGTAAGAGTAGTAGTAGTAAGAGTAGTAGTAGTAAGAGTAGTAAGAGAAGTAAGAGTAGTAAGAGTAGTAAGAGAAGTAAGAGTAGTAAGAGTAGTAAGAGTAGTGTAAAGAAGTAGTTAATGGTAGTTTAGAGTAAGTTGAATGGAAGTGAAAAGAGTAGGTTTTTGGTAGAAATTGGGTAGAAAGTTTGGATTGTTGGATGTTGGATGTTGGATGTTGGATGTTGGATGTTGGATGTTGGATGTTGGATGTTGGATGTGTGTGGATGTGTGGATGTTGGATGTTGGATGTTGGATGTTGGATGTGTGGATGTGGGTGTGGATGTTGGATGTGTGGATGTTGGATGTGTGGATGTGTGGATGTGTGGATGTTGGATGTTGGATGTGTGGATGTTGGATGTGTGGATGTTGGATGTTGGATGTGTGGATGTGTGGATGTGTGGATGTGTGGATGTGTGGATGTGTGGATGTGTGGATGTTGGATG